>NW_026068079.1:679923-997604 GCF_014885135.2 Alexandromys fortis | reverse complement strand
ATATATTATTTAAATCACTGCTTGCCCATTAGCTCAAGCTTCTTATTAGCTAACTCTTACATATTAATTTAACCCATTTCTAGTAATCTGTATATTGCCACATGGCTGTGGCTTACTGGCTAAAGTTCTGTCGGATTCCAGCAGGGCTACATGGCTTCTCTCTCACTCCATCTTTCTTTCACCCAGCATTCAGTTTAGCTGAATGCTCTGTTCCCCTATAGCTCTGCTATAGGCCCAAGGAAGTTCTTTATTAACCAAAGATATTCACACCATACAGAGGGGAATCCAACATCACCTCCCCTTTTCTGTTTAAATGAAAAGGAAGGTTTTAACTTTAACATAGTAAAATTTCATATAACAAAACAGGTATCAAGCAAGAATTATAGTTACAATATTTATATCTACTTTATCTCTTATCATAACTAAGGAAAACTATATTATTACTACCTACTCTTCAGCTCCATCAAAGACTCCAGAGGATGTAATATTACCTAAGTAAACAGGAAGTACATTGTAAGCAACTTGCAACACTTAAAATGTATCTGGACTTCAAAATTTGAGTCTAAGGATATGCTGCTTTGGAAAAGAGATTCTGTTTTTGTTTCCACAGAGGATGAGAACCTGTGGACTCTTTCTAGACTAATGAAAATTTATGGACCAAAGCCCCCTGAAAGGTCACCGTGAACACCCTCAAAAATTACTTTGCCCAATAAACAACAAGAAGTAGTTTGGAAAGTATTAAACCCAAATTCTTAAATATTGTTTATAAATGTTTGTTTACATTTAAAGGAGGATATGCTATAGAGATGGAAACTTTGCATTGGTATGGATCTTGGTTTATTGATACAAATTTAAGGTCAAGTTTGTTATATGAATATTTCTGCTTTTGGTTAAGGTATTACGTTTGTACAGCTCATTTACAAATGTAATGTATAATTAAGAAGTATAGGTTAATAAATAATCATTTATAATATTCAAGCCTGTATTCATGCTGGTTAGATTTTTTAGATATAGAGAAATATATTTGTTAGATAGATAATTATCAAATCTTTCAAAGACTACAGAATATGGCATTTTAAAATGTTTTAATAACTTAGAACTTTTCATAACATGAGACACATCTGCTCCTGATAGCACCAATCTATTTCAAGAGGATGATGGGCATCAAAGAGGCTCCTCAAGGAGTTTGTTAGCCATTTGAGCAAGAAACTGCTCTTGCCTGGACTGTTTGATATTCTGCTGTGTCAGCATGATAAGGAGGACCCACAGAAAAATGACTGCTGAACTTGCCTAAAGATGAGATTTACTTCCTTCAGGGTTCCTGTCTTCCAGACATTTTGAAGGACAAAAAAAGAAAGCAACTGATGAATTTTGCCAATACAAAGCATAAGAGATCTTTAAATCACCTGCTTCATGTAAAAGTTTGACAGATGGGCCTGTAGGCTGGAGATAGATGCTCCAATGTTACAGGAGAATGCTTGGTGACTGTCTGGGCAAAGAGATGTCTCTGTCAATTCCACGGTTTTAGAAGTTATCTACAATGCACTTTCTGCTTACTTCGGTAATGTTATATCCTTCTGGGGTCTTTGATGGAATTGAAGAATAGATAGTTATAATTATGATTTCCTTAGTTGTAATAAAAGATAAAGTGGATATAAATATTGTAACTGTAATTCTTGCTTGATACCTGTTTTGTTATATGTAATTTTACTATGTTGAAGTTAAAATCTTTCCTTTTCATTTAAACAGAAAAGGCGAAATGGTGCGGGACATGCTTCTGTATAAGTGTTGCTTTTATTGGTTAATGAATAAATCTGTTTCATTCAATGCTTTAGCAGAAGAGAGCTAGACAGGAAAACTATACTGAATGCTGGAAGAAAGACGGCAGAGTCAAAGAGATGCCATGTAGCCACCACCAGGGACAGATGTGCTGGAACCTTGCTGGTAAACCACGGCTACACAATACACAGATTAATAGGAATGGGTTAATTTAAGATATAAGAGTAAGACAGAAATATGTTTAAGTTATTGGTCAAGCAGTATTATAGTATTACAAATAATATAGTTTCTGAGTGATTTTTTTCGTGATCTGGGAAGCAGGGCAAGAACAAGCAGTCTCTGTCTACAGAACCAGCAAAGGTCAAAAGTAGTCCCTCTAAATGTGGGTGACAGGTATATGGCTGGGGCAGACAGCGGGGTCACTGACAGTGACACCAGGATTCATCCCTACAGCTTGTGCTGACTTTTGGGGAACCTGTTCTCTTTGGATGGTTACCTTTCTCAGTCTAGATATAGCATGGAGGACCTTGAACCTTCTCCAAATCAATATGCCTTACCCTCTCTGAGGAGTGGATGGGGGTGGGGTGAGGGTTGGTGGAGGGAATGGGAGGAGGGAAGGGAGTGGGAACTGGGATTGGTATGTAAAATGAAAAAATATAGCTTATTTTCTTTAAAAATAAAAAAAATTAAGAAAAGAAAAAAGAAATATATCAGTTCTAATATAAAAAGAATGAGACTTTCATATCAGTTCCTTATATTATCATTTATTGCTTCCTCTTATACTCAGCATTAATTCTACAACTTTAATGGCATTTACAGTATAGTTGTGGGCCAGTTAAAGGAGTTGCACATATAAGCTTGTCTTTCTCTATTTTTCCACTGGATCCTTTGCATGTGATACTTTGCCTCTCCTAAATACCATCATTCCCCATTTGACTACTTGTCCCTTGGGGGCATACAAGATTCTTTGTACAGCCTTGTCAACATGTGGGTGTTGTTTCTGTTATACTACTTCTTTACAAAATTGCTTCAGCCTCTTGATTGTAATAAATTACATTCCAGTTATAGGACAGATACTGTTTGTTAAGAAAGTTGGACTCATGACATACCGTTAGTATTTAAATATTAAATAAAAATCTTTAATAAGTATTTCCTAGACTATTGCATGTTGTGAGAAAGTCACAAGTACTGAACAAAGACAAAATAAAGCAAATTTACCTTCTTTCTTCAGGTAGTTCACAATCTGCAGCCTCAAGAGAATGCTAATTAGACTGTATAATTAGTGTCATGAAGGAAAAATGAAGAATAAGCAAGATAGGTGAGATTTTTCATTTTCCTGTACCATCTGGGAACATAGAAAACACAGTTATTGGATACTGAATCATGAACAAAACATTTGTTAATAAAGCAAGAGATAATCCCATTCATGTTCCCCTGGGAAAAGACAGACGAAGGATGGACTACAGATTCTTAATGTCATCCAGGTCCCCTGTCATAGATCAGGAGAAGTGAAAGGAGCCAGCATTTCCTTTCTTCTCTACAGAATGCTCTGGCCAGTGGTGGGCTATCCCACCACAGACTGTCGCTAGGAAGGATTAAGATTCAAGGAGCATATTCAGCCTTTGATGAGGAGCCACCTGGAGCTGTCAGATGGCATTCCCTTGGGCAATGAGGTGTTGTTTGGAGTTTATTAATCTGGAAAAGTAACAACAGCAAAAGTATATAATTACCTCAAGGCTCTACCTGGCTGGGATGAGAGTTGCATAACTTTCCCAGAACTATGGCATTCATGATAGAAAATGTGAAGGGTTTGATAGTCCCTTTTCATGTATAAAATATTAATGATAATGAGAACTTTTAGAGGGTGTTGTATTGTTTTGATATAGGCCTACTTCTGTTGCCTGGTCTAGCCTGGAACTCACTGTGTAGTCCTTGCTTCACTTGAGCTGGGTATTGAAAATGCCTTTAAAAAGCACACTAATCCTTGCAGAAATTTTCCTGTACTGTGTGTGGAGTTGTATGCCCATTTGTATTGAAACTACCAAGAAGAGGGGCATGGTATTTGTTAAAACATCGGGGTTTGGGTTTTTTTGTTGTTGTTGTTGTTTGTTTGTTTGTTCCTAATTATGTCCTTATTAACCATTCATAGAAAATTGGCCTGATCCATATTCTAAGGAAAGTTCTAAATCTTAAAATTAATTAGGAACTGGAGAGATGGTTCAGCCATTAAGAGCATGTTCTGCCCTTGAAATAGGACCAGAGTCCTGGTTCCCAGCACTTTCAAGGGTCTCCTCTTTTTTGCCTGCAACTATAGTTCCTAGGGATCTAATACCCTCTGACCTCCCTCTACACTCAAGTATGCATGTCCTACCCACCAACACATATGTAAAAAAATAACAACAAAAGTGCTTCTTTCCTTGAGAAATGCTTAATTGACTGGAGCCATGCATGGGAATTGGGATGGATTGGACACTTGCACAGAACCAATGGGAACTTGGATCTTGTCCTCAACAAAATCCAGGGCTAAGTGACATTCACCCCTGTTCCTCATTTCCTGTTTCTAACCCAGAAAGATGCTGCTGGACACTAGCATCTTCTTCCTCACTCTACCTTTCATGGTGGGCATAAGACCATGGATTCTATTAGACCTGCCTGACTTTCTTTCTCCATGTTATCTCATTTTCCAAGAGCATAAAAGTGAGATACAGACAAGGAGGAAAATAGTAGGGAAGCAATAGCAAGGTAGGAGGGAAGAGCAGAAGGAAGGAAAAGCGAGAAGAGTGAAGGAGCATCTCTGAAGACAGTAGCTCCAATACTTACTTCTTCATCTAGGGTCCCCAATAAGCAATGTTCATTCTTCACATTTAATTGTCAGCTCCTACTACAAAGATTTCATTGCCATTACTAAATTAAAATATAGCCTTTCTGGCAACAGGGAGAAAAGCCAAACCTACATTTATTGAAGAGTAGGATGCCAGATGCCAATGCCTGGACAGAACTGTTCCTAGTCATCCATGTCAGTGGACAGATCCAGAACTGAGACCAAGATCATTGCTAAAAATGCCTGAGAAGGCATTTCACATGCATATGTGGTCTAGAGAAAATGACAGCTAAAAGTGTCAGAATGACATAGCCATTTCTTGGTTGCTGTGATGTATGAAATTTAAAATTAAAGACATCACTAATGAAGCATAGTATGTAGAGGAGAAGAAAAAAGAAAGAAAGGAGATAAAGGCGATAAGAAGCAGCAAAGGAAGAGGAGGAGGAGGAGGAGGAGGAGGAGGAGGAGGAGGAGGAGGAGGAGGAGGAGGAGGAGGAGGAGGAGGAGGAGGAGGAAAACAAGAGAAAGGAAGTTGGGGAAATGAAAAAAATAAGAGAAGAAAAAAAATCAGTCAAAATAAAGAATGCCATCTCTCCCTCTCAAAAATATAGACTAAAGATGAATGAACCCATTTGGGAACATGAAATCCCTTAGAACAAATATCTGTGGTTTGAATTGCTCCTGTTGTGTAACTATCACTCCCAGGCTTTGATTGCTGCTGTGGCCTGGGTGTGCTCTAAGACAGACACCTTACCCAGACAGCTGCCTCTCTAGGCACATCCTCTGTGCCAGGCACTGTGCCAGGGGCTTTAGTGCACCAACTCACTCATGCTTTACAATAATCTAAAGGAGGTAATTTTAAGCCTATTTACAGATGAGGAAATGGAGACCAAGAGAAAGCTGAGGTAATTTGCCCAGGGGCATGTATTTTGTAAGTGACGTAGCCAGGGTTTAAACCCAACTTGTTTTGCCCTCAAGCTTGTTTCTAAGACACAAAATCCCTTCTCCAAGTCCTCACATCCTACTTGGCCAAAGGAGACATTTACATAAGGCTTCAGAGCTCAGAGCTCCAGCGAACTGGTGTGTGTGTGTGTGTGTGTGTGTGTGTGTGTGTGTGTGTGTGTGTGTGTTGCGTTGGAGGGGCTTCTTGCAAACATGTACTTCTGTGTGGATATTTTGACTCCATTGGATTATGTCATCTTTATAACTACAGAATAAGCAGAAGGCTATTTTAGTTCATTTCCCTAGAACATGAAAGTGAGGAACAGATGACAAGGAGAATGGTGAGGGGATAATGGCAGGGCTGCTACTTAGATGGCCAAGAAGTTTGACTTAGGACTTAGCCCTGTGGTTGAGGATATATTGGTGTTCTTCCTACTTTCTGATGACTGACAAGAAAGGGGTTAGTTAGGTAGAGCAGACAAGCTCACAATCTTTGGAGTTAGGTGGTTTTATCTGAAACCCCATGCACCAGCCAGTGAATCAGTTAACCTCTTCTAGTAAGCCTCGGTCTCTCCCGCCGGAAGCATGCCTAAGACTCTTGCTTACTTCATATGAGTAAAATCGATGCTTTAAGACCTAGTGTATACATTGTGAAGTACTTCTCCAGCCTGAACACTTGTTGATCCTTACCACGTGACCATTAATGTTATTAGGCATGTAAACCCAGTGAGACGAGAGTCATATTTGAATCTTTAGGACTTAGCCTAATATCTGGCACCCAGTGAATACTGGTAACTACTTCTTAAGTTTGTCCTGATTTGATAACGCTGCTGAGGAGCTAGGAAAACTCTACATAAAGACTGCTACAATTTAAATGACTTACATTCATCGATTGTTTACAAACCAACCCATGTTCTTGGTGCATACTGACTCATTTAATCTTCAGAAAGGTCCTAAGCAATAGAACTTGGTATTGCTGACCTCCTTTAAATAATGAGCGATCTAACTGAGTTCCACTAGACGTGGTCAAACAGCAGCATTCCAGTTCAACTTCTGGGAACCCAGCAGTCTTTCTTTGGAGTTTGTTACCTCATTTCACATGTGATTGTTAAGTTAGACCCGTACCAGTCAAGCCAGTGATGGCTTCCCTGTCCCCTCTTGTCTTCTATGGGTTGTCAGTGCCAGTGCTCCCCACTCTGAAAGATTTATCTCGTGAATCAGGACAAGAACATTATTTGATATTTCCTCTGAGCATATACATGTTGGAATGACCCAGACTATTTTGGCAAAGTGTTCGCAATCATTTGGTAACTGAAGGCTATCTGATCAAGGCTGCCATGCATGTAATCACATCTATCCTTGGAGTATATTTATCCGTAAGAGCTAGACAGCATCCTGCACTGTGCTGAAGTGTGATGAAGAATAATCCTAGATGGCTAATGAATGGGGAGAATTCCTGCGATCATATCATTATGGAATTCCCATTGAAATCAAAACAGCCATTGCCCATTCTATAAAATAAGCTGTGGAATTATGTTTAAGCATGGGATAATGTTCAGATTCATTCAAAAATTGAAAAAATCAGAGAAGCCATGAATCCAATTCCCTTACAGAACAAAATAACACCACAGTTACATCAGGGCATATCTGTTAACCATTAAACTGGGAGCTATACATTGTTTTGCCTCCATATTACGTTACAGTCTTAAAGGGAAAGGTAGTGCTGGAATTAAATGGTAGTAAGAAAATAGATAAGCAAAATAGAACCTGCTCACTCTTGTAAGATCTCAGTTTAGCACACACTGAACACTGTAAAATACACACATAGATGAACTGCTGCACAATGAACAAATTAGAATCATACAGCAAGCCCTGCATAATAGGGTCATTGTTTAATAGCTATTGCTATTAATTAACTATTTGAAATTAGTCTTTTTAGAGTGAGTGATAATAAAACTAAGTGGTAAAGTATATGTTCAACATCTACAGTCCTCAGTTTCATCACAAAAATATATTCTGGTATATAGATAAGAATACAAATGTTAGATAGATGATAGATAGATAGATAGATAGATAGATAGATAGATAGATAGATAGACAGACAGAAGAGTACTTTTTTATATGCTCCAAGTCCATTGTCTATAATCTCCTGTAATTATGTGGTCACCTCTCTCAATTTTTATTGCAGGTGTGTTTTCCGATCTCATCATGGAGGGCTGGCGATTACTGGCAATCTATATCAGCAAATGTAAAGGCGCTCATCTGGCACCATGCCTCAAGTTATGTGGAAGGAGCCTGCACAACTGCAGCTTATCATAGAGGCTAAGAACTCGGGCTTTAAAGACAATTGAATCTAGGCTTTGGTTGTTATAAATTCACACAGTGCTCCAAAAATTATTTTTTCTCTGTAAAATAGTCCTATTACCTGCTACTGAGAGTTATAAGGAACAAATAATATAATATATAAAGCCCTCGGCACATAAAAGCAAACAACAGTTATCAATTATTGACAGCAATGATAGTAACAACTTAAGAATGAAAATTATCACTCCAGACAGCTACCGAGACTTTTGCAAAATGTCCAGTATAAGATCTGATACTGATAAATAATTGCTGAAAGAATAAATGAATCATATTCAAAGCAAGATAGTCAGTACTTTTGTAGAAGACGTAATTATTTTGGAAGCAGAAACCAAGGACTTGTTTGGAGTAGGTTGGACAAGTGGTTTTAGGCAAGTCTTTTCCCTTTACTTATACAGAGAGTGCTCAAATTAAAAGATCATAAAAGGCTTTTGATAAAAAACAAACACAATGGGCTGGCATGACATATATTAACATTTTTCTCAAATTACATATAACTAGAATTGTGTTCACAGGACAAGAACAGTAGGGATAAACAACCATCTTGCTGGCTGGCTTAGCAATGAGACCTGACAGAGATTCTAGTTAGAAAAGGCGGCTTCCTATGGTAGCTTTGGTTTTCCTCGTCTAGGGTTTAAGAAACAGAAGGAGGGACTTCGTAAAAGGTGAAATGAAGGAAGCATGGCCTTCTTTATTTGAAGTTACATACAGCAGGAGTTAATGAAAGTATGGTGGATGTCACCAAATACTTACACCACTCTTTACTTGGCATAAAACACAAAAGGCACACTCCATATGGAGGGGCAAAAAGCCCCAAGATTTACAGGTCTTAGCTTAAGGATGCTTAAAATCTAGGACAGAAAAGAAAACAGAAACACACACCTAACTGTATAAAAAAGACAGAAAACTCAATAGTTCCCTGAAAATAGTTTGTTTTAATGGTTAATCAAGAACAATGTTATATATTCTTATCATTGAAATGAATTGTTCCTCTTTCTAAATTTAAGGGTCTTCAATTTTTCAAAAAAAAAAACAACCTAAATGAGTTATGAAAATCAAGGTTTAGTCCATAAATAGCATGCAGAAAAGTGCTGCCAAGTCAAGACATTCCTAACTGATGCAGACTGAGTTCATCAGAAAGCATTACTGCCTCTGTTTCCATCTGTTGTTGGATGAAGGTTCTACGGTGATATTTAAGATAATCATCAGTCTGACTACAGGGAAAGATCAGTTCAGACACCCTCTTTTCTATTGCTTAGGGTCTCAGCTGGGTTCATCCCTGTGGTTCTTGGGCATTTTTCTAGAGCTAGGTTTCTTGCTGACCCCATAATGGCTCCCTCAATCAAGATATCTCTTTCCTTGCTCTCATATCTGTCTTTCCTCCATCTCAACTATCCCATTCCTGGACTGAGCTCCCACGATCCAGTTGAAGAGTGGAGGGAGTGAGAGTATGAACAAGGAAGTCAAGACCATGAGGGGGTCATCCACTGAGACAGTTTACCTGAGCTAACGGGAGCTCACCAACTCCAACTGGACTGGAAGTGAATGAACATGGGAACAAACAAGTCACTCTGAATGTGGTTGACAGTTGGGGAAGACAGAGGGGTCACTGATGATGACACTGGGATTTGTCTCTACTTCATGTACTGGCTTCTTGGGATCCTATTCTCTTTGGATGTTAACCTTGCTCAATCTAGATGTAGTAGGGAAGGCCTTGGACTTTCCACAGGGCGGGGTGCATTGCCCTCTCTTAGGATTGGAGTGGGTGGGGTGGGAGGGTCTGTGGGGGGAGTAGGAAAGGAGTGGGAGGAGGGGAGGGAGTGGGAATTAGGAAGGAAGGAAGGAGAGAGAGAGAGAAAGAAAGAAAGAAAGAAAGAAAGAAAGAAAGAAAGAAAGAAAGAAAGAAAGAAAAAAGAAAGAAAGAAAGAAAGAAAGAAAGAAAGAAAGAAAGAAAGAAAGAAAGAAAAGAGAGAAAGCATTATTGGATTAGCTTCCCAGGGAAAAGTCTTCATGAACAGCAATTAAGTGAGTGCCTTCCATCTCAGTTCACATAAAACATGGCCAATTGGAGAGAGTGACTTTGCAATCGCTATTGGAGGTGGAAGTTGATGAGTTGGAAACTTTGTTCCTTATGCGACTCAAGGTTCCTCTCTTCGCTTGTGTTAGCTCTGGAGATAAGCTGAGGCTGTCAAATGTTTCTCTTCTGGTGAACAGAACAAAGCCAAATGGACCAAAAGGAGAGGCTGTTCTCCATTGCCTATCTCTGGTGTCTTACAAAGCAGCTTCTTCCCCTAGATTTTCCCTGGTTCCAGTTCAAAACAATAGAAAGATAAAGGAGGATTAAAAGTGGGTCACCCTTGCAGTTAAGAATATGGACTTTGGAGTGAGATAGCTCTGAGTTCAGTGTATCATAGAATTCAACTACCTTTTTGTTTTTGAAAAAAATATTTTAAACTTTAATTTTCTTTTAAAATGTGAAGAGTATGAAAAATTATAGATTATAGTCCTGAGAGTTAAATGTCATACTATGAACAGAGATTACGATGAATTATTATTACTACTAGATGAAAAAAATACGTCAGTAGAAGCAAAAAAAGTGATCATTTTCTACAAATGTGAAAGTAAACATGAAGTATCAATAAGTATTTTTTACCTTCAACTGGAATTCTAAGCTCAACAAATACTCTAGGTACCTGAGATAAGCAAAAATATGGTTTTATTTTTCGTGTGTGTGTGGTTTTGGTATAATTCAAATGACTAGGTATAGTATCTAGCAATTTCTGTTTCAGCTTCTTGTAAATTAGCAGAAAAAGTTAAAGGAGGCTCAGCTGATTCTAGAGCCACTGAGCTCTGAACAAATGGTTGCAGAATGAATCTGGGAAGTGCAGCAGGCTTGTACAATCCACATCCAGATGAAGTGGCTCCCTTCCCCATTTTCTACCTATACATGATACAGACAATATGATCACTAGTCCCTTTCCATGTGGCTCTGAGCATCAGGAACTCGGGAGACTGAGAACTTAGATTAGATGTTCCTTGGGAGGCTAGTGTGTTTGTGTCCATGATTAACACTACATGAGAAGCTGTGTTATAAAGACACACATACACACTCATGTCTTTGTGTGTGTGTGTGTGTGTGTAAGAAAGAAAGTGTGTGTGTATTTTCAGCAGTGGCTTGTTTCTTTTTTCTCTGAATAATTTTTATTTCTTATTAGATATTTGTTCCTAGCAACAGAAAAAGGAAGTAACACACTTACATTTTGGGGTTGTTACAACTGAAGATGCTTAAAACAATTCCTGGCATATGATATACATGACAATTGTTTATTATCTGCGGAAACAGTAAAACAACATATTTTAAGTTAGAATCCCAATTGTAAATCAAGAAGCAGATTCCCTGTTTCCCTGTTGAGACTAGTTTAAGGGAAAGAATGAATGTCTTGGCATCCGCTGATTGGAAATGGACATTTTGCTCTACGAATGGAAAGATTATTTGTCACTCTTACTCTGATGGTATCATTTTCCTTGGTAATAAAATAGAGAGAAATCATATGGCTGGCAGTACTTGCCTTAAATAATTATAGACCATAATTCAAAGGCAAAAGGGTCTCACCTCTCCCTCCCAGCCTCAACACAGCAAGTAGGAAAGGAAGGGACAGGCCTCAAATGTGTCAAGTGCCCATCCTGATAGCTACAGAAATTTGAACCTTATTACTACTTGGTTTAAGACCCCAGAAAGGCAAGTGGGTTCCACATGTTTCTTTCTTTAAGATTTATTTATTTATTTATTTATTTATTTATTTATTTATTTATTTCACAGTATTCTGCCTGCATGTATGTCTGCATGCCAGCAGAGGGCACCAGATCTCATTACAGATGGTTGTGAGCCAACACTTGGTTGCTGGGAATTGAACTCAAGAGCTCTGGAAGAGCAGCCAGTGTTCTTAACCACTGAGCCATCTCTCCAGACCTCAGCAGTGATTTGAACACACAGTTACAAGTGAAGCACTAAGTTATATGTTTGGGAAAATACAATATAAATATCTTGAACACTGAAGACTCTTCAGGACTCTGGCAGACAGCTAAGCATAACTTGCTGATAGAAATTCAGCATAAGTTTTAGGAGAGCCCAGAGGAGGAAGCCTTCCAAGCTGGGGCGGGGTTGTATGGCTAGTGAAGAATCTCTGGTCAGGTGACGAACTAACCCTTGGAAGTTCTTACCCTTCACACTTCCTAATCTTGTCAGAAAGACATAAACAGGACACCAAGAACAATGCAAGATCCTATCTCACAGGTTCTCCAAGAAGACAATGCTGCTGCAGGGAACTTCAAGATGAGAGTAATTTACTATCTCAGAGTAAGATGGTAGTGTGCTGGACGGGGAGGAAAGCCATCAGGGAACTCCAAGGTGAGAATAATTTACTATCTCAGAGTAAGATGGTAGTGTGCTGGATGGGGAGGAAAGCCATCAGGGAAGTCCAGTGGGCCGTTAGATGTATATCTGCAGAAAAGAAAAGGTCCTTTACTGAGCACCTACTATGTCAAAACAGACCAATTTAATCTTCATGATAGCATCATAGTTCTGTTACTGAAACTCAGAAAACTTAACAACTTCCTGAGAACCCAGGTCATGAGGATGCTGAAACCAGTACTTTCAGCCACGATTTACCCAGTCCCCACCAAAATCTCCAAGATACCACACCCATGTTGATCTAACTTCCAATAGAAACTTATACCCTCCTGGGCAACCTATAGTGCTTTCAGTTATTTCCAGATTAAATGCATGGTGAGGATTCGTGTCCCAAGGATTGAATGGACAGCACAAAGGGGGGTTTAGTACCAAAACTTGCCCTAGAAATGTAAGAGAGACCCTAAGGAGGAGGTGGGGTTTGGTGGGTATGAACTGACAGGAATAGCACAGTGCTGGCGTGGCTGGCATGTGGAAAGCGCTGGGTTCAGTTGTTAGTACTAAAAGAGGGGGAAAAAGTGGAAAGAGAAAATGGGGGGGGGGGGAATCCACAAGAGACTGAGTGATGAAGAAAACTGATGAGGGCAGTGCATGAAGAAACACTATTTTAAAAGTCAGGAAACACAAAGGACAAGTATACATGGTCAGTTCGAGTGGCCTATAACCCATAGTTTGCAATTCATCTATTTCTATGCAACTCACACTTTTAAAAAAAGTAACTGTGTATGCACATAAAGAGTAAGCATAGCCAAAAGAGAGGTGAAATAAATAACAATTGTATGTTTGAAAATTTTATTTTATTCATTCATTCATTCATTGATTCATTTATTTTTATGTATCTATTTGTTGGGCTGTGAGTACATCCCACAGCTTATGTGACACTAAGTTGAAAGTGCTGCGTCTCTCCATGTGGGTCCTAGGAATCGAACTCCCATCACCAGACTTGGCAGCAAGCACCTTTACCCAATGTGCCATCCAGTTGGCCAATAGTTGTATGTTTAGGAATATGTAAGTAAAAGGTTTTTCCAAACATTCCCAACGCATTTAGGAACTGAAGACAAGAAGCAAAATAACCTATGATATCTATTCCTTCATTTTTGCTCACTGTCAGAAAGGGGAAATAATTTGACCTGCTCTAGTTTTTTTTAGCTGTTTGTATTTCATAACCCAAGGGGCACTTTGGAAATGAGAAGAATGCATGGTGCTTACACACAAACTCTGTAGTTCCAGAAGTGCTGTCCTCACAATGAGCTTCTTATAAAGGTAGCAGAACAGAAGGGTACAGTTAAATGACTTTCAGGAGGACAAGGTGCAGACGTCACACCTTGTAAGCCGATGAGCCTCGAATTCTTATTTCTGCTTGGAGAATGGATGAAATTTGAATGTATACAAATAAAGAAAACTACTCTACACAATGGTCTAAATGTCCCCTGGGAACACAGTCTTCAAATATCTAATTACCACAATTGAATTGATTAGTAGTCAGGTTCTAAAGGCCATTGGGGAGGGGGAGAGTGAATGACAAAATTTATGTATTTCATCCTCATCTTTTTTCTTCTATTAAAGACAGCCTTTTGGCTTATCCAGGTGGCTCAAAGTTACAGAAGGTAAGAGATTTGCCTAAGGAAATTTTTTCTCTGTGGCATTGTGCATACTAATTTTTTTCTTTCCTTTCAGTCTCTAAAAAATGTAGGATGTAAGGTGAGCTTCACTTTTTAAGTGCAGAAACTGAGCTCCAGAGCTCTTAGCCTAAGACTATATAGCTAGTTCTTCCGTGACCAAGAGGACACAAATCTGGGATAGCTGGTTTACAGAACAGTGCCATGATCCCTGCACACCACATTCTTTTATGGAGGGGACATCTGAGTCATCGCTCATCTTACAAATCTTTATCCTTTTACCAGGCATATTCTCCAATGGTCCCCTTCCTCCCTGTAGCATGAAGCAATGGTCCCAGCTCTCAGGAAGAATGTGGAACAGCCCTCAGCTCAGGGGAACCACAAGAAAGCAAGTCACAAATTGGTAGCATCAACTTCACTTTGGTTTTCACCATAAATTCTACCTGTAATGAAGTCTTTTTATCTGGATGTTATTTGGACAGACTGGCAAAGAACTAATAATTTCTAATCCAACACAGCTAACTCATTTTGACTTATTACAGTTTTGCCATAAGGGGGAGCCTTTGAGTTCCATAAGGGGCGGGGGAGAAATATACATACATATATATACACATATATATATAAATATATATACATATATATAAATATATTATTACATACATGTTTCAGTTCAAAGCATAAGAGACACAAGCTGCAAACAGCCAGTTTCGTACCTGTGTGTTGGGATAGCTTAGGGAAACTAGGAATTTTTTTTTTGTTTGAAATTGCATACATTCAATTTTCCTCTCTTTTATATACAACAAAAAAATGATGTCTAACAACCACCTGAGTGCTTTAAGAATATTCAGAAGCACTGAAGGGGCCCAGCACCGGCTCACAGCTTCTACAAGGTACACAGATGCTCCGAAAATGTTTCTTATCTGATGTTCTGCTGAATCTAGGAGACTTTGGAAAATGGGTTTCATTAGCTTAAGTCTGAAGGTAGCTGTACTGGGGGCTCGGGAAAGAAACCACTCACCGCAGTATAACTTTAAGGAAATTTAGGGAGGGAGAAAAAGAAAAGCAGAAGAAACAGGAAAAGCAAGAGAAAGCAAGGAAGAGGGGAATGGAGGGGGTGAAGGAAGGGGAATAGAGGGCAAATGATAGAAAAGGGGATGGGAGGAAGAGAAAGATGGAGAGACTGTGAAAAGGAACCCGAAAATCAAGTTCCAACGTTCTGTGTGTTATAGAAAAGGGAGAGATGTAACAGCAAAGGACAAATAGGACCGTTCTCTCTCCCACCACGAGGCAAAATAAAAATAAAAATAAGGAGCGGGAGTGAAGGGGGAGCAAAGCAAAACAAAACCAAACCAAGAATGTGTGTTTTGAGCAGGAATGAGGAAAGCAAGGAGGATCGTAAGGGGGTGTGTACAGAATTCCATTAAATTGATACTTTAAGATTGTCTTCTTTTTAAAAAAGAAAGAAAGAAAGAAAAAGAAGAGGGGGTGGAGAAGCTGGAGCGAAGGAAAGGAGAGAAGCGGCAAAGTAGAGGAAGGCTGGATGGCTTGGCCTCTCCATACCGATTGATTGGTCATGATCCCCGCAGTTTGAACAGGGACTCATTCAATTGGGAAGGTGGAGTGCTGGCGAACAGATTAGCACACGCTTGTTTACTCATCTTCTAAGGGATTTTTCCCCCTCTTTCCTTTCATTTCGTGAAGGAGGGAGGGGAGGGGACGGGGGGGGGGAAGGGGGCTGTGGCTTGTGTTATAAAGGACGCAAAAAATAAATAAATGAGAGCATCTTGGGGGGAGGGAGGGAATTCAGCCGACCAGTGTGTTAGAGGAGATTTTTTTGGAAGAGCGAGAAATATATAAAATAAAATGAAATAAAACAAGGAGGAAGGCATCCAGCTGTTAGAGGGGGGGGATAAGGCAGATAAAGGAGCGAGGAGAGAAATTAATTGCAAACCAGGAGGAGTTGGACTGTATTTTTGAAAGGTGGGGGGAGTGAAGCACACACCTTGAGGAGGAAAGCAAGAAAGAAAAGAAAAAAGCAAGTGAAAGGGGGGGGCTAGCCCGAGAAGGGGGACAAAGTCAAGGCGCGAGCGGCTCCCAAAGCTGGCAGCTCCGGGCGGCGGTGCAGGGGCGCAGGGGGGGCGGGGGGGACCGTCGGACATGCGGCTCTGGAGTTGGGTGCTGCGCCTGGGGCTGCTGAGCGCCGCGCTGGGCTGCGGGCTGGCCGAGCGCCCCCGCCGGGCCCGAAGAGACCCTCGGGCTGTGCGCACCCCGCGCCCCGCCACCAGCCCGGCCACCTGCGCCACCCGGGCGGCCCGCGGTCGCCGCTCCTCGCCGCCGCCGCCTCCGGGCGGTGCCTGGGAAGCCGTGCGCGTCCCCCGGCGGCGGCAGCAGCGGGCGGCGAGGGGCGCCGAGGAGCCGAGCCCGCCGAGCCGGGCGCTCTATTTCAGCGGGAGAGGGGAGCAGCTGCGCCTCCGGGCCGATCTGGAGCTGCCCCGCGACGCCTTCACACTGCAAGTGTGGCTGCGAGCGGAGGGGGGCCAGAAGTCTCCAGCCGTGATCGCAGGTAAGGCGAAAGGGGTTACTCCCTTCGACAGACCACCCCGATGGTCCCCGCGGGGCCCTCGGGGCCGCGCGGATGTGTGGGGTGCAGGAGGGCGGGTGGGTCTCCGGGAGCCGCCCCTGGAGCGACGCAGAAAAGGTAGAGGTGAGGTTTGAGACTTGCTTTAGCCCATCTGCGGAATGGCCACACTGAGAAAGGATGCTGCCTGGCCTCGCGGGAGCTGCGTTTGGGAGTTCCGTGCCTTTGGAAGCCCACAAGCTAGGGATGGCTAGTCCCCAGAGAACCCAGAACACTTAGTCTGTGTTCGGGATGTGCGGACAGACTCCGTTTCGGTATGGGAGGAAGGGGAACATGACCCAGTTGGGTTTTATATGAAAGGAGTTGAAGGGACCGTTCATTTCCCTTTACTTTTTCATGGAAGTGATTCTTCTTTAGTCTGGTTATCGTGCAAGTCGGCAAGGACCAAGTTGTTGTGACTGACAGATTTAGAACTCCTAGAAGTACCCCCAAAGTTGCTCTCTGACCGAAGCTTGCCTCTGGGATCCACCCCCCTCCCATCACTATAGCCACCCACACTGCCATTCTGGGTCTTTGGTTTTAAAACTGGTTGCCTATCATTCGCTACTGGGGCAGACCTCCTTAGCGCATACTCTGCCAGTCTTCCCCAGACACAGCTGAGAATTGGGACGCTTTTCTCTTTGGGGACTGTTATGAGCCCGTAGTGAATTTAAGTTCTCCCTCTCTCCCCTTCGCTGTTCAACAGCAAAGCCCATAGTGAAACCGGACACTTCACGAGGGCTGCAAACCTTCCAAACGCCTCAACATCCATTTTCCCTTCGAAACGAATCTGTGGAAATGCCTTTAATAAAAAGAGGGGTGGTGGAG
Organism: Alexandromys fortis; assembly: GCF_014885135.2. Taxonomy (NCBI): domain Eukaryota; kingdom Metazoa; phylum Chordata; class Mammalia; order Rodentia; family Cricetidae; genus Alexandromys; species Alexandromys fortis. Next base: position 980,169 of record NW_026068079.1, on the reverse strand, counting down.
GGGGGCGACGCTGGAGGAGAGAAGCAAAGTTTTGCCTCTTCTGTCTGGGAGATTCCCTCACTGCATAAACAACCTTGCCTGTCCTGGGCGGTCTTAAAACGAGAGTGGGGGATCCCCCTTCGCCTTAGCGAGCGGCAGAGGTTTTCCGGATGGTACCTCTTACCGCTTACACACCGCTCTCTGGCAGTCTGTAGCTGTTTTGCCTTGGCTTCGACCTTCCCTAACACTGCTCTGAGTCTCCTATTTACACAAAGTCGCCTTTCGGGGATCCAAACTCTGCTATCAAGACAATAAAATGTGTCCTCAAAGCTCCCTCTTTCCAGCTACCAAAAGAGAGCGAGAACGACTCCCCACACACACAACTGACGTCATCGCTAGCCCTCCCTCCCCCGAAAAGGAGAGGGAAACCGAGCTCATTCACTTTCAGCTTCCAAATCCTCGTCAGTCAGAGGAGGGTACAATATTTAACCGGGGAGAGAAGCTTCAAAATATGAAGATGATGATGACAGTGTAGGATTCTCTCTCTCTCTCTCTCTCTCTCTCTCTCTCTCTCTCTCTCTCTCTCTCTCTCTCTCTGTGTGTGTGTGTGTTTCGCTTTCAAAACACAAGCAGTCTGCTGCTTGGAAGTGTTTAAGAAAACGGTAGATCTGGCTTTGCTGGTCTTTATTTGTGATGTCAGTGAATCGGAAGGAATCCCCCAGAGAGGAAAGCCCGGGTTACACAGATAGTGGGTGCATTTCATATATACATATATGCAAATCTGTGTCTCCAGGGGTTGCATGGAAGACTGCCTTCTAAGTGTCGAACTCAGACCAAGGTCTCTCGTTCTCTGGAAGATGCAATCCACTCTCACAATGATTGTTTCAGTAAAATACTTTAATTGGATTGGGGATGTTAGGTTATTATTGCCCATATAAAATGCCTGGTTCATTTTATGTGTGAAAATAGCATTTCTCACAAAACAGGAGGGGAAAAAAAAAACCACAGTAAGTAGGTAAATAAATAAATAAATAAATGGCTGCCGTGGGGCCCCAGAAAGCCAAGGAGCTTTTCTCTAGAGAATTCTGGTGGATTCCCCCCTCCCCTAGTTGAGCAGGAGCCAGATTTGGCGGTGTGTAAACACCTGGCAGGGAGCCAGAAAAGACTTATTCTGCCTTATCCTCCACACGGAGCATACTGTGGGACTACAGAGAACCTGCTTCTCCTAGAATTAAAAACAAACAAACAGAGGGAATTCTTTTTTTCTAAAAGTACTTGTTTGGTTTTCTGCTGTGCGATTAAATTCAGGCTGGAAGAGAGAGGATCCAAAGTGGGTGTCCGTGTGCATCCTCAGGCTGGCTACAGCGACCTCGGGTGCCCGGCTGGCTGCCTGACCTCTGTCTGGGCGTCACCACTTTCACAGGAATCCCTTGTCACCTATCTCCAGAGCAGTCATCGCTCAGCAGGGTTTGCAACTGCTATTTTGGGCCCAGGGCTGCTGCCTCTCTGTCAGGCCAGCCGGCCTTACATCACTAGTCTGCACGATTCAATTGGGTTTCTTAAAGGTCTAATTTTACGGTGTTGTTAACCGGTTCTGTCGTCTGGCAGAGGCAGGCCGAGCCTCTCCTGGTAGGCGGGTGTGCTCCCAGATCAGCCTGCCCCTGGTGCTATTTCTGCCAGGGTTCAAACTTCACTTCACGGACACTGGTTCAAACCGGCGCTGAGAGAGGCAGAGGGAAAGAGCAGGGTGCTTCTTGAAGCACAGCAAGCATGCCTTTTATTTGTCTAAAAGGAAAGTGAACACACACACAGAGACAGTATTGCAGCCCATGCAGGAAAATACAAAACAACAACTAGAAAGTGCCACGGTGCCAGACTCTCCTGCCAAAGCTGAAAGATACTTTAAGAACTGAAGTGCCCTTTAAGGCTGCTATGAGCAGGGTCCTTAGAGGCTATACACCAATTATCATTTAGCTTAATAGGAAGAGATGCAGAGAAGGTCAAAGGGTATGCTGGATGGCAGAGTTCAGTGTCAGCAACTAGGACTTAACCCCTGACACTACCATTTCTAGACATCTAACTACCTGGTAGAGAAAAGAATCTCATAAATAGCCACTTCTCCCCACGCACAGACCCGCCATCCAGATGTTGCACTGTTGTTCGTGTTGGGGGTTGTGTGTGTGTGTGATCTTGCAGATGATATCTTTGCTTTTGTACCACACCTGACAGATCCAGACCCCTGCCTCCATCCCTAACCAACCCCAGCCATGTCCCACCAGCCCTATAATCTAAAAGGAACAGAAAACAGTAGACTCAGCTTGCTCCATGAAGTAGAGACCCCGAGTGCAGTTAATCTTATTAAAGTTCCTCCTGACCCATTAGATAAGTGAAAAGTGGACCCCAGGAGTGCCTCACTCTTCCTCTTTCACCCTCCTAGCACCCCTCCTGAATTAGTGATTCAGAGTTCCAGCTCAGGAAAAAGAAATAGCTCTAACCCTGTGCCCACCCAGCACCTCTGCTGGAAGGTCCTTTTGTTTGTTGTAAGCATTAGAATGAATTTTGCTGGCTGCTCTTAAGAAGCCTTTTCTTCCTCTTCTGTAGGTTGTTTTTTTACTTTTCATCCAGCCCTTCAAAAACTCAGAGGCTTCATTTGAGGTTCACACTTGTTCATAATTCTCTGTTTAATATCTGTAACTTCACGTGGGACGCAGAATATTGCACTGGTCACAAGGAAGCATCGGTAGCCAGGTTACCTCTCTCCTGGTCCAGCTATGACCTTGAGCAAGCTGGCTGGCTCCCCTGGCTCCAGCTTCCTTCTCCACAATGTAATGGTGCTGCAAGCACTTGAGTCACAGTAGGCTGTGCAATGGTGCCTGAGCTCAAGGGTGTAAAGTATCCAGAACTGGCCTTGGGACTTAGTGGGTGTGCGACAAAGATTTCTTTTAGTAGACAGGACTTTTCAAAGATCATGGGCTTTCTGGGCTGAGGACACTGAGGATACTGAAGCACCTACTCTTCCAAGCAGAGCACTTCAAGCTTGCTTTACGCCTGAGCATTCCATTCTCCCAACCACCTTGTGAGGTGGACATTGACATACACACACACACACACACACACACACACACACACACACACACACACAAAATAGTCAGTTTGTCTTGAAGAGTTAAAGGTATTTGGACCAAAGTTCCACATCCCCTGAGTAGAAAGTCTACCCAAGAAGGCAATTCCACAGTGTTTGGCTCCTCTGCTGTTTGGAGGGCAGGAAAAGAGATCGTGTGGCTGCAGAATGTTGTCCTCCTCTTACACGCCTACGTACAAAGCCATGGTTTTCCAGATCAGGGAGTGAGAAATGGAGAGAGCTCACCTGAAGATTGGATTGGGCCTGGTGATTCTGATTTTCTTTTCATATCCATCAGACTGACCCATGATCAATCACTCCAAAATATTTCCTCAGTAAACACATATTCATTTCTCCCAGTCTTCTTTCTTTCCTTTTCTAAAATATGGTTTTTTAATTTTTAAAAAAAATTTAAGTTAATTTACTTTTTACATACCAATCGTAGTTTTTAGATACCAATCCTAGTTTTCCCTCCTCTTCTCTCCTCTCCTCTCCTCTCCTCTCCTCTCCTCTCCTCTCCTCTCCTCTCCTCTCCTCTCCTCTCCTCTCCTCTCCTCTCTTCTCACTCTCCCCACCTTTCCAGCCTCCATCAGTTCCTCAAAGAGGGTAAAGCCTCCCCTGGGAAGTCAATTAAGTCTGTCCCATCACCTTTTTGAGGCAGGAGCAAGCCCACTCCCATGACTAGATTGAGTAAGGGGTCTCTCCATAGAGAATGGTCTCCATAAAGTCTGTTCCTTCATTAGGGTTAGAACCTGGTCCCACTCCGCATACTACAAAAGCCACACCATTGTCACCTGTATTCAGGGGTCTTCTTTTTGTCCTTTTCAAATTTCCCAGTTATCAGTCTGGAGTCAGTTAGCCCTTATGTTCTTCCTTCAAGTTCTCCCCGTCTGGTCATGGTAACCAGAGTTTGCAGGTGTACAGAGGGAAGGGTGAGGGGATACTAGTGTCTGAAGCAGAGAATGTCTCAGGACTTCAGTTCATTTCTGTGTGACCTTGGGTGAGTCCCTGAGCCTCTCCCAGTATCTGTACACACATCAGCTCACAGAATGTCCAGACTTTTGAGATGTCATCTCCTTCTTCGGCTCTCCAGGTCTTCAAACTCTTTCTAATTTTCTTATTATAGAAACATTCAGTTACATTTTGAAAAAGTAAGTACAAAAAATGTCTTAAACCCAAGTTCCCACAGCGTTGTTTCAACAGTGGTTATCAATACAGTGACAAAAATAATAGATATAACACAACCTAACTTAAAGGTGCTTCGGTGTATATTTTTAACAGATTAGGATCTTTTAAAATATGTGCTAACAATACATTAATCACACCTAACACAATTTCAGATCCTTCCTTACCAGTCCCTTCCATTCAAATACTTTGTAAAGGAGGAATATGGTTTTCTCCCCTAAAGAATTGTATTGTAGAATGATGTGAGTTAAGCAGAGCAGAGTTTGGGAAGGAAGTAAATGAAGTATGATCGAAGCCTCTAATGTCTTTCCAGAGGCTGCCTAAAGTTGTGGGGACATGGTATAAAGCTTTCATGTCATCCCCGCCTCTTCTTTACATACTGAAAACAATGGACCCCAGACAGGAGCCATGGCGGTTGTGAAGTCCTAACATCAGAGGGCTGCAGTGAGGTCATGTGCTTGAGATGGCTTGCTGACTCCATCCGTACTGTCTACAGTGTGCACCATGAGAAAGGCACCTTTCTAGGAATGACCTTGACTGCACAAATCACATCTTCTCCTATCCATGCTGGCATAGAACACTGCTTCTGACCTCTGCTGAGAGCATCTCACCTGGTCCCCATGACAATCATGAGGTGGAGCTGTTTGGGACAATCCGGAGGGAACGGATGTGTGTTGGACAGGAGTCTTCTGCCTCAAGTAGACAAGAGTCCTTCCAGAGGAACGGGGGTGGGGCGGTGTTTTATGTCTTCTTATAGCCAATGCTGCCTTGAGAGATATCTCAAGATGAGAGTTTTTCAACTATCAGAAACACAGGTACTTTGTGGCTGGTGATTTGTGGCCACCATCCACTTTCCTTTCCTAGGTCTCTATGCTTCCTCTTCAAACCAAATGGCTGCGCAACTTACAGTTCTCAGCATTCTTGGACTCCCTTTGATTTCCTGACTCTTGTACCTGCTAGTTACTGGTGTTCAGTATCTCCAGCTTCACTTTTGCCATCTATAGTATCCAGCTAACACCAGTTCCTACAGCATAGAATTTTTCTAAAGATTAACTGGATCTCCATGTGGAAAATGCTTAGTAGTGGAGTCCAGATGACAGGTAACCCAACACTTTTCAATTTACTCTGATATTACTTGTGTTGACCCTTGCTGAACATTATTTCCAGTTCTTTCTGTTCCTTCTTTCTGAAATAATCACACAGAAATTGTATTAATTAAATCACTGCTTGGCTCATTAGCTCTAGGTTCTTATTGGCTAACTATTACATATTAATACTAGACATGTTTATCTCCTTTGTTAAGACCAAGAGTTCCCTTCCCCAACCTTGCCACTCAGAAGAGATTTATAACTTTCATTATAACACTAAAACAACAACAAAATTAACAGAGCAAAAGTGAAAATAAAGCAAAAAAGGTAGTTGCTTCATGTCACAGAAGGAGTGTACTCAAAAGCAGAAAATCTAAGCAATGAAAATACGAGAGTAAGCACTCAACAGGTACTCTTGTGTATTCATGCTGTGTGCTGAGTATAGTTTTGAGTGTTGTAAACTCTCTTTGCCCTCAGGGAGTTTATATTCTCTGTTCTGGGGAGAGATGCTGACTAATTGTAAACAAGCATGCTGACATGGCGTCTAATGCCAGATAAATGTTAACTCAAAAAGATGATAGATGATAGATAGATAGATAGATAGATAGATAGATAGATAGATAGATAGATGTTGACACTAGCTATGTGGATGGATGCTGGAGGTGTAAGGCTTGAGTAGAATTATCAGGTGGCTTTCTTAAAAGAAACACTAGGTGTTGAAATAGGAGCGGCGGGGCTGCGTCCCCAACACCCTGGCCGCTTGGCTAGCTCATGCCTGAAATAACAACACACAAACTGTATTCATTTAAGAACTGCTTGGCCCATGAACTCTAGCCCTTACAGGCCAATTCTCGCATCTGGACTAGCCCATTTCTAATGATGTGTGTAAGCACCCCAAGGTGCGCTTACCGGGAAGATTCTAGCCTAAGTCCATCGTGGGTTGCAGCTGCCTGGGAGAGCTGAGCATGGCATCTCTGCTCCAGCAGAGCTGTCGGGTCTCTCCGGGAGCCGAGCAGAGTCTGACCTCACTTCCTCTTCCGCCCAGAATTCTATTCTGTTTACTCTTCCCATCTATGTTCCAAGCCATGAGGCCAAGCAGCTGGTTTATTATAACTTAACCAATGAAATCAACAGATTGATATATGACACTCCCACATCAACTAGGAAGGAGGTGGAGGAAAAGACTCGAGTCTATCTAAAGAAGAAAGCTGACAGAGGCCAATTCTGAAAGAAAGCTTGCTTTGTAACTTTAGCCATGATATTTTCCTTCTCTGGACCAACTTTTTCTTGTCTGTGGCATGAAATGTGTTATATAAGTTTATCACTGCCTTGGCCCTAAAGTCCTTCTAGTAGAGACCTTTTGCAGTCTTGTAATCCCAACCAAGGATATCCTCAGATAAAATTGTGAAGTTGGTAATAGCTCTGGTTTTCTTCCATTTTGGTTTATTTTCTTCCACTAGGTGGTGCCTGGGCTTGTTACCCTCAGGGGCAAAGTGCCTATATAATTTTTTTTTTTTTTTACTTCTGACAAGGACAATACTAATTCTCAGAAAAGAAAGACCCACTACTTTTTCTTGCTAAGGTTTCATTGACTTTTTCTTTGACAAATACTTTAATGAAATTCCAAAGTACTTTGTGCAGCAGGCCAAAATCACAGTGTTCGGATTTCAGTCAAAGACTAACTGGAGGCATTATTTGGTGAATGTCAGTACTTCCTAATAGCTGGAAGTCATCTCATTAATACTAGAAATAATTAGCATTGTCACAAATATTCCCACCATAAAAACCCGCGTTGGATTACTATAGAAAGAGAGAGCCACTTGTTGGTTCCGGTCGCTTAGCACTGATATAATCACATAGAAATTGTATTAATTAAATCCCTGCTTGGCCCATTAGCTCTAGCTTCTTATTGGCTAACTATTACATATTAATTTAACCCATTTATGTTAATCTGTGTATAGCCACGTGACTGTGGCTTATCGGCTAAATTTCTGGCGTCTGTCTCCTGCTCAGCTACATGGCATCTCACTGACTCTGTCTCCTTTCTCCCAGGATTCAGTTTAGTTTTCCCTGCCTAGCTAAGGTCTGCTCTGCTATAGGTCCAAATCAGTTTCTTTATTTATTAGTGGTAATCAGAGCATACAGAGGGGAATCCCACATCAGATGACTTTTCTGATAATTGTTTACTAAGTTATACAAGTTTCATAATTGTGTTTACTAGACAAAGGCCAATCTAGAAGAATTCCCAGGTAAAACACTCAGCTCCTGGCCTATTAGTCTTTGTTATCATGTACATCAGTGATTATTTTGTTCATTAAGAAATATTAAAATTCAGAGGCTAGGGTAAGAGTTTGTTTGGTAATGTCCTTGCCATGCACCCACAAGGATCAGCATTTGATCTCCAAAACCCACATTAAAAAGCAAGCCATAGTAAATGCTTGTCATCAGAGTGTTGGGAAGGTGAATATAGACTCTAGCCTGGAACTCGCTGACCTAAGAGATAAGACAAATCAATGAGTCCCAAATCTCAGCGAGAGGTTTGTACATGCCTAAAAAAAACAAGGCATGTACAAGTCCCAAGGATTGATAACTGATGTTGACCTCTGACTGCCTTACAAACATGCACACACACACGTGCATGTACACATGTACACATACACACAGGCAAAAACACATGCAAGCGTAGACCCGAGTTTGCATACACACACACACACTGAAACTCTGAGTTATAAAGCAACATTCTCTTGTGTTCTTTCAGAATATACAACATCAGCATCCCTAAAGTACATTTGTCCCTTCAATTCCCTTTTCTCCTTACTGTGTTCCGAATTCTCATTCCCACTACTTTTACTAAGTAAACAAGGGATAGAAAGTACGTGTATGCATGCCCTCCCTCTCTGTTGTGTATGTGTGTGTCTGTGTGTGTAGGAACTTGTGAGGGTAATCAGAAACTTTTGAGAGCCTTGTAAGGTACCAGGCTCCAACCCATTTGAGAAGTACAGCAACAAAAAAAAAATATGGAAAATCAAGGACATAGGTTGTCACAGAGTCCATAGAGCAAGTAATCTAAGAATTCAGGTAGAGTGGCACTGCTCTACCCCATGGTGAAGACGTTGCTCTTGTGTCTGCCCTGTATCCATCTTTTCTTGATTCCTCTTGCTCTGTGTAATAGGAGTGGCAGCAGAGCAGAATGAGACCAGATGGGCTTATGTAGAAAGGAATATTTTCCCAAATGAGGCCAGAGATCTTTTATGTACAGGTTGCTGAGGATGTAAAGAAAGATGTGACAACAAGCATTTGGGAAGAAGACAGCCCTGCTCAAGAGATGCAAGTCTCACAGTCAGAAACATAAGAAACAAACACACTGTAGTCAGTCTTATGAAGCCAAACCATGAAGTCCAAAGAATCAAGGTGTGTGAGTATCAAAAGGATGTGCCCAGCTCTTCACTTCAAGGATATGGAACTAAGATGCTGGTGAGATTGGGGGGTGGATGAGATCAGTGGTCTGGGCTGGAAGTACTGTCATCTATGTCGTGAGCCAGGAAAAAGAGCACACACACACACTTTCCGTACGTGGTAAGGTCTTAATTAGCACAGCTCTGCTGATGGCCATCTTCTAGCTCCAAATTCTATTCAATGTAGATTCACAGACCAACCCCAGGGGTGCACTGAAAATGAAAACACACACCACACTTTTGACATGTCCAAAATGGAATCATTTCTCCTTCAATACTCTTGCTGAATGTTAGCAACTCCTGGTACACCATCCATCCCTCAGTCACCAATTCATCGATCCCACTTTGTAACATGTTGATTAGCAACTGCTCTTCATTTAGGTCATACCTCTTAGCATTGAAATGCCTGCTTTTCTGAGCCCTAACGCATTTACCACCTCCAGACTATCTACAACACTGGATTACCAGACTATTCTACCACTAAAAAAGAAAATCTGAGTCTGTCCCCCCTAGTTAAAGATCCTCAGTGGCAACTGAATTATTCAAAGTTCCTTTAAATGCTGCAGGCTTTTTTTTTTACTACATCACTGTTTTTACTTATTGAATATTACTGTGTGCAGTTTTACATCATGCTCAAGACTGTGCAGCCTCCTGCCCTTTTCAACGTGGAACTTGTTTCTCGCACCTCTTACTCCTTTCTCCATTATACCTTATGCCTGGACTTCATCACACTTAATTATGTGCACATTTGGAATCATGTCAATCTCGGTTTCTCTCCTCCCTAGCATTCAAAGGAGCTCATATGGTCTTGTGTTTTGTTTTATGTAATGAATAGATAGACGGAGATGAGGACCAGCCTAATATCTATTGACTAGGGGAGAAAGGTCCAGGAATGTCCCAGGCACGGTGCATTACGTAACCCAAGCACATGACCTGTGTGTGCGTCACAGTTAGAAACATTACACAGTGGTTAATTCCATTTCCCCTTGAGCAGGGAGGTCAGAAGGAAAAAGAAATTTGGTCTTCCAAAACAGAAAGAGGGGGAGCGATGGGTTCATGGGCTCCTCTGCTCATATGGTAACTTGTCTAATCCAAGCCACATTTTGGTTTTCAGCGTCCCATTGCCAGTCCCTGGTCTGTTTGCAAATTACTTGTTTTTTGCCTTCCTTGTAGCAAACAACCCTCAACTTTACACTTAGATCTCCCCATCCTTCCCCTCCTCAGTACCTTCCTGAGCCGTCACAGTTCTGTGAGTTCTATCTGTTGCTCAGGTTTGCATCCCTTTCCCTCCTTTCCATCTGCTGCCCTTGATCGCGGGAGACCTTGAAGTCCAACCTCAGGGTTTAGGATTCTCTGTCCACTGTTTATATACCTTTGGGGGGAGTGCACATTTTCGTAGCAGCACCTGCAGTCAAAGCAACCAGCTTCTAAAGAGCACTTACTGTGTACTGGTAATGTACTGACAGTGACCTTCTGTACCCTCTGAAGTTGTGGCAAGTAGCTGCATGCCTCACCAAAGAACCCTCTGCTGATGGGTAGTAAAGCTGGAATCCAAAGTCCATCTTCTCTCTCTCTTCATTCAAGCTGGTCGTGTAGCTTAGAACACCACCTGTATTCAGTCAGACTATTCTGAGAGGATGACTATCTGGATGACTGCATGAGAACAATAGTGCCCCCAGTGGCCAGGGCGAGTACTTAAAGAACAGAGACTGAAAAAGAAGAAAAAAGAGAATATTGGCAAGAAGAAAAAAAAGCAGGAGAGATTTGAAAGAAAATAATGAGACTTCAAAAATATTGGCTTAATAATATATTTAATGTATTATTTGTAGGTAATGTTTTTATCAGAAAGACAGTTCCAATAGAATGACCCCCCACCTTTAAGTAGTCTACTGGGAGAAATAAAATTATTTCATAAATGCTGTTTTTATCACGTGTAAGGCATGTTTTCCCAGAATCCTTAGGGAAGATGCTTTTGATCTTTTGATGAGCACCCTGATGCATTTTGAGTTTAACTGAAGCGTGCAGGAGGCCTTGGTGCCTGAACTATAGAACCTGAAATTTCAGTGGAAGATTAATTCTGGAGATACAAAGCTGACTTGTCCTAGATACTTTTGTGAAGTTCAATAACAAGTGAGAATTTTGGGGAGAGGTAAAGTTTTCTTCCTCCCATATCTCTGGCCATCCATCCTTATATTTAACAGCCCATTACCATCCTTATATTTAACAGGCATTATTGAGCAATGTTTGAGTGGTGTCTGTTAACCAAGGAGATGGAAACTGAAAAGAGGGGCAGGGTACAGTTCCATCCCCTGAGGACTTCCTGGTCCTTGTAGCAGAAGTCAAGTGGTAAACAGACCCTTGATATCAAGGCAGTTACTAGAGGCCCATGGAAGCAGCGGGAGAGAAGCCCTGTGCTGCAGAGCACCCATGTTTCTCATGGGGCAGAAAGGCGAGTGCTCTGAGGATTCAAATCCATAGATGGTCTCTTCCATCTGAGAGGATCAGGGCATCTGTCTGTAGCAGCATGCTTTTTCTTGCATACAATTATGTCAGCATATCATTTTCAACACATTCATGAAGATATTAATTAATGAGAATGACCCATATGACTTGATTCATGCCTCAACCATGGATGTTGACCCAGAGTTGTTCTTTGGAATACAGTGGGAGAAATAACTCTCATGCAGTTCCCTAAGCTCAGACAGTCCATTATGTTCCCCTATGTGCTATTTACCATGCTGCATGCACTTGCCTAGCTACCTATTTCTCCCACTTGACTCTGGGTTCTTTAGTAGTAGACACCATTTCTGTTTTCATCTCTATAGAACTTCCATAATATAGAATGGATATATTGGTGCATGCTCAATAAACTTTGTTAAATGAATGAATGAATTTGAGATTGATCTAAAGAAAGGATAATATAAAGGTGATTGAAAGAAGATACTAGAAGGCTTAGTGCTTTGAGAGTTGATATCGCAGACTTCAGGAAATTCCAGATCGTGAAAGCAAATATACCATGGAAAGCAATGACTGTTACAGACAGCCCTGGGTTCTGAGCTGTTGAAATGTCCGTTGCTATTGCCTTTTCTATCTCTTGGTCTCCATTCATTCCAAGCAGCCAGTGTACACTATCTGTTCATTTTCCGTGTTTTCCTCATGGTTCTCTCTAAGCCTTTCCAGCTCATCCAGTTCTAATTTATGAGGTGCATGACTGCTTTTCTCACAACTTTCCCCTGTGCCTAAACAACCTTTTCTTCATTTGAAACTCATCCTGACTGCCATTCCCAAGGACTATGCCCAATGATTTGGATATTACATGGCTCAACAATTACTTTTAAGTGGATACCTTGATAGAAAAATAATGCAAATTTCCAAAATACATAATCCAGGTTCTTTGGCACATAGATGGAGAACTTGCTGTTGTAAGATGGGAAAGAACTCACCACAACATCCAAGTCATATTAGAGACAGAGTAAAACTGGTCCCTAGTTCCCTTGCCCATTCCCTTTTTAATCTTAATGTCTTAGGATTTGAACCCAAGATGCTCGAATTTAGATTAAAAAGAATTCAGATAATCAAAACCTATAATTAGATATGACTCTAACTGTCCTCTTAACCTAGGAAGCCTGAAGCCCAAAGAGAACAAAGATTAGGTTCTACATTTGATAGTGATGCAGTGACCACTCAGAACTGTCTCAAATAATCTCTGCATGTCTCTCTAGGTCAACAAAATCATAGCATGAGTTCAATATTGTTAGATATAATCATGGATAATACAGAGCAAATCTCTGCCCTCGTGGACTTTGTGTTCTCAGGAGAAGTGAAGGAAATAACCTAGTAAGCAATAATTAGCACTTAGAACTTGATTATGACAGTCATGATTAGAAAATAAAAATATTGGGGGCTGAAGAGATTGCTTAGTGGTTAACACCATAGACTGGTCTTTCCACAGACTAAGCATCCACATAGCAGCCAGCTCACAACTGTCTTTTGTACTAAGTCTTTCTGCCTGCACAGTGCCCTGGCTGTACTGTGGGCTGACCAAGTGGAAGTGACTGTGTAGCGTGTGTAGGGAATGTACAAGGTACATAGGCTGTGTAGGCTACAGAAAAAGCAAAAAGAAAAGAGAAAGAAAGTATAAATAGCAAGCTTTGAAGAATGATTACCACAGAGAAACACTGGCTCATAGGTCAAGCTGAAACTTGCATGAAAGAGGAGAAAGACCAAGTGACAAGTGTCAGAGACAGAATCAGAAATGTGAACAGACTACAGCCAGAAAAGGTGAGCACAGAGACAGATGTGGATATATAGAGTTGAGAATAGTCCAAATCATGAGGTGTGGATATTAATATACATGTATGAGGAAATAAATAGATAATTTCAATCACTGACCTAGAAAGGTCTACTAAGAAGGGGACTGGATACCATGATGGTAATGTAGTGGTCTCAGTCTCAACATTATCGTGGATGAAGTGAGTGCTGAAATGTTTTTTTCACAATTTAGAATTTTGATGAATATCATTTTTTGAATACCATTTGTAGGTTAAATACACTGTTTTCTTTCATTTTTAGACCAATGGGGGAAAAGATGGGCTTTTTCATTTGATTTCAAAAAAATTTGAAGATATTTATGGATCTCAAGTTTTTTTTGTCAAAATTTGTGATTGTACATACTTTTTTGGAGTCAAAAGTTTCCATCAACCTCAAGGAATGCCTTAAATGCTGAGAGCCATCAGAGAGCCTGCCAGTCTGTTGCCCAAAGGCTGCTCCGACATGTGCACACACATGCATGCACGCCTGCGCGCGCGCGCGCGCACACACACACACACACACACATGAGAGTCTGAACACTGTAGAGAAACTGTAGAAAGGAGACTGTTGACACTGAGTTGTCACAACAGTCTGAGGAATTGCACTTTCCGTCCCCTGCACCCAAGTTGGAGTAAATAGAATTTGGGCCTTTATTCCTCTGAGGAGGAATTAGTGTATTCCTTAGAAATATAATCTACAACTTTGTTTGTTCAAACTCTGCTTTCTGGGTTTCTCTGAGCTTTTAAGTAGGCAAAGTCACTTCCATTGATGTCTGAAATGCTCCTGCTGCTATTTTCGCTTTGGATCTTATATATTAATTTAGTCTAGCCAATTCTATGCCTCTATCAACTCTTAAGCTCTTCCTACCAGTTCCCCATCATGCCTTCTTTCATTTCATCCTTCCATCCTTCCTTTCATGGGTCTGTGTGGTCTTTCATTTACCAAGCTTTGGCTAAGGAATGGGCATGAGTTAGAAGTTATAGTTGTTATGCTACTGTGAATTCCTTTTAAAAAAAATTAAAAATTCTCCAAAACGTTCCACTGAACCTTGTACTTCCATAAAATACATCTTGAAAACAACTCACGTCAGAATTAAAGTATGCTGTCTGCGCAGCTCTGTAATAGGAAGTACTTCATGTATGTTGTCTGCACAGCTCTGTATTAGGAAGTACTTCATGTATGCTGTCTGCAGAGCTCTGTATTAGGAAGTACTTCATGTATGCTGTCTGCAGAGCTCTGTAATAGGAAGTACTTCATGTATGCTGTCTGCACAGCTCTGTAATAGGAAGTACTTCATGTATGCTGTCTGTACAGCTCTGTACTTTATGCAGCTTTTGGAGTCTGAAACTGCACTGTACTGTCAGGCATGTTATTTCATTGTTATTGTTGTTACTATTATTACTATTATTATTATTATCAACACCAATATTTTGGTCGATCCTCCTTTTGATCTTCAGGTCAGCAGATGGTGGAAAACCGATAAAGTATAGGACTAGAACCTCACTAGCAGGGAAACCGTCTTCTTATGTAGAGCCAAGGCAAACAACTGTCAATAACTTGATTCCTGAGACCTTTGTTGTCCACAGCCTCCCAAACTCCACCCCACTCAGAAACTGAGTATCTATGACCTCTGAGTATCCCTGAAAATAGGAAGCATCAAGAAGCCCTCATGGTGTGAAGTTGTTGGCATTTCTGAAGCATTTTCAACATGCACCTATCATATTCCAATTTGCCTTGTGAAACAAGCATTCTCATTTAATACAGTGAGGTCTTTGTATTCTCAACAACAAACACATGGTTGTAAGGCTTGGGGCACAACCTGCCTTTTTCTGTAACTCTCACCACTGCCTCTACTCTTCTCTACATTACAAAGTTCTGTGTCAGCAGCAAGATCTGTTTACAAACAAAGGCTCTGAGAGGACAGTATCAGCAACTTAAACAAGACTCCAGAACAAAATAAAACAAAGGAAGATACCCTTGATCCCATTCTTGTGGCTCCTGAGCACCCACTGTAGCCCTCCTCAAAGGAATCCCATCTTTCCATCTGTCTGCATGTCTTACTTCCTCTGACACCTTCCACATAGGCAGTAAAACCATGAAAAGTCTAGGCTAAGAATTGAGCAGATGCTGGTCTGAATATTTTGGAGAGCTGGGCGATGAAATGCAGACAGAGATCTGTTTGCCATGGTAAAAACAAACTTAAACCATGCAGTTTACATCTGACTACCTGAAGCAGAAGCTGGCAGAAGAAGGGTCATGATTTGGGTAGGTACAATAGTTCTATGAAAAACAAGTCTCTCTCAGGTCCTAAGCAACCAAGGGAATGATTTATCCACTCTCTTGGACTCAAGTCTGCTGTGGCTCCCTCTTACTTATTCATCGTAATGAAAATAGCTGAAATATGTAATATGCAATGTAAGATAAACCGTTTTAAGTATTTTGTCTGTGCATTACTCCTCACAAGGATCTCTGAAGTGGTAACAATAGCACCTCAGTTTGTCAAGTGAGGGATAAAGAATTTCAAGTGATTTCGTTGAAATGTACACCCACTCTATGATAGAATCACTTCCTCTGATTCAGTATTGCAAGCATACTCTATCACAGATGTCCTAAACCCATATCTGAATGCTCAGCATGGTGTCTAGACTTTATGTCCTACCAATAGCTGGTAGAGAAGCACATTGAGATGAGCAAACTTCAGCAACATGGAACTTCCTTGCGAGTGCTTTCCTGTGTACTATAGCATGCTCAGCAGCATCCCCAGCCCCTACTTGCTATGTTCAGAGCAAGTCCCACCTACTGTGCAGTTTTCATAACTAGAAATGGAAGTGTCCATTCCCAAACACCCTACAGACGGCAACATCTCTATCGCTTGACAATGACATACTTTCGATTCATCAGAATTGCCTGGTATTCTTGGAACACAAACTCCCATTTTGGTGTCTTTTTGTGATAACTTCTTCCTTGACCTTATGGTGTCCTTGGCTTTCTGTCCATCAGTCTTTTACATTCTATAGCTTATTGCACTCTCAGTCTATTTAAGCCAGACAGGAAATGTAATATCTGAGTGACTAATCTATTTATTTTTATGCTTTAAAAAATGTAAAACCTATACACAATTCCAAACTTTTGATTTAAGCTCCCCAAAGAATTCCACAGGAACCTTAAATTTAAAATTTTAATCTATTTCACATATCTGACAGATGTTTTATTGACTTTGTCATATGCCAAAAACCAAGTTGATCACTGAGGGTCTTAAGTCAAAGGAGATATACCTGTGTAGATGGATTGGCTGAGCCTGAATGGGGCTTAGATTAACTCTGCATCCTCCTACAGTGTAAAAGACAGGAATCCAAGAGAACTGAAATTCAACCCTTTGACTTGCTACCAGGATCAAAGATGATCTAGTAATTCTCCATCCGGTGGAGCATAATACCAATTTTGAATCCCCGGTAAGAGTCTAAATGTCTCTTATGTCTTTTTACAAAGCCTTAATGAACTTGTTTTGAGTTTAGCCATAACTAAAAATTTTGTAATAGATGTCAAACAAGAGAAAATCTTCATCCAGTTAGGAATCCCAACAGTGCTCTCCAGCCTCAGCATCCAGTTAGGAATTCCACCAGTGCTCTCCAGCATCAGCATCCAGTTAGGAATCCCACCAGTGCTCTCCAGCCTCAGCACACAGTTAGGAATCCCACCAGTGCTCTCCAGCATGATCATCCAGTTAGGAATCCCACCAGTGCTTTCCAGCCTCAGCACATAGTTAGGAATTCCACCAGTGCTTTCCAGCATCAGCACACAGTTAGGAATTCCACCAGTGCTCTCCAGCATCTCGACTGCACTCTACTCTTATCATTAACAGTCTGCATTGCTCCAAATTGACATAAATTCCTGAGACAGTGATTCTGACATTCATTGCTCTGTCACTATGGGAAAAAAAGTGCCACATTACTCCTAGCTAAGAGTCCCTTATTTTCTGGACTGTCTACTTAAAAAAAAATTCAAAGATACTCTAATGTCTGTGAAAAAAACTCAGATCTCACTGCATGCCAAGCTCAATCATTTTTGATCTCGCCTCAGGCAGCCCTGACCACTTCACTTCCTTCCATTCCCCTGTACATTCTCAGTTCCGTCATGGGTAGATGTCTTTTTCATCTCCAGGGTTACTGGTAGGATACAGGTCTAATCCATGACCATGATTAGGACTCAGGTGTTGGTTCTGTTTATCCCAGAATCTATGACATCAGACAATCTGTACCACTTTTGGATCCTCACTTTTCTCATTTATGTAAAGCAAATTATCTCCATTTTGTTGCCGTCAGAGAATGTTGGGAAAAGTAAATGAAATAAAAGAGATGCTCTGTAAATTTCAATATTAGAGAAATTTCATATTCTTCTGTTTTTATAACTAACAGAACATATAATCAGAGTTGAGAAATTTAAAAATTACATAAAAATAAATATTCAGCTGATTGTAAGAGAATTCTTAAGTTATTCATAGAACACGTAGTCTATGGGCTAAGACCTGGCTATCACATGTCAAATGACCTTGACCATCACTGTAAAATATCTTAAAACTCAATTGCCTCACTGTTGGAAGGACAGTAGAACTTACCCCATAGAGAAGTAGTAATTGTTCAAGAAGCTGAAACATTCGCAGTTTCTGGTCATGTACATTGCAGATTATAATTAGTGAGCATATTTATTTCTAGGTGCATATAGCTATGAATAAAATTAGCAATATTCTGGAGATATCATGAAGAGGACACATGATAGTAATGGTTTCCTTAATTGCATTTTATCACTTTTGTTTGTATCTGTACTGCATCTATTTATAAATGGACCAGCAGGATCAGCAGGAATCCTCTGTCCTTAGCTAGAGAGTTCATGCTGCTCCTTGCCATGCCCCATGCTCCAGGTATCTAGCTAGGGTCTGATATGATGGAAACTACCAGAATATATGATGAATGAATTTTTGAACAAATTCATACATCAAATGACACCTGGAGATGTTATTTGGGAAACTGTAAATAGCACAGACAGTACTAGTCAACAAACTCAGACATCTCCAAGTCTAACTTGGGATAAAGGGCACTCAATAATAGCTAGGAGAACGTCAGAACATGGGTCACTGGGTTGAAAGAAAGGGAGGTAACAGGATCTGTCTAGGACAGTGTAGAGGTGTGCTTGATGATGTGTGGACCTTCTTAGGGACTAGGGAGTTCTTTGATTCTAGAAATATGAAGGGTCACTTGTTAAAATGCCGTGAAAGTGATTCAGTGTTTTATTGTGTGGGAAATGGCTTAATGACAAAAACTAGTAAAGAACTCTCCCCCATGACTCTACTTGGTACTGCAGTGAAGGGTGAAGATGGGGCTGCCATGAAAGAAGGTAACTGCAGAAGGCATTTGTCTTTGACCACGTCCTCAGAAATACTGCTCCCAGGGTTATAGAGTGAGTATAGAAAGGGCTTTCTCAGGTCATCAACATGAACAAAGGTAGGGTCTCCCTTCCTCGCAGAGTCATTACCAACATCAGCCAGGATCTGGTTTGAGCTGTGCAAACTTTGAAGGTGTATGAAATTGAAATGCATCCCATCCCAAGCTTCCACTCTTTCCTTCTATTTCCTCCAATCTTCTTCTTCCCTCCTTCATTTCTTTCTCTAAGTTGATATACATCACTTTCATTCCTAGTGTATGACAGAGAGGGCAATGACTTGGTTCTTCTACATACAGGAGTGAGAAAAAAAAAAACATGGTTGAAGAGCACAGAAGGAAAACTTAACCCAATTCTGAGGGGAAAAGAAAACTTTACTCTGAATAGCAATAAAACATGTAACCACATTTTTTGTATACTATGCAAGAGCGAATTTTTAGTCTCAGTCCACTCAATCTTGGGTGTGAAGTACTTGTTATACCACTTTACATATGAAGAAACCAGAAGGTACAGGAGTGAGAGGGAGTAGGAGAGGGGATGCAGAAATGAGGGAGTGTTACCTGAGGCTACACTGCAAAAAAGGGCAGAGCTTGGGTTCAAACAGACCAGTCTGGCTACACACTACAGATGTTTTAACACTTATTACGTTGCCAGTGGCCATGTGCCAAGTCCTGACAAGTTGGTTATCTCCTTAGTTCCTTCTCTAACTGTCAGAGGCAATGGGTTATCCCCACTCTATAGATGAGTACTGAAATCAGGGAAGATGTCCTCCAGAATTCCCAGGTTGCATCATTGATAAATGATGGAACCAGCAGTTGGCTTATTAAACTCTGAACTTTCTTCTCTCTCTCTCTCTCTCTCTCTCTCTCTCTCTCTCTCTCTCTCTCTCTCTCTCTCTCTCTCTCTGTGTGTGTGTGTGAGAGAGAGTGAGTGCACATGTACGTTAGTCAATGTTATACTGATATTAAGAGACACCATGATCACAGCAATTCTTATAAAGGAAAATATTTATTTGGGGTTTGCTTACATTTTCAGATGTTTAGTCCATTATTATCATCATGGTGGAAGCATGGCAGCATGCAGGAAGACATGGTGCTGCAGAGTATTATCTGGATCCACAGGCAGCAGACAGAAAGATACTGAGCCTGGTTGAGCATTTAAAATCCCCAAGCCCACACCAGTAACACACTTCTCCAACAAGGACACACTTACTGCAACAAGGCCATACCTCCTAATTCCTGTCAATTAGTTCACACCCTAAGGATGAAACATGCAAATCTATGAGCCTATGGAGACCATTCTAATTTACACCAATGCACACTCGTGTGGAGGGGTGATACGTGCATATGGTTTTGTGTAGGTATGCATAATCACAAGAAGTGCCATGTGTGAAGGTGTTTGCAAAGGCCAGAATACGGCATCTTTCTTACGTTATGTATTGAGTCAAGCCTTCTTGCTAAACCTGAAATTCCCCATTTCAGTTAGACTGGCTCGTCAGCAGGTTCTTGAGATTTGCCCATTTCCATGCGCCGCACGTCTCCCCCAGCACTATGGTTCAGATGTACACTTCCATACCAGGTCTTTACACAGACACTTGGGAATCCTAACTCTGGTCTTCATATTTGTTCATCAAACAATGTTTCCACTGAGCCAAGACTCAGGTTCTAAACTCTGACCTTTCCATTTTATATATAGGCTGCTTTTAGGACCAAAGGAATCAGGCTGCAAAGTCAAAGGTAGAGGGAATTTCAGGTTTTATTTGAACTTCCAGAAGCACTTTGTCAGTCCAGTTCTATCTCATAGGTCAGGCCTGGTGGTAGTGGTACGCTTTTAATCCTAGCACTTGGGAGGCAGAGGCAGGCAGATCTCAGTGAGTTTGAAGCCAATCTGGCTTACAGAGTGCGTTTCAGAACAGCCAGGACTGTTACAAAGAAAAACCCTGTCTAGAAAAACTAATAAAGAAACAAAAAAATTTTAGATCTTAGATGTGCCCTTCTCAAATTTGCCTCACATCTACATGGTTTGAAGTAGTCTTCGAGAAGTATGTATTCTTTTACCACTCCAAAGATACTCGTGAAGCACATGAAGTAAATGGACTAAAAACTTTCATTCCTAGAGGACGGGTGGAAGGATCCCCGACTCAGAGAGCTTCATTTAAGGTCATACCACTGAATGAAACTGGTAAGCTGCTCCATGAGGTCACGAGACACTCAAAACTAGTTTCTAGCATAAGAAAGAATCTGGGCAAGAAAGTATACGCGGGGACATTGTCTGCTTCCTCCAGCCCTGCTTGTGTCAGAACGCATGCAGAGCTGACTCGCAGGAAACTTCTCCTCAGCAAGTCTTGGTCGTGTGATTGAGGCTACTCTATTTGATGGTTTTCTTCTCTGGCACTAACAGATAAAATTGCCCTTTGGTACCATCTCAGCTTTCTCTGAATGTCTGATGGTTGCAATCCTTCAGGTCATATTGGGGTTTTCTCCCAAACAAACCCAGTGCAGGGACCACGGGTATACTTAACCCAAATCTGTCTGTTTTAATTGCTCTCCTCTGGAGAGATAAAAGCTTTCCATAGGATTGCTCTCTCAAGCATTTCTCTATGGTTTCGATACTAGCAATTAAATAATGGAAAACAAAACAAAGCAAAAAAGGACCAGTGTTGACCTAGTGTCGACCTTTAGTTTTTAATTTTTTTAGCATTCTGTAAAAAACCGATTGTTGACCTAAATTCGTTCTTTTATTCCTACATCATCTTACCTCTGCTTGCATTCTCCTGTCAGATTCCCACAGATCATGAGTATACTATAAAGTTGGGGAACCCAAGCCTGCCTCTCCTACCCATTACCTTAAACTTCCCCCAGTGAATAATCACACTGGTGTTACCTGACAAATCATGATCCTAGAATCAGGAGTTCAGGAGATTAGAGGGACCTTTAGGCCTATCTGCTGTGGTCCTCATATCAGGAGAAGGAATAAGGAAACTCAGAAAATAGTTGGCTTATTCAGTGATGTACAACCAAGCATCAGCCTAATGGGGGACATGTGCTGAGGGTGATTCCCATGCAGGAAAGTATCCTGACGTCCATTTTAGCTTCAGAGTCAGACAGCACTCAGGATGTTGTCTCTCCCAGACCTTAGTAGGGATCCTTGGAACACCACCTTATGGTCTTCACACTCAAATTTCATGTCTGCCAAAGAGTTTGCTGAGTTATGTGTGCTTAACATAGAGATTGTCACACAGAGCATAAAAAACTTGTTATTATTACCATTATTTCTTTGCATCTGCTACTTTTTTTTAACAATGAGAAATGTCCTAGGTAGAATTTTCTTTTTTTTTTTTTTTATAAAGATACTCTCCAAAGGAGAAAAATAAGTAAGCAATACAAGTTGAATATGCAGTTCCATGGCTGGCTAATTCTCCTCTCCAGTCAGCGGCAAATGTAAGTGCGTCCAAGAGAATAGTCTAGAGAAAGTGAGGCAGAGTTGGGGAATGGAACTGGACACTATGACACCTACATTCTGATAATTCCTGTTGCCTAGATCTATATGACGCTGGCAAGGGGATGTAACTTCTCTGAGCTCCACCTTCTCTCATGGACAAATGCAGAGCAGCTGTTGTATGAGGCTGGCAAGAGCATTGTAAGCGATACTGTGATGGTGGAGCAGCTGCCCATGAGGCCAGTACTAAACAGGGGCCTCAGGGAAGTCAGGTCCCATGGAAATACAGATGCTTGCCTCCCAGTAATGAAGGTGTTTGTGTGCATGGAGACTGCAGTGCCCATCGCTGGCTCCTCCTAATAGACTGATCTGCTCAACACGGAGGAGAGGAAACTGAGACACCGTGTCATAGCAGGAGAAGGGATGTGAACAGAACACAAGGCAGGGGGAGATGACAACAGTTTAGCAACATCCCAGTGGGAGTATTCGGAAAGCACACTGAATGATAGAGCAACAGTCGGCTCTGGCTTCCGTAGCAGAGGCTAAAAGCCTGCCTGCCTGAAACAGCACTCATTTCATTTCTTTCTTTCTTTTGTTTTTGTTTTGTTTTGTTTGTTTTTGTTTTTGTTTTTCGAGACAGGGTTTCACTGTAGCTTTGGAGCCTGTCCTGAAACTAGCTCTTGTAGACCAGGCTGGCCTCAAACTCACAGAGATCTGCCAGCTCTACCTCCCGAGTGCTGGGATTAAAGGTGTGAGCCACCACCGCCAGGCTCATTTCTGTTCTTACAGTCCTGAAGGCTACAAATCTGAAATGCAAGTCTGCCTGGGGTTATTTTCTCCTTCCACCTTTTAGAGGACTTTCTCTCTGTGAATCCACATGATCTCCTCTTTGTGCACAAATATCTCCTCTTATCAGGACGCCAACATTGGATTTGACCCTATGGTGACATAGGTCTTAAGTGGTTACCTCTTTAAAGACTGTGACACCAAATACAGTCACTCTCTGAGCTTCCAGGTGATGTGGCTTCAACATACATGTCTTAAGGGGTCACAAACACTCAGTTCAAAACATATGAAATTGAGTACTCTTCTTTTGAAATCTGTGAAGAATTTGCTGAGATTTTGATGGACATTGCATTGAATCTACAGATTGCTTTTGGAAGACTGCCATTTTTACTATATTAATTCTGCTTACCCAAGAGCATCTTTCCACTTTCTGGTGTCTTCTTCAATGTCAATTTCTTTCTTCAAAGATTTAAACTTCCTGTTCTTGAGCCTCAGTTTCTCTAAAGAGTGCACAGTGTGGATATTGACAGTTTCATGGAGCAGGTCAAATGAGAAACTTAATGTTCAGCCCTTGATATTCAGCAATTCCTAAGTAAGAGTAACATGTTTAAACAGAGAAAGGAGTAGAGAAATAGAATGTATACCCCTGGAGTAGAATCTTTCAGTTGATACATAAAAGGTGTCACATATTCCAGAGCGTTCTCCTAAGTTGTGGCATTAGAACAACACCCTGTGGAGGTCTCCTGCCTTCATGCTTTCCGGCCAGGTGTGAGCGGAAGTGAGCCTGGGAAAGGGCTGCAAGAGGTCAAAGAGATGGTTCAACAGCTGAAGGTGCTTGTTGTTCAAGGCTAACCCTTGAACAACATTTGGTTCCTGAAGCCTCTGAGGATGGAAGGAAAGAACCAGCTTCACAAAGCTGTCCTCTGACCTCCACATGAGTACTGGAGCACACGTGTGCCCTCCACACACACTGAGTAAGGAGGAAAAATCAAATGGAATCCCTTTGCATATCAAACTTAGCTGCTTCTATACCAGGGCATATAGAATGGCAGTAGATTGGTGTCCTGGTGACCCTGGAATTGTGACTCATTTCTTCTCATCTGGGCAATGTTTCCAGATACCTCACTGTTCTGCAAAAGGACTCTTGAAGTCACTTTTATTCTCTGTTTCTGTAGGCTATAACATTAAGCAGGTGTATGCTCGTTACATGTAGATTATGGGCAGAATTGTGTTTGCCCTTCTGCCTTGTCACACAGGGATATATCCATTGGGGGTATCCTCTAGCTCCACACAGACAGCTAACTTAAGACAGACTTGTACCATTTTTTAAACCTGTCTCTATTTCACTGAAAAATGTGAGACAGGACAGTGTGGTACTATGTGAATATTCCTGGGTTCTCAAGAAGATACTGTTTTGTGTCCTGCAAGAGGTAGCAATCTAAACATGCAAGGATTGAGAATGACATAAGGCATCCCGTTCAGATCAACACACAGGTCTGAGTACTGCCAGCACACAAGGGTCCATTAGGTCAGTGAACAAAGGAGCTCTTCAAATTTAGCAGAGGATCATTTTATCTCACCCTCCCCATTTCAGAAGAGGGGAATGAGCTCCAGCAGCATAGAGAGTGCAATGACTAATTCCAGACAATTTACTTGGCACAACAAGACAGATCTCTGGTGCCAAGGCTTGGTTCAGGTCTGATACAGTACAGGAGGGTTTCGCATCTGGTCTTCTACAAGGTGACTCCAATTAAGATAGTTTTCATGCAAACATTGACTCTCAGCCCCAAGTCGTTATGCTATCCCTAGGAAGCTCAGTGATTTCATTTCAACAAATCACACTTCAGGAAAGCATTTCCATTGAACTTTTGAAGCCCCTGCTTCAAGGGTCTCATTTATTTTAATGTCATTTGTCCTTGAGTCACTGAAAACCACTCTTCGTCCTACCTTCCTGCATCCTGGGGCAAGCCACCTCTTCCTATGAATCTCTGTATGGCAGCATCAGGTAGCCTGAACCATACTCCAAGTCCCAGGAAGCTGATGAACCCTACAAATGTCTAAACATTTTAACTCCACAACAAGGCAGACTTCTTCCCAAAAGCAACAAAAAAGCAGAGACCAAGAGCCCTTAGCAAAGGGGGGGGGGGGGGGGAGAGAGAGAGAGAGAGAGAGAGAGAGAGAGAGAGAGAGAGAAAATGTGTCATATTTCCTATTAGATTACCATTCATTTTTGTTTTATAGAATAATAAGGGAGGAATTAAGTAGATGAGAGGGATACACTAGCTAAGAAATAGGATACAAATGTGATGGATTTAAGAACCTCTGGTCCCACTGACATTCTACATAGAGCGCAGGACATGATTCTGAAGAAATTCATCCCAAATATGAAGACAGCTTTTGTCTTAGGAGGGAGTCAGTGGGGAAGTAACTTTTAATGCATAGTCTCTTATTGTTGTCTAGGCTGATGGAAATAGAGGATTTCTAAGTGGCTTTTGAGCCTTTATGCTCTGTCTTACCATATCAAACAAGATGATTTCGAGGTACCTCCTTTCTCTGGCGCCTTTGTATTTTGTTTCCACTTATTTCCCATTCTTTCATTTGTAATTTACTCCTAGCCCCTTTAGCATTTTAAAAACCAGCTCTTGTTTAGATAGCCTGTGTATGTCAAGAATATTATACCCAGTATGTCTTTCAAGTAGGACAGCATATGTAAAAAGAGATATAGATGAGGGAGTCAAGGTCCACAGAGATGAGGTGATTTTGTTCCAGACATATGGCCTGTAATTTCGTTCATTATGAGTCAAAACAGGTTACTCTGGACCCAAAGATCCTCCCCTTTCCCTTACAGTAGAAGCAAATCTGTCCTCTTACTTTCTTTGTTTTTGATAACTGATGAATTAGTGCCTTAAACTCTGTTTGTCTTTAAAACCCTCTTTCTTTTTCATATTCTGTTTGAATTATATACCCATGTTCTCATCATGGGACACATACTGAGTGCCTACTGTAACAAGTGGCTAGACCAGTTACAGACATAACCAAACTGGTCACTACCCTCAAGAGCCATCCAGTCTAGTAGAGAAGAGACCACAGGATGGATACAGGCAACTCCAGAGTGAGTAAGCCAATGCTGTTTTCTGAAAGCAAAATGGTTCAGTAGAGAGAATGGCCCATGCTACAAAGCTATCAGAGAATGCACCCTTGGAAGAGGTGCTTTGTGTGTTAGTCAGGGAAGGCTGTAATAAATAAAATCATCCATGGATTGACTGGGTAATACAAAACTTCATTCAAATAAGGCCCAGAGGCACTTACTGCAATGCCAGTGTCACCCAGACTGCAAAAGACTGTGTTAGGATATTCTGTCCACTGCCTGAAAATGTTCGGAGTGAGAAGAAAGAAGTGGGTGGGCTTAGATCCTCTGCCAAAATGCTGGCCGTGTCAGATGCTAACATAGACATTTACACAGATGCTAAGGTCCCAGTGCCCACAAAGAAAAAAAAAAGACTGTGTGGGCCTCTTCTATTGATTTTGCTGGACACTCTCCATGTTTATTTGATGAGTATTAATGGCAGATGCACACTCAGAGTTACGGTGACCCCAGTGAGAGTAGGGACTGTCCTTCCCAAATGAGCATCTTTTATTCATTCTTGTCTCCTTTTCTTTCTCTTCTCACCTGGCTTCATACAAGCATCTGACACTTAAAGTACACATGTAATTAGAAAATCCTCTTCATCATCCGGAAAGCTTTGCCTGTGCCAAGGTACAGCGGTTACATTCCAGAAAGGGTGGGGGACGGGGGACTGGTGAGTACAAAGATAATCAGATACATAGGGAATCCGTTGAGCAGCTTATTGGAGTTTCTAGATCTCTCAAGTGGGATGTCTGCCTTTAAATGTCCTTACAAACCAACTAAAACTTGTGATACCTACCTCCAACTTTCCTTGGTAGATGAAGAAATCCAAATTTTTGGTGGTATGAGTGTTGGGGGTATTATGCAACTTGTATACATTAGACAGCTAATTCCAAGAGCTAGAATCCACTTACTCACCAACTGACCTTATACCCATCTTTTCCCTTCCCTTAGTTTCCATGCTCACCATTGCTTAAATGAAAAAAAAAATCACTGCCATGGATTTATATGTGTTCAATAAGCTATTGCATATAAAGACCTTACCATGATGCCTTGCCTGTTGTACAGACTTAGACTGTATACTTGATTATAGCTGAAAAGGTCACATACTTATGTGTGAACACACACATACTCACACACATTACAGGGAGGAGAGTGTTAGATAATGAACACTTGGTTCTTGGGAGATTTGTAAGTGATTCTGAATAAACCCCTGTCATCTGTTCTTTATTTCAGCTTCCTCACTGTTGATAGAGCTGAGGAAGTCAGAGGCTGTGATCTTTGCGGGGCAGGGGGGTGGGGGTTAATTTTTAGCTGGTGAAATACTCATTCTTCTAACAGAAGCTTTCTGGTATACTCCATATTCAATAAAAAGGAGTAAAACTTTATGAGTTCACTTGCCATGAGGTACTGACAAATCCTACTCCCTCTCCCTGTTAGTTCCTCTAGCCCTTACTGAATTGTCCTCAGGGTGGTCAAGGATACCAGAGAGTACATAAGTAACAACCAGGGTCCCATAGAGCTTTTTGGTGGCTCACGTCTTTAATCCCAGAGCTCAGGAGGCACGGGCATGTGTATGAGGCCAGCCTGGTCTACAAGAGCTAGTTCTAGGACAGGTTTCAAAGCTACAGAGAAACCCTGTCTCAAAAAACAAAACTAACAAACAAAAAAAGAAAAACAAAAGAAAAAACAAAACAACTGTTCTAGAGTATTTGATGTGAATTTTATCAGAGAAAAATAACCTAACCAGCATCTATTTCCGTGCTTTATTTATTAATCTTTCTCTTTTGCAACCACATAGGACTGTATGACAAATGTTCTTATACCTCACGTGACCGAGGATGGGTCGTGGGCATTCACACCATCAGTGATCAAGGCAACAGAGACCCACGCTACTTTTTCTCCTTGAAGACAGACCGGGCCAGGAAAGTGACCACCATTGATGCCCATCGCAGCTACCTGCCAGGCCAGTGGGTATACCTAGCTGCTACCTACAATGGGCGACAGATGAAGCTCTATTTGAATGGTGCCCAGGTGGCAACCTCTGGGGAGCAAGTCGGTGGCATATTCAGCCCACTGACCCAGAAGTGTAAAGTGCTCATGTTGGGGGGCAGTGCTCAAAATCACAACTTCAGGGGCCACATCGAGAACTTCCGTCTATGGAAGGTAGCCAGAACACAGAGAGAGGTACTGTCTGACATGGAAAGCCATAGCCTTCACACCCCTCTACCTCAGCTCCTCCTCCAGGAGAACTGGGACAATGTGAAGCGCACTTGGTCCCCCATGAAGGATGGTAACATCCCCCGCATGGAATTCAGCAATGCCCACAGCTTCCTGTTGGACACTAGTTTAGAGCCCCCTCTTTGTGGGCAGACGCTATGTGACAACACAGAAGTCATCTCCAGTTACAACCAGCTCCCAAGTTTCCGTCGCCCTAAGGTGGTACGCTATCGTGTGGTCAACATCTATGACGATGACCATAAGAACCCAACGGTGAGCCTGCAGCAGATCGACTTTCAACACCAGGAGCTGGCTGAGGCCTTCCAGCACTACAACATCTCCTGGGAGCTGGAGGTGCTGGACATAAACAGCTCCTCTCTGCGTCATCGCCTCATCCTCGCCAACTGTGACATCAGCAAGATTGGGGATGAGAAATGCGACCCCGAATGCAACCATACACTGACCGGCCATGATGGTGGGGACTGCCGCCAGCTGCGCTACCCCGCCTTCATGAAGAAGCAGCAGAATGGTGTGTGTGACATGGACTGTAACTATGAAAGGTTTAATTTCGATGGTGGCGAGTGCTGTGACCCAGACATCACTGATGTCACTAAGACGTGCTTTGATCCCGATTCTCCACACAGGTAAGAAGTCCCGTTGAGAACTGACTGTTACATTTTTATCTTATAGATAAGACACCTAGGTTTCCTTAGAGTTTGTGACAGTACTCCAGTTCAGACAACAGGCTTGTGACCAAGACAAGTCTAATGCTAAGGTTATCCAGGGGACTATGTGCATGCATAGTCCTTTACAAGACTGCATACTGAGTGCTTACCATTGAACATGACAAAGGCCTCAAAGCCCTGTCCTCTCAAAGAGCTCAGGTTTAAACTGGGATCATGCACTGCATGTGAATAAATGTTGTACTGTACGTGGTCATATTGATGAGTTCTGTGCCCACCAATCCAGTAGCTTCACACCGTAGGCTGCTGTTAAAAATTAGCACAGTTAAAAAACAGAACTCCTTTTATTTATTTTATATTTTTATTTTTTATTCTATTCTTACATTTTTATTACTTTTACTTTATTTATGAATACATAAAACCAGCAGCACCTGTTGATTCAAGCCTATAATCTCAACAATTTAGGAGACAGAAACATGAAGATGTTATGATTCCTCTACAAAATGAGTTCAGGGCCAGCCTAGGCAAATGTGAGAGATGTTACCTCAAAATAAAAAAGATGTGGGTTTATAGCTCAGTAGTAGAGCACTTGCCTTACTAGTACAAAAGTCTAGGTTCAATCGTTAGCTACACACACACCCACACACACGCATAGATGCACATGGAAATAAAACTGTAAAAGTCAATTCCTTTGTTACTCAGTTTCTACATGGGGTTTATGGCTGTTGTGCTGGAGAAAATGATAGAGAAATCTTCCAGTGTCTGGGCTTTCTGTGGGTAGTGAGCTGGTAAATGGGAGGTCAGTAAGGAACAGACGCCTTGGGTTCAGATCCCGGCTCTGCCATTTCCTCACTCTGTGACCTCCTAGAGGTTCCTTCTGCATCTGTGACATGAGAGGGATGGCTTGCAGAGTTTGCAGAGGTTAGAGAGAAGGCATAGAAGACGCTGTATTCCCTTCAGGGGCCAGCACATTACTAGCTCGCAAGAAGCACATTTATCCAAGGTAAAGGGCTCGGTATTCAGGGAGTACCACTCAAAGCATGTGCCGGGAACCTTGAATGTGTCCTGAAGAGTTCGTTGGGACAGGTGGAATTTCACCAAGGCCTTTCAAAGCAGGCGGAAGGGGAAGCGCAACTGAGGAATTCCAGAAATCTAGCGTGTAATTTGACAACTATGGGCAATAAATGCACTGTACTTAGTATTCATGCAAAAAAAGACA
The DNA here is from genome assembly GCF_014885135.2 of Alexandromys fortis. Classification (NCBI taxonomy): domain Eukaryota; kingdom Metazoa; phylum Chordata; class Mammalia; order Rodentia; family Cricetidae; genus Alexandromys; species Alexandromys fortis. The sequence continues at coordinate 950,121 of NW_026068079.1, read as the reverse complement.
CTAAAAAAAGGTACTCTGTGAGATAATGGCCATGTTTGCTATTTTCTCTATGGTAACCTCTTTTCTATGTGCTTCTATCCCATCACAGCGAGTTTTAAACCTTAAGTATATAAAACAATAATTATTTTAACAAGAAGAAGAAGAATAGAAGGTTCTGGAGAGATGGTTTGATGGATAAGCATGCTTGTTTTGAAATCAGAATGACCTAAGTTCAAATCTCCAGCACTCATGCAGATGTCACACACAGTCATGCATGCCTACAATCCTTGCATAGGAAGGCAGAGACAGGAAAATTCAGGGAGCTCGCTAGCAAATAAGCTAGTAAAATGGTAAGCTTATGGTTCAGTGAGAGACACTGGATCACAAAACAAGATGGAGGGTGACGGAGTAAAAGGTTAGAGATTATCCCATTGTCTGTGTGTGAATACACACACACACACACACACACACACACAGTGTGTGTATACAAAGAATAGGTATAATTTTAACTTGACCAGAGATTGGACTGGGGAAGAAACAAAGACATTTCAGGAAAAGGTAATTGTATTATTCCTCAGAATCATGAAGAAAGGAGGTCTGCTGCCCAAGACATTTGAGTCTGTCCTGGGTATTGACTATAACGTGCAATCCCAACATGCAAAATATAACCAGAGGGCGACTTTTGTTTGTGTGGGACTTCCACTCTGAAGTCAGGGAAAGGGTCAACAACCACTTTCCTGTTTTAGGGAACTTTCCTATTCTGTCCAACACACATGAGCCTGGCCTTGCTGATGGTTTTGGCACATTGGCCAACCCCTATGGGTTTTCTCTTCAGACTTCTCTGTCTCTCTCAAAAGACCAAGGACCTCCCTTGCACAGGAAAAATACCTATCTTCAGAGAAATGAGGATTCTGGCAGGAGAATGTCCTTCGTGGAAGTAGCTCAGAGAGCATGACAGCTCAGCCTGCTGGTATAGGAGGGGCTTCTGGACTCTGCCTTGCTACCGTCTTGTGCCGCATACAAGGGGAGATTTAGTGGAAGGCTAGTTTGTTCTGGTCAATTTTGCTCATATTTGAGGCCTGGAAGAACTTGGCAAAGGAGATAAAATGGGAGTTAGCGTGTTCATTTGAGTTATGGGAAATAGTGGCCTTTAGAGAGTGCAGTATGCCTGCATCAGTAAAGTCATTAGGCAAATGAAAAACTCAGGCTCCCTGTGATCAGCAAAGAGTGTGCGACTACATCAGGCTTACATGAAATACCCACGTTCAAAGACAGAGTCGGGAGAAAGTAGAGCATGGACAGTGAAAGTCATCCAATCCACAGGTCGATTCAGCTAACCATTCTCTGATTCATGTCACAAATCTATGTTTAGCATCGGCCAAGGGTTGAGAAGGCAAGTTCCCCAATCTTGTTTTATGTAAAGAAATTTCAGATTCAGAAAGATGAAGCGGCACGTTTAAAGTCATCCTGCTTGTGTGTGGAAGGCTTGGGCTCAAACCTGGACTTTTTAACTCTAAAACTATTGAATGGAACTATCTTTAAATCCAAGAAACAATTAGGTAACATTGAAGGACAGGGGCTATAGGCAGGGCAGTGTTTCAAAACTTTGTGAGAAGTCTGGTGGTAATAACTGAGTCAGAACCGAAGCCAACTGGCCTTTTCAGAGTCCCATGCCTCAGGTTGCAGATATTTAAAAAAATCAACAGGCAACACCGGCAGATTCCAAAGGCCTCCTCTTTCCTCATCACAAGACTGAATGTTCCAAATGTTTGTGCATGGCGTGTGCCAGCAGTGTGACCACTAGAGCCAGGGGCTGCTTGTTTGCTGCTGCGAAAACTGTGTGCACAGGCTGAGCCCCGCCAGGCCCTGTGTCATCAGGACTAAGCTGGGGTTACTGCATTCAGGCTGAATCAGCTGCCCTGTGTGCAGAGAGAAACCTATGGAAGGTTTCAGAGAAATACTCACTTTGTGATTTTGAACAAGAGAGAGGGAGGACAAAGAAAAAGGAGAGAAGGGACAAAAGCAGGCAGGCTACTGGAGCAGAAGCCAGGAAATACAGGCTGCTGTTGTTTAGGTGAATTTTTAGAAAGAACTATCTAAAAATAAAAAAACAATCTTTCAGCATATATCTCTCTCCTTCCTCCTTTCCCTCCCTCCCTCTCTCCCTGCCTCTCTCATCCTCTTCTCCTCCTCCTTCTCTCCCTTTTTCTCTTTCCATCTGTCTTTATTTCCATATGTCTGTTATTGCTGTTTTTGTTTCTCATTAGTTTAAAAATTAAATTTGTTTTAATGTGTGTGCACGTGCGCACATGAGTATACACACACACACACACACACACACACACACACGATGTGGGCATGTTATTATGAAGTCCAGAAGAGGGCATCAAATCCCCTCTGACTGGAACTGTGGATAGCTGTAAGTCATCTTCCATGGATGCTAGGAACTGAACCCAGATCATCTTAAACCACCTTTCTTCCTCTCTAGGTTTTCATACTCTAATTATTTCTTTGAAAAATTCATATTTCATACAATGTGTTTTAAATATAATCTCTACTCCTTAATCCCCTTAACTTCTCTCAGATCCATCCGCCACTCTCTGCCAACTTTCTGTCCTTTACATTTTAACCCACAGTTTGTCCTGGCCATGGATTTGCTGCCATTCACTGAAATATGGTTATATGATTGATCTAACAAGAGTCACACCCTTAAAGAAAACTGACTTTCCTCTCCCCTCCCCAAAATTTAATCAACTTCTAATGGCTCCTGAGCTAGGGGTGTCAGCTGATGTCCCCCCCCACCCCATACACAGGCAGACTGCCATAGCTACTGAGTTCATGAATGTAGCAGTCCTATTGTGTGCAAAAACAATTTCACTCTGGTCTTCCTGGACTTCAGGCTACTAAGATCTTTTTCTCATCTATGATGATTCTTAAAGCTTTGCGAGTGAGAGTGAAATAGATCTCTCATTTATGACTGAGCCCTCCACAGACAATTATTTATACTCTGGCCAATTATTAGTTGCTATGACTAATCCCTTCCAATGCACAAAGAAACCTCTCTAATGAAGTTCTAGAGCTGCATAAATCTAATGGTAGAGAGATGTGGATTTTAGGACAGTTTGGTACTATGACCATTTAGCAAAATAGCAATTGTAATTTCATCCCAATAGCTTATATGTTCCACAGTCCTGAGATTTTGGCCAGGGTTATAGTACTAGTCTGTCATTCTATCCTGTAGAATGGGCAGTCACACATTCTGTCCTTGTAACCTTCTTGGCATTCTCCCGAGAGTCTGGGGATAAAAAGTAATAGGATAGTGAGTTTGTAAGTGATTTGAATGGTCCCTTTCTGTTTCTATGGTTGCACCAAAGTAATCAAGGGAGTATTGAAGTTGTGTTTTCTCATAAGATGCAATGATAATAATAACGAAAGCCTAAGTATGCTGTAAAATAGAGCTGGGCTAGTGGGTGCTAAATACTTTGTAATGTAAGCAATGTGAGATACTTGCCTTAAAGAAAACGTTTTCGTATGGCCTGAACAACAGGACCATGATACCTGCACTTAAAATTCTAAGTAGACCTACCCTGTGCTAAAGGGAGCAGAGGCAGTCCGTGTGATTTTGAAGCCATGGTGGGACAGAATGACACGAGGAGGAGTTTGGAAATGAGATGGTGTCATCTCCAGTTGGCATGGTCTTTCTAGTGATGTTCTAGCCTACAGGGGAATAGATTTCCCATCAGTATGGTACTGATAACCATGTTCAGGCTAAGATTACAACCATGACAGAGAAGGTAACCTTGCTCGCCTTGGAGTAAATCTTGGATAGTCCAACGTTTTCCTAATTTTATATTTCAAGTCATGTTGGAAACAACATGGAAACTGTTTCTCTTTGGTCCCACAGTAATTTGTTGCATGTATCTTCTTCTGTCTGCCTCTTTGTTATTCACCAGTTGAAGATGTTCCTCATTATTGAAGGACACCCCCACAATGGAAAGTCATATACAAACAATCCATAAAATATGTGGACTTCAAATACAGAAAATTATTCTGTGTAGGAAAAATGAGGCAGCTACCTGGAAGAGCTATGATTTCAGCAAGCATCCAGGAATAGTCATACTCTAGAGAGGTGACAGCCAGGGTCCTGGTAGAAAACAGATGGTACATTCAAACAGAATAATTAAGGAGGTTTGAAGGAGGGGCGAATTAGAAGCAACAACTACTTACAATGCTGTGTATGTATTTAAGAAAACAAACAACCTTATCTCTTCACTACAAGGTTATCAAACATGGACAGAAATTTTCACCTTTTGCCTATAGGGATAAGATGGATGGGCAGTTGTGGTACCTAAAAACTGTGGCTGAATGGAAAGGGTTCCCACCTCTGGCTGTGACTTTAGAAAAAGAAAGATCTACTGTGGTTTTGAGAAGTTAGAGAAATCTTCATGATGTGGCATGAACAAAAGAGCTTTGAAGTGTGGGCAGATTTAGCCATGACAGAAAAGACCTTGTTGGGACAGATTGCGTGGGTAGGGCTACTTAAGTTAACATGGGAAGACAAGTCAGAGAGTAGGAAAAAGCTAAGTCTATTTGAGACACATGCATGGAGACACATAATTTGTTCCTTGATGGGTATCTCCAAGAATCAGCATGACTTAGGATAAAATAAAAATTCAAGGGAAACACATTGTGTCCTTGGCTGGCCAATTTCTTAGCTATGAAATCTTGGGCCAGTCTTCTAAACTCTGAATCTCCATTTTTACATCTACTGAGAGAAACATCTGAAGGTACAAATCCCATATTTTATGTGGCCCTGGGGTCACATAAAAGGAGAATCACAGAGTGTCCTAAAGAGTTAACCAGCTAGCAGATGAAAAAAAAAATGGTATTGCTTTTCTCTCTCTCTCTCTCTCTCTCTCTCTCTCTCTCTCTCTCTCTCTCTTTCTGTAACTTCGTTCATTCCTTTCTAGTAATCCTGTAAGAGAAATTGCCTTGGAATCTTATAATCAGAATATCAGGGTTTATTTATCGTGACTAATATTCATTACAACAATATCAGGAGTCAGGGCTGGTGTAGTGGAAAAAATATGCATATTGGAGAGTGACCAGGGTTTGAATCTTGGCTCCACTCTGCACTAGCTGTCTGACCTTGGCTCATTGTTGAGTAAGAATTGTGGGTTTCTCATCTGTTAAAATTGGGCGATAACAACTATACTGTGGCATGTCAAAAAATTAAATAAAGTTCCTGGTGCGAAACACTTGGTTTCAAGTGTGATACACTGTGGGGATTAGAGATGTTCTCCCCATCCCTTCCATGTACACATAGACACCGCTGCCCTCATGTCAGCTCTTATTTCGGGGAGACTGCATTCTTACAAGCTCATAACAAAGACGGGAACAAACTTCAGTATACAAACTGAAAGTATTTACCCAGACTACTTTCATTCTTAAGATGCTTTCTTTTAAGGACCAGCCACAGATCTGGTGCTGTTATATAAAGACCACATGACTTATACCAAGCTTATTGAGTTTGTACAGTAGTTTATTTGACAATTATCCCAAATGTCTAGCTGTGTTAGAAGATATATTGCCTCACAAACCATCCCATGCTGTGCTGGCAGTGGTCGTAAGGAGGCACATGCTAGTTTGGTGGAAGATGCTAGATGTTTTGACCATGCTTGCTTTCATGTTGAAACACAATGAGCATGAGCAGCCACAGTGGTGTGCCTGGTCTAATTGTCTCTACTTTAATTCTGGGCTTTCTTCAAGCTCTTCTACTGAGTAAAGTTAACCTTCAGTCGGTTTCCACCTCTGAACACTGTGTGACATTTTAGTCGTTGAAAGCAGAATGCAGGAGAAAATGGTATCAACAGAGTCTACAGGGCTCCAAAACATGAGGCTAGAAGGGAGCTCCAAACAGTGAGGTATGCAAAACCACACAGTTCCCCACTTCAAGTGTGGGAGACCGAGCACATATAGAGTGCACTTCCACCAAGCCATTTAGAACAGTCATACTTAGCTCTGTGTAGCTGCCTCCTCCGGGGCATCAGTGATGGAAGTGACAGTCGGCTTCACCGGGTGGTTTCTATTTGATGGGGTGCCTGGAGTAGCAGCTGACCTGAGCACTACAAAGAACAATGATTTTGCAGCTGTTGTTTGGGGATGTCCCTTCCCTGGGAAGTCTTCTGATGTCTTCCCTTCATACTCTGGTCTCACCTGCTTCGCAATGCTGAGCCCTCATTCTAGAATTTGAAGGCTAGGATAAGTGTCAAAGACTTTTGAACCCATCACCACTGCCCTTTGATTTTAGCTGCTATGGATTCCATATCTTTTAGAGTTTTTCTCTAAATTCTAAAAGCCCTATGTATACTAAATACTAATGTACTTCTCTTCTGGAGAGACAAGCAGCATGCCACACTATGATTGGACACTTCTGACAGAGACAATGGGCATGTGTGGGGCCCAGGTCCACTGAATATTATGGAGTAAAGGACCTGGAGGACAGAAAGATGTCCCTCTGTCCCTCACGTAGTCAGTACCATTCCCTGTAAGCTGCCTCCTGGCTTCCCAATTTACCAGGATCTGAGGGGCTCCTTCTCTTACCCCTTTTGTAGATTCAGTGTGCGTTCGCACTTCCAGTTCCCCCAACAGACAGGTCTACTGGATGCCCTTTTGAAGGCCTCACTACACTAGGAGATGACTGGGGATTTTCCATCCTAACTTTGGCACACTCAGCACTCATTTCCCTTTCTCGATCCGCTGGTGACACTGACAGCTCATGACAGCCTCAGAACTTGGTCAAATTCCCTTCCAGTTAGGAAAGATAGCCAATGAGGCTGCGAGAGAAGAGTAAACCTACAGAGAACAGTGCACTTCATTTTAGTGGGCACTTTCCTAAATGGATCTCAACTCAAGTTGCTCCTTCATACTCAGTGCTGGTTATTCCTGCCACCTTGCTTTCTATAAACACCAAACTAGTGAACTAATGTGTAAGCAGAGACTTTCTCCTTGCAGAGTTGTTTGCGCAAGGGGCACAATGAGCCTTCTCATTTCCCCTCCACCCTCTGCTACTCTGTCTTTCTCTTTTCCGACTCTAGGTGGGTTTAGTGGTCTGGTGGTAAAACAGCGGGGAGAACACTGTCTCCATTTTTACATTTCTGATGTTTGTGATTCCAGCCTTTTGTGAGTTCAGAAGGCCAACCTTCTGACTTCTTGACTCCCTACTACTGAACTATTTTTACGGCCATAGAGGGCACTGGTGACTGTAACAGTGCGGAAACACAAGGTGTCTCAGCTTCTTACAGAGGTGGAAGACATACACAAGTGAAGCCTTTTTCCAAGAAGATCCCTGTAGAAAGACAGTTTGCCTGTGGTTTGGCCATACACAAAGAAGGAGGAAAGAAGATTCTTCTAGTAGCACAGTGGCCACCATTAAGTTGGACACTTCTTCACTCTTACTTATAATTCTTTGTGTGTAAAACAGCAAACTTGAAGATCTACTCTTTGTTAGACAGAGACGTTCTCAAATCAGCTTTTGCAATTCTGGTTCCTAACAACAAAGCTGATTAGGATAGGACAGAAACCAAGGGTACAAATGTAGGATTTGATGTCTTTAAAGGTAACTATAAGGTCACACATGGACATTGATGCAATTAGAGAAGTAAGAGAGAGATTCTGCTTTCAAAGGATTTCTCAGCTCCTGTATCTAATTCAATGCATTGTGTTTAGCACTCCAGTGAAGGAGTCAGGCTAGCTGACATGCTGAGACCCTGTGAACATCCTGGGACAGTGACACCTGGGAAGTGGGCAAGCATTCTACCTCTTTCTCCTCCAAGTCCTCAATGTAGCATCCTCATTCCAAAAATTAATTTAAATTTAATGATATTTTCAAACTGCTTGACATACAACATCATGTTTCCTATATCCTTTCCCTAAATTGAGCTCTCTTGTCACATGACCCTGTGAAAGCCGTCTCTGCTTTCATCCCAGGAAAGACAAAATCTGGAGAAGTTATTAGGTTTGTTAAAGGTCACTCAGAGAGATCTACACCTACTGTTGTAATTTTATTGTTTTAACTTAAAATACATTTGTTATTTGCCTAGGATTATGTGATTCATATGGAACCGTGGTCCAGAATAAATTCCAGATGCTGCCATATTGACAACTGTTGGTGATGATGTAATTCTCGGTTTATCCTTCCTAAATTCGGTGTTATTTAGCTAGTCTTTCCATCTGTTATGTGGCAAACATGGCTAAAACTAGAACCAAAGTATACAGTCTCTGAACAACTTCTAGTACCTAAAACATCATGGCTACTACAACTTGTGAAACACATGGGGTTTGTCTCTTTTTTTTTTAATTGTATTTCAATGAGAAAGACAAACCCTAGGGCTTTAGTGAGCTATGCATATTTCTTTCAATGTGGGCAACTGTACTATTTATCAATTGTGGTTTGAGTTCTACAGGAAGGAAACTAGATGGTGGGAAGAGAAAGCCGTGGCTCTTAGATCTCCATGGTTTTGTTGTGAAAGCAGTAGTTTGACACAAATTGTCATATTCCTATAATGGTTCTTCTAAAACATATTATTATGTTTTAAGGTATTATGTTCTCTTATGTAGCCAGGGATACTTCTTGTCTTATGGGCTGCTCTGAAATTCAGTAAACTCTAAGCCCTGGGACTATCAAAGGTACTCTTGTCTAGCAATAAATAAAGATTAGGGAGGGGACTGTTTGTCTCTGTGTGCAGGGGCATTTCCCTGCTGTGAGCAGTGTTGAGCCATGGATTTACAACACTTAGCAGTGCACAGATCCTGACATGAACCCATCCATGTTGAAAGTCCCTGTTAGTATCTATGTGGATTAGTGCTGATATGAGGAAGAACTGGTGCTGAAAAAGCACAGGGTGGCTTCAGAAATGGTGGGGACAGGCCTGGGTCCTGAGGTGTGCTTCACATAAATCAAATATGTGGAGCTGGACTGGCTAAGAACCAGGTGTTCTTGCATCTGTCGTCTACCAATGCTTTCTAAAGACCATTTTCAAAAAGCCAAATGAGAAAAATAGCAGCTGTGTAGCTCTAAATGAGATGCATTCATCATCAAGTAGAGTCTTTTCACTACCAGGTATCTTTTATGAGAGACATAACTAGTGACATCTTCCCCCTTTTTGAATGCTTTCTCTTCTTCATGAAGATTATAAATCTCTACTTATGATCTCATTTAAAAATAATCCAAAATTTTGATTAATTCCTGACTGCCCCCTCTACCCAAGACTCAATACAACACCTCCTGTAATCCAAATATTCACACCTATCCCACTGCACCCATCCTGGATTCATCATGACAGCCACAAGTGAAAGGACCCGGGAAAAGTGTTGATACCTCACCTGATCATAGTTTCGTCACAGGTATGAAGGGGAGACCCATAATTAGACTTCCATTTTTTTTAAACTTCAAAAAGATTTCTTTTTGAAAGTATACCAACCGGGTTAGTAGGAAGGAAACACCTTAAATGGTATTACCTCATTATATTGTTTTTGTTACTATTATTATCATCATCTAATTATTTCACTTCATTCATAAAATCTCTAGCTTTTTATAGTAATTGTTTCTCTTCCCATATTTTTTATGACCAGTTTAGCCATAGTATAAAATAGTATCTCAATGAATGTTGATAGATGATAGTGAGATCAAAAAGATGAATGACGAAGAGAGAAAAGGGAAGTTGGGAAAGAATGAAGGCAGACAGGAAAGAAGGGAGGAAATTGGGGAGTTAATGAAAGAATGTGATGTTTAATGAATGAATGAAAGAACAACCAGCTTTTCAATTATCTTTGTTACTGTTATATTTTTCTTGGGGTCAAGCTTTCATATAAAAGCTATTATTTCAGAAAGCAAACATTCAAGATTCCAAGGATTTAATATACCCTCCAAGAACTGCATGTGTGTGAGTCTTTTGTTAAAGAAGAGAGGCAATCTTAGGCATTTATAATGGTGAAGCTAAACAGGAAAATAAATCCCAGATCATTAGGGACTTTGGAATAAAATACAAAATTCAGGTTTTAGAACCGGTCACAGCTTGGAGAAAGTCTGTTGTTTGGAACAAGAATATGGACGCAATAAACATTCTGAGGTTTATCTTGCTTTGATGACTTGCCTCACACAGCTTTGATCTTTATTTCTGATAATCATTTTCAAATGGTCTGGTGTGTTCTGAAAGTGAAGTCGTGGTTGATGAATCCATGGGGCTCCTTGGAAATGGCAAGCTGCATTTGTAGTTGGGAACAGGACAGTGATGAGACAGTGCCTTGTTTTGTGAGCTGGAGAAGCAGGGTGACCCACAGTGGAGGAGGAAGGATACACACACTGCCCCCAGTGATGGGAGCCAGGGTCAGTGATGGAATACAAGCCCAATAGGCAATGGGAGCTGAGCAAGTTCAAAGGAGAACCACTATCTTTGGGCCTTTTCATGAGGAGGTTGGTGTTCTAGGTATTTTCTGATGGACCATTATACTGAATTTTAGATGCTCCTTTCTATGCCAGCTTTTGTAGCATCCATTTTACAGGTGAGGAAATTGAGAGTCAGAGAGTGAGTCACATGTTCAAGGTCAGAAGGGCAGTTCACAGAAGAAGGATTCAAATTCCTCTATCTCTGTCTTAAAATAGCCATCTGCTACCTTTTCTTTTAACCCCAAAAGAACTGTTTTTTAGCTTGGCCCACTCTCAGCTCAGACAAATGCTCCACAAATTGAGGTTACCTGCACGTGTCCAGCACCATCCTCTGTAACCAGACTGCGCCCATCAAAGGCCCAGGGAGCAACCCAGGAGAATAAGTCTTTCACTTGTGCACAGAGGAAGTCAGCTGAAAGGCAACCTGCTTTAATATCTGAATAGAAATCAGAGCACATAAGGTTTGACCTGGGCTTCCTGTGATCCTTCTTCTCTCAAATGGGTAAATAGTGCAACCAGGGTACTGAGTTTCTCGTGCCCAAAGAGCTAGGTCTTTCCTAGACCTTTTCCCATGACTTCATGGAAGGGGTTTGTTGTTGTTTTGCATTTTGAGTGCAGTTCCCTTTTGCTTGTCTTTCAATAAAACAGGCCCTGACAGCTCTCCCATTCATATTATTGCAGACTTGTACCATCTCAGGCCAGTGCGTTTAGGAAATATGTTGTTGGCACTAACCAGCAAGTGAGATGCATAAAGAAAATATTCTAATGACAGTTGAGTTGAGAGAGCTTTGATCTTCCTCCAGGACTGCACTCATGGCTTTGAAATGTAGTTCTGGCAAAAGGCTAAAGTCTGGGTGCCTTGGCAATCAGGGCTGGGCCCCCTGAAACAGACATTCCAGGGGACCCACAACCTTCACTGTGGAATCCAGGTGCACGAGATGTGCAGGAGGAAAAGAAACACAGGCAGCACTGCTGAGAAATAGCTCGGGAGGGGACTGAATCTTAACAGGGGCATTGTAGTATAGATTACCATTTCCAAAACTTGGTTGCTTGTGTTATTAGTGGGGTTTTGGCAAAGACAGGGGATGTGGCAGGAGTGGGGGCCACTTGTGATTGTGGTCAAAAATGCTTGAGAACACTTCAAGTATTTTCTGCCTTGCTCTCATTTTGTGTAATGTAAGGTTATGAAAATGTTTGCAATCAAAACTATAAGGTTCTCAACTTGTTCCAGAAAGCATTTCTTAAATGCAAAGATTCCGTATCATTTTCCTTTGAAATACATGGCTACTTCTTGTGCATTTAGTTTTTAGTAGGCTGTAAGCTGGACAGCAGCAATCTAGTTCACTAGCCCATTGGCCAGACACAGACCTTAAGCTACAGAGCAGGCTGCAGGTAGTGTGCAGTGAGATGAGATGCGGCTGAATATCCATGCAACATCTACATGGAGGTATCCAGATTAGGAAGCTGTAGGACTACCATGCCTAGCATGGTAAACTATACACAGTTGAAGAAAATAGTTTCTACCCGAAGGAAGAGGTGTCATCACTCACCAACAGAAAGGTGCTGAAATCAAGATCAGATGTACATAAGCCAGGAAAGCCAGATCCATGGCTTGGTCCTTCTATTTCTTGGTGAGATGTGAGCACAGGCAAATCATCTCACTTCCTTAGGGCTTATTCTTGGTCACTCAGGTTTGATGCTATCTGATTCAAAAGACAAGTGCCCAATAACTTCAAATGAGTGATTATCTCCCTGTGGGTTTTTGAGAAAGTTTTCAAGAGCCACGAAAATCATGATTTGGGACATAACTATTTGAATCCTCGGTCTAATGAATGAGATTGGTGCTCACAGTATGAGTAAAACTCAAAAGAGAATGCTAAAGATTAGAAATAAAAATTAGACCAGTATCCTCATTTTCAACTACTGGTAATGATGAACTTAGACTGTTGGTCACAACAGTAACTAACGCAGTCCGGGTAGCCAACATTAACCAATAAGTGCCTTGTGGGTTTAGTATAGTGCCCCATGAGTGTGTGGGTACATGGACCTAGGTATATCACCCACTGGGTTGCTAGCGTGCTCAACACTCATGAGTGGTGGTTTCTCTGATCTCTGAAATTCAATTGGAAGTGATCAAGATGGAGTAGCAGACTTCCCAAGGAAAGAAGATTTTATGTGATTAGAATTCAGGAGCGATGTTGTGAGACAGAAGCTAACAAATACTCAAGGAGCAGCTAGAAAACACGCAGGGGGCTCTGGGTAAGGAAACCATGAGGTCCTGTATGGTTGAGGCTGCAAACTGAAAAAGACGTTTACACAATGGGGGAACAGACTCTGGAAGCTGAGACTGAGAGTATTATGCAAAAGGGAACTGGTAGCATCATTTACTTCAGGAAGGGGAAAGTTGGAGGCTAGGAAAAGAGAGGAGCTCTACTGTCTGGGTGTGTGCTAGTGTGGTCCTGATCTGCCTCAGAACTAGGAACTCAGAAAGTTGAAGCAATTTCTTCCCAGACTTAAGTCTCTCTGTTTATCTCGGTGTGATATCCTCATGCAAGTTAATAAACATTGCTTAGCGTTCAATTGATCTTTCTAGGAGGCATAAGTTATTTTTTAAATAAATTTCACAGATTTGTAATATATATACAAGGCTAATGTGTTGGCTGCTTTTGTTATCACTATCACCAGTATACATGACCGAAACAGCTCATGGGCAAAAAAAAGTCTTTGTAGCGCATAGTGTTAGAGAATTGAATCTATGTTACTAGGCCTCCCACTGCTTAGGCAAAGCATCAGGCAGTGTGGACAGGTGCTAGAAATGTTATTTAGCTTATGGAAAACAGGAAGGAGAGAGAGAGAGAGAGAGAGAGAGAGAGAGAGAGAGAGAGAGAGAGAGAGAGAGAGAGAGAGAGAGAAGGACTCAAGACTAGGTATAACCTTCAAGTAACCTAGTTCAACTAGTCTCCTTGAGTTTCAAAAATTCCCAAATAGTGCTACCAACGGAAGATCGAGTGTTAACACCAGAGCCTCGGGGCATTTCATATCCAAACTCTAATTGCTAGTTTTTCTATAGCTTCAAAACAAAAAGTCAAGGGGACTTATCAACTAATTTTCTTTCATTTGGATTAAATAAATATACCTAGACTGCTCTTTCTTCTAAGTTTTCTGCCTCTGCTACATTCTCTTCCATCTACTGCTTAAGGTGAGAGATGAAAACCACAATATCATCTTAAGAGATAAGGTGATGGAAATAATAAAGACCCACACAGACTTCTGTCTTCAAAGGTTTCCCCATGATGTCTTTGGGAGACACCCAGCTTAGCATTGCTGGAAGACCTCAGTTGACAGAGGGAGAGCTTTTATTAACAAAGCTGCTTTTTTCTTTGGGTGGATTCCCCGCAACAAGAGAGACAGGGAGGAAAGAGGCCAGTGGGACCAGTAGCCTGGCTAGTTGCCGTGGACGTTTTGGGAGATGGAGCCTTCCCAAAGAATGAGAAAACCCCACATAGGAGCCAGAAAGAAGATCCAACAACCCACATTTCTGCTTTGGGCTAGGATGAATACCACCTCTTGAAAAATTGCCTCTGCAATTACCACTGAACAAACAACCAATTAAAATATCTTCCTTTCCCCTGTATCTTTTTCTCATGAAACGTTTTCATCTCAGAGTATAGGGCCAGAGGTGGCTTTCTCTAATAAAATGTGTTTTCTATGTCTGGGAGATCATTTGAAGAAAATGGGTAAATCAGTTAGAAAAAAATGTGGAAACGGTTGCTCCAAGCACACTCTAGGCTCCTTTGCATTTTCGTGCTCCTCTCTGGGTTGTTTTTCTATCCCCCATGGGACGGGGTCAACTTAAAAGAGAGGGCGGGTAGGAACTGTTAGACATGCATAGAATTGCGCTCGGCCTTGTCCCTAGTCCTGTAACCTTTGCACCCCTGTTCCTTCATCTGTAGGGTGAGGATACATGACAACTGCTAAATCTTTGCTAGGGCTCTCTGTATGCTCAACATCACCCAGACTCATTTCCACTTCCATTATCCTAGTCCAAGAGCTCTAGGACTGGGGTTCCATCATTGTTCTTATTCTCTGGATAAAGAAACTTGAACAAAGGAAGGTAAGCAGCTTGCTCACAGCCCCTGGATATTAAGGAGATCTGGATTCAAGCCTGGAGCTGTGGCTTGGGAGCAATTAATCTTACCCAGGCTACACACTGAAGTACCAGAAATGAAACATGTGCACTCCAACTGGCATGCTGGAATACAGCAAGTACTCAATAAGTGTTGGATTTCAGTCTTCATTCCAACCTTAGATGGCAGAGTTATTAGAACTCCTCATGAAGCCTCTAGCAGAAGAAGCCGGATGTGGGTTCCTAGAGAAAGAGAAGATTTTGAGTCAGTATTTTAGCTGATAATGTTATCCCTGGAATTAGCCACTATGAGCCTGTGTTTCCTATGCCAGTAATCTTTTCTTCCGACAAGTCATCAAATTGAAGATCACAGGGACATTTGACCTCAGAGAGACATATGATGGGAGTGGCCACAGTACAGTAGATGTCATATATATCCTATTTCATCCTGGAGTAGAGATGAGACCAAAGCAGCCTCTGAGTCAGCAGACACTGACTCTGAGACCAGGACCAAGGTATTTTGGCTTCTGCATTGACCGATTTAAATTTAGCTCTATCAGTTTTCACTGAGGTCTCACTAGATACACAACCCTCAGCTGAAAGCTAGATACCAAGAGATGAACAAGACACCTTCTCCATACTCAACTGCCTTAAGAATATGGTATATGGGATGAAAACACAAAAACATGAGCACATCTCTATCCTCACACACCAATGATTGTCAGCTACTCTCAAGAATTCCTAAAAAGCAGGCTGGAAATGGGACTCCTGAGAGGGTAGCATTGAAATGAGCACAGAATAAGATGCCTTGGGTCACCTGAGCAGAGCAGAGGCAGCCTCTCATGCATAGTGCTTCTGCTGTAGTGAGGAAGTTTTCCCAAGGGGAGTTTCTTACTTCTTGAGCACATAGAATACATGTCTCCTGTTTCAAGGCCCCTCTCTCTCGCTCTTCGTCTCTCTCCCTTGTTCTCCATCTCCCCTCACTCTCACTTTTTTGTTGTGCTTTCTTACTCTTTCTCTTTCTTTCTCTCTCCTCTCTCTTTTATTTCCTGGTTCCCTTACCAACAAATTCCTCCCTATCTTGGATAACTTACTACTGTGGCGTGAGTAGTTCATTTATTACTAAGGCACGACGACCTCAATGACAGCAACACCAGGCACAATGTATATAGTCTATAGAACGAAATAGAGTGTTACAGAATGCAGAATGGTTGATGGGTGTCAGCATGATGCCTCAGTGAAAAGAGAATATACTTCCAAGCTATTTAGCATTAACCTTGAATCCCAATGCTGCATCTTTGGGTGACCTATTTAAAAACATTGAGCTACACATTTCTCATCCTTAAAAATGCCATGGTACCTCCTTACAAGAATAATTTAGAAATGATAAACACCTCCTATGACAGATCCACATTTTCCAAGAAGATGACCAAGGCCCATAGTGATTGACTGAGACAGAGAAGCCAAGAGCAAAGTACATGTTATCTCACACAGGCTCTGTGTGCTTATCCTAGGCTTCTATTACATGGTCCTCTTCTTAGTCAAAATAACACCGTCCTTAGAAATATGAGCATTAGTTCTCAATGCATAGAGATTCAAAACTAAGCTCAGCTCTTCATAGATAAACTTAATGTGTTTTCCTTTCAATAAAATGGGATAGTACAACATTTTCAGAGAAGCACGATGATGTGGTGCTTATAAAGAACTTAGCTACTGTGTCCAGTGTAAGAGCTCCTGATCATGTGGGGGAGATCCTACTGTTTGAATACTACCTTTGTGGGACAGTGGTAACAGTCAAGGTTACTTTTGTATTTCAGAGCCTACTTGGATGTTAATGAGCTAAAGAACATTCTTAGATTGGATGGATCAACACATCTCAATATTTTCTTTGCAAACTCTTCAGAGGAGGAGTTGGCGGGAGTGGCAACTTGGCCATGGGACAAGGAGGCCCTAATGCACTTGGGTGAGTCTTAGATGCTCCTTTGGAAGTAACTCAGAGCCAGTCAGTATGGATCCTACTGTGAGGAAGACTTCAGCATAACCATAATGGTGCAGGCAGCAGGAGCAATGGGAGTCACTCATTTACTTGTCTAACTCACAGAAAGCTGGCATAGTTGACCCTGCTTTTGATGACTTGGCAATACTCTGAGGAACTTGCTTTCCTGATGAGAAAACTCAGAGCCAGAGAGCAAGCAGCATATATCCAAAGTCATGCACATCAGTAAGACAACCTCGCAGCACAAGCTTCTCATCGTCCAGAAACTGAATTCTTCTTGGACCTCCTTTTCCTAATCCATGCATATTTCTTGGCCTGCTGACCATATTATCCTGGTACATGTGGGTTAAGACAGTCCTAAAAGACACAAAGGAAGCAACAGAAACAGATCATATAGGGACTTCATCTATGTTCTGTCCACTAGCAACACAGGGAGCTGTCTGTCATCTCAAGTTTGCATACTCATAACACATGAGTATTTTGTTTGTGCGGACTAATCACTGCAAGTCAGAAATATCAATCATTTCTGAACCAGGGATTATAAATAATAAAAATTACAGTGTTTGAGGTTTTCCCACATATTCTTGTCCAGTGCACATAAATATCTACAGAGGCAATATTTGCTTGTATTGGCTTGAAACTGTAGTATAGGCACAATTTTCAAGTCTCCTTTTCGTTTGATACTCTAGGCTATCTACATGTTTCCACATACAGGAGTTTTAAAATTATTTCCTAGCTTACATTTTTTCACCTAATCACAAAGAAAGGCATCCTTCTAGGTTGCTTACATTTCACTAAAGATGAGCGTTTTCTAATAGCCATCTAATATTCCATTGAACAAGGCAGTACAGGGTGTTTAACTGTTTTCCCTCAATAAAATGCTCTCCTCATTTGTAACAATGAGTTCTGATGACTCAGTGAGAGTCATGGTTGGAGAATTTCAATACTCAGCAAGCTGGCAGTGCTGGAGGCAGCTTGGGGCCAGCAAGGTCACCCTGTAGTAAACCCAGAGTCTAGTAGCTATTCTTAATCTACGGTATTTGGAAGATGAAGAATTCTATAACTTCAGCTGTAGAAAGCTGTGCTTAATCAAATCATGGGCTTAGTTCTCTAGCACTTTTAGGGGGATGAACCTAATGTGTGTGTACATGTATGTGTGTGCGCATGTGTGTTAGAGAGAACAAGAGGGATAAGGGGGAGGGAGGCACTTCATTCCCCTAAATTATATATATTCATATTCTCAAATGAGGCAAGTCTGATCCCTAAGAGACTCTTATCAGTTTTATCATTACATATGCAGGCATCTGGTAAGCAGTAATCATGTATCTACATGCTCTACAGTGGCTTCAACAAAGAATCAGGTGCTCTAAAATGTCAATAGTACTTAGATCTGGAAACCCCAAGATCAGGGATATGTGGTAGGAGTATAGTCAGACATTCAGATACAAAGAGGTGCTGAGCAGGAGAGATTGTACAAATGATACAAACTTGAAATGATTTGCCCTTATCACTTGTTTATGTTTAGGATGTCTTGGGAAGTGATTAGACTAGAGTCAAAGGCATAGTTTTCCTTCTCCTTAGCAGGATAACCCTAGGCAAGATTCCTTTCTTAGGTTGGTTTCTTAAAATTTTGAAGAGGCAGATTAACTAGATGACTGCCCAGGGTCCTTCTAAACTGTGAGATTTGCTCCAATTGAAAACAAAAGCTAACTGAAGGTGCCCGATCTGTATCTGGGGAGGGCTGAACAGAAGGCATCTAACATTAGAGAAAAATACTCCTGATGGTTTCATGAATGTCAGAGCCTGGATCAGGGCCAGGAATAGGGGAGGAGGCTGTAAATCCATAGCATGTTATAGTATTTCAGAATGATGTCAGGCTCAAGCTATTTCACCTTTTAAGAGAAGTAATGAAATAGCACTTGGGGTCAAGTGCCGTCATTCTGTAGAAAAGGGTCAACTGGGGTAGAATGAACAGAGCCAAGCTGGACATTAATCTTATCAGCATCCCTAGGCTGGTCCTGCCCGTTGCAGGACTTTCTGGAAAGATCATGGGTCATTAACACTGTTGTAGTTACTTAGTTTAGAGCTTCCTAGAGAAACTCCCTAGAGAAACAAATCCAGCTTCTCATAAGCATAAGGGCCACGGACCTGCAAGCTGCCAGCTTGCCATCCTGAAAGTGGCTGCTTATAAGCAACTCCTGGATAGTAGCCTCAATCAAACTCAATTTATTAGAACCATAGTTTTTAACCCACCTTTCCTGATGTTACTTTATTAACCCTAGAAAAAGCCTTGGATGGGATTATGTTTCAGATTATGATTGACAGAAAATAATTCAGAAAGATTTCCTGTCTCAATTTTGCTTCTTCTCCTGCCTCTGCCTTCCCTTCTCACCACACACACAAACACACACACACACACACACACATGTTCGCTTTATCTTTGTGTTAGAAGCCTCTAAGCATTGCCGAATTGATAGACTCCATGATACTGAGGACAGATCAAGCAATTCAGTCCACTTGCATCATGTCTGCTCGAAACATGCCATTCCAGCTCTACAAGGTACTCCAGTCCTGTCTTTCCGCCATAAGACAGGTCTTCACACTTCAATGTCTCCGCTTACAAGACTCTCATACCTGAATTTTAACCTTCTCTTGACCACTTCCAGTGTTTAAAAGCATAAATCTTTGTCTAGACACACAGCTTGTGTGTCTCATTCCAGTGTCTAAGATTCATATGGAGCAAGTACTATCCATTGCTTCTACTGAGGTTCGTTCTGTCTCTACAAACTAGGTGATTTTCCGTCTTTGAGATATGAGTTACAGCCATCAATATCTCAATCCAGAGCAGGCAGATAAGGCATTTAGGGCTCTTATTAAAATGCAGATAGTGTTGCCCCAGGTCTGAGTTAGAGCCTGAAACTTATTTCTGCTAGGTTCATAGTTTGTATAATTTTTGTTCTCATGCAGGAAGACAATAAATAGCTGTTTGATGTCTTCCAGGGGTTATGCAACCTGCTTAGAAGTAATTAGCTGGGTCTCACAACCTTTTCTAGATGTGTTACCACTCATCAAATATTCAACATATTAGCCAGTGTTCCAATTTCATTTTGTTGATGTGATAGCACACTCAGACCAAAACCAACTGAGGAAGAAAGGGTTGATTTAGCTTACACTTCCAGGTCACAGTCCATCCTCAAGGGAAGTCAGAGCAGGAACCAGGAGGCAGGAAGCACGGAGGCCTGTGGCTTGCTCTCTGACCGGCTCTCTCACTAGTTCGTGCACAGCTTTTACACAGCCCAGGCCAGCCTTCTAGTGGAACATTGCACCATCAGTGGGGTGAGCCTTCTAACATAAAAAATAGTTAAGACAAACCCTCAGAGACATACCTAAGACCAGCCTCATCCAGGAAATGCCTCCCTTGAGGCTTCTCCTTTCAGGTGACTCTTCACTTTTTACAGTTGACAATAAAGCTTAACCAGGACAATAAAAACTTAATTCTAGTATCTGTGATAGTCATTAACACTGGGAAAGAGAATACGAGCCCTGACTTTAGAACCCAAGAACACTGATTTTATTCTATCTCCATATTTCTCTTAATCACAGGCAGGTCACTCTGGCTTTCTATGGATGAGTGTTGTTCTGTTTGAGTTGTGATATGGTAAGAGAAGCCATACACCTTAGACTCAGCACAGCATTAGAGGACACATAAGATGCTCGATAAACGTCAGGTGGCATTAGGAGCAATCCTTTGACAGAGCACAACCCAGTGCCAGCTTTCCTTAGTGGTCTTGTTTTTACAGCATCAGAGATAAAGGCATGAGATTCAAAGATGGGAACTAAGTTGTGGTGTGTCACAGACTTAATAAAGGCACAATAAAAGCCAGGGTTGAGGAGTGTGGACCTGTCTGAGGGTTGCATCTGTATAGGAGCATTTACAATGGCTGTAAAGCAGAGTGTATGTTTCTATCTACGGAACAGTTTGCAGAACAACATCAGATCAGGGCAGAGATCAAAATTTTTTACTTGGAATAGTGTGTTTTCAGTACCTCAGCATCCCTTTAGAATAATGCTATTCCTCACTAGGCATAAGTGTTCTCTGTTAAAACATGATACAAAGTGATTCATGGCACTCCTCCCAGTTTTGGTAACCAGTGACTTGCAGCAGAGTTGTGACATTGTTGGGCAGTAGGGTCGTAAAGAAGGCTGTCATTTTAAGTATCATCCTTTTGTTTCTGATTGACCTAGATACTCTTCTAGCCTGAAGCAGATTGTTGCCTAATGCTCTGGTTTTCCCCTTGCAGGCGGCATTGTCTTGAACCCATCTTTCTATGGCATTCCTGGACACACCCACACCATGATCCATGAGATTGGGCACAGCCTGGGCCTCTATCACATCTTCCGTGGCATCTCAGAAATCCAGTCCTGCAGTGATCCCTGCATGGAGACAGAGCCCTCATTTGAAACTGGAGACCTCTGCAATGACACCAACCCAGCCCCCAAACACAAGTTTTGTGGAGACCCTGGACCAGGGAATGACACTTGTGGCTTTCATAGCTTCTTCAACACTCCTTACAACAACTTCATGAGCTATGCAGGTAGGGCCCTCCACATCCTTGATTTTAGCCCACTCTTGACACAGCACTGCATGTCAAACTTGGCCTCTAGTCCTGCCTCAGGGTAGCCTTAAACAAGCTGCTGATTTTCCTAAGATGGAGGAGTTTCGTCCCAGTAATCAGAATAGCATTGCATCCGCTAGCATTTCTGGAGTAGAGGAAAGGCATTCCTCATGAATGTGTGCCACATGGCTTGGACAGAAGTCCATATATCCAGGTAGAAGAACCACAGGGGTCTGATGTTCTGGGTCACTCTACCTCTACTTTAAAAGAAAACCCAAATCTTTCACCTTGATCCATAAGATTCCCCATAGTCTTGCAGCTCTATTCTTCCACCCTCGTATTGTTAAAGCTTTCCATTTAACTACAGTCCATACAAACATACAATTTTCTTATGTTTATTCACTATTGGGGGCTGGAGAAAAATAATTTATTCTTTTTTAAGAACCCAAATTATCACATAGTATTGGGTATGGTATCTTCTCTGATGGCTTTTAACTTCCTACAGCCCTTTAGACACCATTAGAAGCAGTATTAAGAACTTGTGATCTAGGTCCCAGGATGTCCTGTACTTCCTGTCAGCTCAGGCTACATCAAGTTCATGTAGAGTCACTTTAACAGCTTTGACAAATTAGAACAAGACAGTCCTTCCTTGGGATGGTCGCAGCTTGGAGTATGCTTCCCTGTGATCAACTGTCCACAACTACACACAGTAGGCCGGTACTGAATTCCACTATAACCCCTAAGCTCTTTTCCCACTAAAGCAAGCAAATAAAGAGATTATCTTTTTTGTATAACAAGAAAATGAATAAACTCTCCCTTTTCCTGTAATAGTTTAGCAGTGGTAGTTTCTTCTCTGAGGTACATAAAATTGTTTCTGTTAGTAATAGTATTTCCTTCTGTATAGCCATTTATATTCTGTAAAAGATTTCAATATGTTTCCTCTTATTCAATTCTCACAGCACATCTATGAAGCAGGAGCCATCCCATTTTTCAGATGACAATACTGAGGCTTACTGTGGTCATTTCCTTCTGATGATGCATTGGATATCAACTATTCTTTCCCTTTCTGTCTTATGCTATTCTTTCAAAGAGACCTAGTTGACAGTTAGGTGGAGGAATTGAATACTCTGAATGGCCTGTTCATTCTGCTTCTTGTAGTAGGATGGAGATGCTTTGAGGTGAGAGGAAGGCTGAAGGTCCTAATTCAGCACTGAACCAGGAAAGGCCTAGTCCAGCTATTATATTTCTGTTAGAGTTTTGATGAGTGTTGTAACTGAAAAGGGGTTTGGCTGGCAAAAGGCAAAATATTTGATGATCCCAATGGTCCTTCCTCTTTCCCATTTAGGCTGCTTACTGCTGGGGCTTTCTAGTGTTGGTCTCACACAGCCTAAAAGTGATGTCGCTTGGAAAGTGGGTGACCCACCTCAGGACCCATAAAGTGTCCTTAAGTTTGGTTCTAAAAACAGCCACTATGTTGGGTATTTCCTCAAAAACAGATCCCCAATGTGCTCCCATTGCCAAGCACCCTGGCTCTCCACATGTGGTGCCCTGTGCTCTCAGACAGACCATCTCTGTAGCACCTTTCTTCGGCCAACTCAGCACACATGGGAAGTAAACACTAATAAGACATTGGAAGTTTGCCTGCTCCTTTGGAACTAGAAGCTTCCACCGGTTACCAGATCCCCAGAAGCTAAGTCTCCTTTTTGGTTTCCCTTTGAGGAGATCCAAAGGGTGATTAATTTAGTATTGTTGTCCCTAAAGGAGCTCCTCAGTCCAGTGACCCGTTAACAGCAGAACTAATTCACTAAGCTCCGATAACAAACTTACACCCACAAAAGCATATTCAAGGCAAGCACGAGCTTGGAAATGTTTGTTTTCTTTAGGATCTCTGATAGATGGGGTGACAAAAGCTGTTGGATGGAATTCAAAATGCAGAACAGAATGCGGCTCTCAGAGCTGAAGGAAGGGATGCACGGGGCTCCTTCTTCCAGAACAGAGGGCAGAGTCATTGCCAAGCTGACTTCTTCCAGCTGCTTCTCCTTGCTGGGTGCTCATTTCTCAAGCAGAACTGCTTGCCAAGAGGGCACAGCTTGTGTGTGTGTTTTTCAGTATAATAGCTGATAACTATATGTGGCTACTGATCACTTTAAATATAGTTGGTGCAACTGAGTGCCTGAAATGTTACCCTTAAAATAATTTGATTATCTTAAATGAAAAAGACCACATATCCTTGTGGTTACCATATTGATTTTTGAAGAATAACAACAATTGAGTTCCTCTGACGTACAAGAAACTGTATACAAAAAATAATGCAAACTATCCCAAAGAGATAAGTTCTATAATTAACGTAACTAGTTTTCAGATGCAGAAAATGCAGTTTGCATAGCACAAGAAACTTTTCCAGATGCAAAGACATCAAACAAGACTACTGCAGGACTTAAGTCCAAGCCTTTCTCGCTGCAGTCTGAGTTCTTAACCAGTCACTTTACTGTTCTGAGGAAGTTCAAGAGGGTCCCAAGTCGTCCAAACTAGCAGGCAACAGGCAGCTGATGTTCCAGCACACTTCAGTAGGAAGCACGAAGGCTTGTGTTTGTTCTGAACTAATAACTCTTGCCAGATGGATGGGAAGCAAACCCGACCCCCAACCCCTTGAAGATAGCAAGCCGTACTTAGGAGGTATTCCAAGATTACCTGGCACATACTATAGGATCCGAGGATTTCTTTCAGCCTCATGGTTATGGTAGCAACTTTCTACGTGACAGGAACTTCTAATAATCAAACATGCATTCAGCCAAACAGTCCTATCTCTAAAGAATGTACCTGAAGCAAGTAAACCAACTGATGTGTTTAAATATTTAGCAATCAGAATGTTCCCTTTCTAAATATTTATTAAGTATTTACTATATGCCAGGAACAAGAGATAAATGTTTATCTATGTACTTGAAGTTAACGCAATATTGAAATGAAATACAAAACATCACCCGTGACAGAACACTGTGACACCACTGAACATGATGTAGAATATGGCCAAGGCACGTGACATTCAAAAAGGGATGTTATGTCAGGAACCTGAAACTGAAATGCCTACATTGTAGTATTTGATTATAGACAAATTATTTCTTTTCTCAGAGCTGCATTTACTTTATCAACTTATGGAGAATGATCATTTTTACACTGAATGACAAGAGAGATGATCATACAAGTAAGGAATCTAGATCAGTCCTTTGTAGGATAAATATTGCTTTACAAATAAAAAGCAACCTGATAATTTATTAACTATTTGATGTAGAGAACACCTCAGTGATATGTGTAAGACACATATATGATAAGAACTGTAGAAATTTATTTTATGCATATTCATAATATGCATATGTATACACACATATGCATTATACACTAATGTATTTATAGGTACTGACCTTAGGTTGATGTTTATTTTGGATATGTTTCAAAAACTTTACAGTGAGTATCATTTTTTATAATCATTTACTGCTGAGACTATTGTTAGATTTTAAAAACAGAGCCCAAACAGCGAGCTTTTACAAAAACTCCCCCGTTTTCCTATGTCGTGGATGTCAATGAGCTTGTTAAATGCTCGTGTCAGCTTTTGAAGAGGGCACTGTCGCCATCCCTCCTATTGCAGTGAGTGGAAATGAGGCTGCCAGGGTGAGTACATTGTCCAGGTTCCTAAAGGAGCTAGAGTTACTAAGTGTCTGTCCTGATCCTCCGTGTAATGCACCTCTCACAACACGACTTGGGTTGCAAGCCTGGAGCACTGCAGCAATAATAGCACGGTGGCCCGAGAAGCTTCTCCAAGAGCTGAAGTTCTCAGTGTTTCTTCCACTTCAAGATGAAATGGGAGTGGAGGAACAAGATGAGCCTGGAGGCCTAGATAAAGGGACCACAGATGGTAGAACTGGAACTACGTGGGGCCGGAAGCCAAGTAGGCCTGACTCTAGGCGTGAGCTAACTGAGACAGAGCATTTATGATGAATGGAATCCCTTTGGGATGTTGCCCAAGATTCTGATAGCAGATAAGTCTCAGTGTGATGCAACCTGGGACAGATGTTTTCAACTTAATAATCTTCAAATGGTATTTCTGTTCCACTACTAATTTCTACACATCCATTTTTCAAACAGTTTCCTATTGACAAACTAGGAATGGTTACTACTTAAATTATAAAATAAAAACATACATTTTTAAAGAAAAATTAATTAGATGTTTATAAAGAAAAAATACCTTATTTTGTCATCTTCGTTAACCCTGTTAAATGTTCACTGTGCCCCATTCCAGTCCTTACTACCACTTTATAGTTGAGTTTGTTTAAATGAACCTAATTTATATATCAGGAAACTATTATACATAATTAGGAGGGCTGGTAGTGATCAACTAGTATTTTGTTTTAAGGATGTATTCAGATATACAGTCAGTCTTCCACTAAGGAAGAGATGTGTCAATATTTTTCCCATACTGATAACGTTGCGGGACCCTATTGCCCCAATTCAATGATTCTTCTCATCTCTGTCCATCAACATTGCTATGTGCAGTCCATAGTGGGCTAGTGTCAGATTGGAAAGTTCATGATTTACACTCTGAACCTTGTTTCTGAACACTCCTTTTCTCAGTTTCTGATGGACACAGACATACGTGTACTTTTTTCACCCACTTCTCTCCAACACGAGACAGAGAATACTTGCCGTCAAGTAGACATGGTTCTTATCCCCATGCTCCAGCTCAGCCCTACTCTGGGGTGAACCCTCTCATCACCATTGTTTCCACAGATGGGAAACTGAGGTGCCAAGGACATAAAGACACTCTCCCTTGACTCTGTGTCTTGTTTATCATACTTCTTCATACTTCATACTTCATCAAACCCTTGGCCTGCCTCTGAAAGACTGCTTTCAGTACAAACTGTAAGAATCATATCAATGATTAAAAAAAATGATACTTTGTTTTGGTCATTATCAGACCGAGGTGTATATACTCCTGGCAACAGATAGTCACAGTATTTAGGGAGTTGCATGGTAGATCTGGACTTGAGATGACAACAGGTAGTCACAGTATTTAGGGAATTACACGGAACACTGGGCTCTTCTGATTTGGCCAAATGTCTTAAAATTTTCTTTCAGAGTGCTGAAAACGAGACAGTCAAAAATTACTAAGGGAATACAAGCCAACCTCTGCATATAAACTCTCCCACATCCTTGGCCATTCCCTTTCAAGGTCATGCCTAGCTGCCCAGCACCTGCCCAAACTTATTTTCTGTTTGTATGATAAGGAGAAGTGAGTTTATGCTGCTGGATTCCAGGGGCACATTTAGTTGTAAGATCTGGTGAGCTTACACTCCGCTGTCTGGGGCCGAGCTGCGGTAATCCTGACCAAGAAAATCCCCTGAGAAGTGGTGCACTAGGAATTCAAGCCAAGCAGTGCTTTTTTTTCTGTTCCCAGGGGAGCTGAATCATACTTTTGGAGAAAGAAACAGGAGACAAACCTCTAACTTAGAAACTAAGTCTTTGGACTCTACCTGCAGTCCACACCCTGGGAAGGGGAGAACAGGACTGAAGGTCGTTATATCTACCACCTGATAGAGAGTTTCCAATCCCCTCGGAGGAGAACTGGCTCAGCTCCCATTTATGAGCCACCTGCTGGAGACTTTACTCATATTAGATTTCACTTGTGCTTAGAAAAAAAGTTCCGGCATCATTTGGAAGCACAGCTTTAGTTCAAGTCCCAGATATGCTTAGCCCTGTGATCTGGGAAAAGTTGCTTGCCTGAACATAGACTCCGTTCCCACCTCTGCGAAGAAGAGAAAATGACAGTATGTACCCAAAAATAGCATGTGTCGGGAGAGAGGGGTGAAGGTTCAAAACTTAGCACACCATTCCTGGCTCATACTTACCACATGCTAAACATATGTTCTATAGACACACAATCACATATAAGTAAGGAGATATGCTTGCTCTTGCTCTCATCTGTGCTGGTTCAATTTGTTTGCCAACTTGACCCTAATTAGGGTCATTTGAGCAGAAGAAATCATAGTTGAGAAAATGCTTCCATCAGATTGGCCTGTAGGCAAATCCATGGACAATTTTTTTTTCTTGGTTAATGATTGATGTAGAAAAAAGTATCCAGCTCACTTTAGGCATTGCCTCCAATGAGCAAGTGGTTCTGAATTTTATAAGAAAAAAAATGTGGAGGAAGCCTTGGGGAGCAAGCCAGTTAGTAGCTTTCCTCCATGGCCTCTGGTTCAGTTCCTACCTCCAATTACCAAATGAGCTCCTGGCCTGACTTCCCCCTAAAATAGACAGTGACATAGAAGTATAAACTAATTAATCCCTTTCCTCCCCCAAGTTGCTTTTGGTCGTGGTCTTTATCACAGCAATAGAAAGACAACTAAGACAACATCCTATCCACAGCCAGGAGTGTATAACCATTGTCTAATGCTGGCCTGGCCTGAGCCTTGTATGGGACATTGTGCCTCTAGCTGTGTAGTCACCTCTTTTGTAGTGCACTTCCTTTCTCAGCCTCCACCAAGTGACCTCGTTGACCACTTTCCTAGGTGGTCCTTCCCCACATGCCATCTCTGTCAAGCCACTGATGATTTGCATGCCTGTTGTCACAGAACAACCCTCGCTCATTAGATGAATAGTGCTTACGCCCTCTTTAAGAGCAGGAATGTATTTTAAGTTTCATCTTTCTACGGACTGGCTTCAGTACTGAACATGAATTCATGAATTCATCATTCAATAGAAGCATTTTCAATGAAATGCATTAGCGAAAAGCAGGATTGATTAACGCATGGAGAAATGGATGTGAAGGAATACAACAGGGAACTCATGCGCATATAAACAAGCGAGTGAGAAAGTGAAGGAGTGAAGAAGTAAATGAGAGAAAGTGAATGGAGTTGGAGACATTGCTGACTTGGGAACCAGAGGGTATATATAGGGTCCCTCAAGAGCAGCATGGCTTTTCCTTGTCCTTAGCTGCAACGTCTTAGCAGCCCTCTCCTCAGCTCCAGGCTTACTTTTCCAGTTCTACCCACCCTCCCTTTCCTCCTGTTTCCTCTCACCTGTCTCCAGGAGTGATGACTGCACTAATTTGTTCACAGACCATTAACTTCTGAGCACTGGAAGAGGCTGTCCTGAGCTGGCAAGGAGAGACTAGGGTGTTGGTTCTCTAGCTACATTCTTCTCTTGCATGCCTTCCTGTGCAGCTTGAGGCTTCTCTCTCTCTCTCTCTCTCTCTCTCTCTCTCTCTCTCTCTCTCTCTCTCTCTCTCTCTCTCTNTCTCTCTCTCTCTCTCTCTCTCTCTCTCTCTCTCTTTGTGTGTGTGTGTGTGTGTTTGTGTGTGTGTGTCTCTCTCTCTCATACACACACACACTCACTCTTTCTCTCTCTCTCTGACTCTTAACAGATGACGACTGTACAGACTCTTTCACGCCCAATCAAGTCTCCAGAATGCACTGTTACCTGGACCTGGTATACCAGAGCTGGCAGCCCTCCAAAAAGCCGGCCCCTGTAGCCCTTGCCCCCCAGGTTGTGAGCCACACAACCGACTCTGTGACGCTAGAGTGGTTCCCACCCATCGATGGCCACTTCTTTGAAAGGTGAGTGTGCCCTATTTCTCTTTTGCCAGGAAGAGGAAGACTCAGAAGGGAGGTAACCTTGAAGGGTTAGATTTCTTTTGCTTGTTAAATAGAGACCACATTACTCATCAGTGACTGGGACCCAAAGGCACACTGGCAAGTTTGGGTCAGAGAATAAAAGAATGTTGTTAACAGAAATGAGCCAGTAATGATGCATACTTTTACATGAATTGGAGGTTAAATTCCCTTTATTATTAGAAGCTTAGAAACCAGGGTGGGTGGAAAATAAACATGCACCTTACTCTGATGGTTCCTGTCTTTAGTCTCAGCACTTGGGAGAAAGAGGCAGGGAGATCTCTGTGACCTCCACACTTGCCTAGTCAACAAGTGAGTTCTAGGACAGCAGGGGCTAAATAATTGGAAAACTGCTCAACTCCCACAATTTTCCAACTCCCCAAAAGAAGTTTGAATACTTCTATTGAAAGAAATCCTTTCTGCTGCTGTCTTTATTAGCCCAGGAGTTAAAATTGCCTCTGGTTAATAAGAACACCCTCTCACATTAAATATATATAATTCACATTATATACAATATGCATATGTATCACTATTCATATTTTCAAAAACCTATGGTTATTATAGCCATAAAGTTGATACCTAGTATATTTTGAGAAAACTAGGGACTAATCAAATGTGAAGAAACCAAAGCCCTGCTCCCTGTCCTGTCACTTGCTTCCTGAATGCCATTTGACATGTTAACCCCCGCCCCCAAATTTTTAACTGTATTCTCCAGAAAATGTGTCTGGTTATACCTTCTGATGGTCAGAAGGCAGAGTCCTAATTTCAATGACTTCTCATCTGCCCCTTCACTGTAGACTCCTAAAGAGCTCAGGGTGTATCAGATTTAAAAAAAAAAAAAAGAGAGAGTCATAGCTACATATGTAGCTCAGAGGTACAGCACTTGTATACCATGTATGGGATAAAGAAAACACCCCCACTTGTGCAAAATTGAAAATGAGTATTCATGAAAGAAGTTTATACCTATTTCAGAATCGTACAGCTATTTTTTATTCAGGTAACATCTCTCTCCCCCACCAGCCCTTCTTGGGATGGTTAGCCAGCACCAGGGGTATAGCACTGGCGATGGTGAATACAATAGTCATGCCAACCATTAATTGGTTTTCTCAGCTGTCTGTCAAGTGCTTACCATGTGATAGATTCTAATCTGAATGCTTCTTGTACAGAGTCTTGTTTACTATTCCCAGTAACCCAGTGTGAGAATGACTGTTTTCCTTATATGCCAGATAAGGAGAGCAGTCGAGCTGAAAAAGTCTGGGAAATATGGCCAAGAACTCATAGAAAGTGCTGGAAGCTGGCCTTCAACCACATTTGAGAATGCCTTGTCTATGAATCTTATATGCTTTCATTAAGTTTCTCCAGACTAGAGGTGTGAAAGGGGTATTAGGTTTCCTCATAAAAAGAGCCAAAAGGCTCTCATTTATAGGTTATATATATGGGTGTTTGTATGCATGTATAAGAAAACATAAGGTTCAATGAAATTGAAATTTCAAATGAAATTTCTCAGGGGTAAATATGTAAATAGCTAGTAGATAATTTTTCAAATGCTCATTATCACTAATTACCAAAGAAATTGAAACTTCTAAGTGAAGTGATTGATCTATTACCACACAATTTTAAAATGGCCTATTCCCAAAAACGTTGTGAGGAAAGAGAAACTTGCACATTGTTTGTGGGAATGCAAACTGATGCAGTTATTACAGAAACGAATGCGGATGCCCCTTGTACAACTACGTTAGGACTGTATGGTTCAGCTCTGCCACTACTACATAGACATCCAAAAGAAGTTAAACTAGAGGCAAAGAAGGTTGCTCAGTAGTTAAACCACTTACAATTCAACAGTGTGAATCTGCTAATGTCCCCAAGTCATGGAAAGCCATGGCCTAGGAGAGTGGAGACAGAGGATCCCAGAATAAACTGGCTGGCAAGACTAGCCATAAAAGCCAGCCAGTCCTTGGCTTGACTGAGGGACCCTACCTTCATGAATGAGATGCAAGGGCAATGAAGACTCTTGACATCAGCTTTAAGCCTCCACAAAAGGAATATGCTTATGCACACACAAAAAGCACATGCACGCACGCACACACACACACACACATGCATACACATATGTGCACCCTCAAGTGCAAAAAACAAATGCAAACACAGGTACAACACACCCAAATGAAAAAGGAGAAAGCAGATCGAATGTATCAGTAGAAGAGGCACCTGTTCCATATGGCCTGTACAGGAGTATTCATGATAACTAAGATGTAGAAACAACCTGAATATTCTTCATCAGATATTTTTTAATGCCTGTGTATACTGTGAAATATTCGCCAGCTAAAAGGTAGTGGGGAAACCTTGTGATTTAAAACACATAGAGTCTAGAGGGCCATTATGCTTATTGGAATAAGACAACCTCAGACAGACAAACACTACCTGATCTCTGCTACATGTGGAATTTTATAAAGCTGAATTCTTGCATACAGATACAAAGATTCCTGACAGAGGAGGGTGAATTTAGGTGGATGTGAGAAATGAAGATGTTGTTCAAAGGGAATAATTTCAATTAGACTATAGAAATAACCTTTAGTGGTCTACTGCCTGAAGTGATATTACAATGAATGATAATCAGGGTTCCCTGCCCTGTGGGAAGTCCAAGAACCACCCACCTCCATCCAGGTCTAGTAAGGTGAGCATCCAAACTGCCTAGGCTCCCACAAAACCAATAGGTGCAGTAGGGTCAAAAACCCATTGCCATTGTTCTTGAGGTCTCAGTAGTCCTCATTGTCCGCTATGTTCAGTGAGACCGGTTTTAACCCAGGCTTTTTCAGACCCAGGCCAGCTGGCCTTGGTGAGTTCCTGATAGAACATCCTCATTGTCTCAGTGTGTGGGTGCAACCCTCGCGGTCCTGAGTTCCTTGCTCATGCTCTCTCTCCTTCTGCTCCTGAGAACCCTGATTTCTCTTTGGGCTGAAGAGGGAGGGGGACTTGATTGCAGGGAGGGGGAGGGAAATGGGAGGCGGTGGCAGGGAAGAGACAGAAATCTTTAATAAATAAATAAAGCATTATTATCATGTCTTTAAAAATCACTTTTTGGTATCAGTTTCAAAAAAACAATGAATGATAATGCTTTGTATATTTTCAAATGATTTTTAAGTGACTTCATCATATATGCACAAAATTGTTAGGTATAAGTGGTGATAGATTTGTCAATCACCCTTACTTTATCATTACAAACCTGTATGAAAATTTTACTTTGTGTTTTTAAAGCATACAAAATTAATATCTATGAGTTAAAATAAGTTTAAAATGAAAAACATGTTATACAATGATACCACATTATATTGGGACTCTAAATTTCTACACCACTATCAGTCCCTGAATCTAGAACTTTCCCTTCCTTTTGTGTCCAGGCAAGAGTTTGATCTGTTAGGAAGGAATTGTACTCCCCAGACTTCTGTCAGAACTCCCTCTCCCTGGCCTCAGCCGGCCTTGCAGCACTCTGAGCTGGGTTTGGGAACGCTCACGTGACACTGTGGAGCAAGTCTTCCAGCAGCCTGTAGATTTATTTATTTTCTCTGTGGTGATGAGAAGTATCAGACTTTTGGTCAAGCTTTGGCCTCAATTCTACTTAAAAATGGAACTTGTGTAAATGAAGCTTCCTGTGTATGTATTCAATTTAAATTTCATAAAGCAGTTATTGTCCATTAAATAAATTCCATCTGATTGTTGGAAAACCATTAGAGGGTTAATTGTTGTGTAATGAGATGTGTCTCTATTACATAGTACTCTCAGCTTGCCGCTTTAATCAATATGTTTTTAGTAACCTATTGTCAGTTAGGACATGAGGCATATACAATAGTTATTCTGTTCAGGGCAAGAATGCCTAATGGAGTTATCACATGCTAAATTCAGACTGACATTTTTGAAATGTGTCTAATTAAGGTTAGCAGCTTTGCAAACCATAATCTAAATGAAGTTGGTCCACAAGTATCAATAAATTGCTGTAAAGAAGTGGCACTATATTCTTCGTGTGTCATTCCCCCATAAGCAAAAAGTTTGTGGTTATACAAATTGATTAGTATGAGGCATAGAAGCTTTGATATATGGTCCCTCTCTGACACACACACCACCGCCAGCCACACTTAGCTTCATTGCTACCAGTAGTTGAGACTTTGGGCAAGATCTCTCAATTCTGTGGTCCTTGGAGTCCTCCTCCATAAAAAGATGCCAACTTGCCCGCATTACCTGTGTGATGCAGGAAAGTCAGCAAATGACATCCGTGATGTACCAAGCACACATACTCCACACTTGGGAAATGTTAGCTTCTACCTTGTGTGTGGTTCCAGAACTATTTAGCTACTTGAAAATCCCCTTCCCTCGGAAAAACCTTGGGTATTTTCCACACCATCCATCAATGCCAGCATCTTGCCCCTGGCCCTGTTCATGGCCTCCTGCTGTTCTCACATCTGTGGTCTAAGAGAATATAAGGGTTTCCCTTAAAAAAAAAAAACATATTCAGATTCCCCCACAACAGAGTCCTCATGCAGGGGCAACTGAATAAATAATTCAAGGCCACCCCTGGTCTTTCTAACTCCTTTCTTTTTATCTATCTTGCAAACGTGTTGACTAGGTGGCTTCAATTGTCCAGACAATTGGCTACATAACCTGTAAAGCACACTGGACTAGAAACTAGGAGCCCAGGGTGTAAAGACCCTACAGATGCACCCACTCTTTCTGCTCCTTTAACTATTTTTTCTGATCTGTAGATTGAAGAGACTTAGCCTTGCTTAGGCAGATTTTCTTCTGCACATCTAATACATAAAATAATGAACAATTTCTTCCCTCAAAGATTATACATACTAGTACTACTCTAGCTGCAAAGAAAGGAAACTAATTCTTTTTAATCTAGGATAGTTTATTGAAACACTATTCAAAAAAAAAAAACCTTTATTTATTAACGGGACTATTTCATATCAACATTCACCAAGAGAGCAGCCATTTTCCAAGCAGTCATATTCACGAAGATAGTGACCATTTCATACTTGAAACTATGACTAATATCACCAGTGTTCAGAAGTTTTTAAAATGTATTTTGTGCTGCTTGGTTTAAATTTAAATGACTGCATGTGGGTACTGGGCTCCTTGTTCAATAGCACAAACATATCTACATCTTTGAACTTTTACATAGCTAAGCTGTATAAGAAAGATGAACTCTCTAGGCACTGGTGGCACATGCTTTAAATCCCAGCTCTTGGGAGGCAGAAGCAAATGGATGTCTGTAAGTTTGAGGCCAGCCTGATCTTCAAACAGAATTCCAGGATAGCCAGGACTGTTTTAACAAAGAAACCCTGTTTCAGCACAAAAAGAAAAAAGAGGGGGCATAAAAAGAAAGAAAGAAATGAAGGAAAGAAAGAAGGAAAGAAAGAAAGAAAGAAAGAAAGAAAGGAAGGAAGGAAGGAAGGAAGGAAGGAAGGAAGGAAGGAAGAAAGAAAGAAAGAAAGAAAGAAAGAAAGAAAGAAAGAAAGGAAGGAAGGAAGGAAGGAAGGAAGGAAGGAAGGAAGGAAGGAAGAAAAAGAAAGACAAAGAAAGAGTGAGGGGGAAGGAGCGAGGGAGGAAGAAAGAAAAGAATAAAGAAAAGAAAAGAAAAGAAAAGAAAAGAAAAGAAAAGAAAAGAAAAGAAAAGAAAGATAAACTCTCTCAACATTAGCATTCTGCAGGTGTGTGTGTGTGTGTGTGTGTGTGTGTGTGCGTATAGGACACCACCCATCACATTTGCTCTCAGCCTGATAGTGATGCACTCATCAGAGTACTTCTTGAGAACCAGACACATGAGAAGAGGTCAGCGAAGTTCACATTATGCCTAAAGAAGTGGAGAAAGTCAGCAGCTGTCTAGGTCAGCACAGCTTCTGAACCCATCCCAGGGTATTCATGATGTCACTGTTTTAGCTTCAGTCCTGCTAACCCGAGTTGCTGCACATGGAAGCTAACACTGTAAGGGACTGCTGAATGCTGAAGCATCTCCCAGTCTCATCTTGCCCTCCTTTTCTACTTTTTTCTACTTTCCTTGTTCCCTTATGAGTATATTGATATAAATAAGATAATTCCTTTCCCAAAAGCAACTCACAAACTACTGCCAATATTTTGTTATGGAAGCCTACCTGAATAGTATTAAGACAGCATTATAGGTTACTTAAGTTTATAGCAAGTATGTTTTGCATGATACTTCATATTTTATAATAACTGCCCACCATTCCATTTACACTAACCTTCAGATATATAATTTCT
This sequence comes from Alexandromys fortis, assembly GCF_014885135.2. Taxonomy (NCBI): domain Eukaryota; kingdom Metazoa; phylum Chordata; class Mammalia; order Rodentia; family Cricetidae; genus Alexandromys; species Alexandromys fortis. Next base: position 915,023 of record NW_026068079.1, on the reverse strand, counting down.
TATTTTCACCAAGTGTTAATGTCCTTGCAAACCTTTTACTGATGGGTTTTTTAACATTTTTCAACCCCTGTGCTTAGAAAGCTCACAATGCAGATTGAAGGTCTGGCTTAATTTAGCCATGAGCATTATATATGTGTCTAGGTGGCCAATATTCATTCACACATGCATTCGCTCATCCATCCATTCGACTGCATATGCTAGCCAGCATTAGGGTTATGTGCTGAAAGATAGCAAAGGAAGCCTAGGGCATGGATCTGCCTCTCAAGAGCCTCATAATATATTCATCGAGGAAATGCTATTCAAGGTGGACCTTGAAGGATAAGAAACACCAGCCAGGTAAAACCCCCAAATGCGGAATAATGTGATTCGGTGTGAAAGAGACAAGGCCAGAGTGATGAAGGAAGTTAGGGTCGTTGAGTGTTGGAATCACTCAAATGATTAAGTGGAAGAATGGCGTGCACAGAATGGGGTTTGTGGTGATTTCCTGACCCCTGCCTGGGAAAACCGGCCAACTATGAGGTTCACACACATACTTTCTAGACTATAACCCCAGAATTATGGAGTTTCCTTGTTAGGGGAAATCCTACAACTTGAGCTCTGGCTCCTTGCAAGGAGCCAAATGATGCATATTTGGGGACTGACTGAAAAGGATATAAAGGGATCTGTATTTTGAGAAGCAGTGAGTTGGTTGGGATGTTACTCAACATCATCTAGAGATTCTGTTGCCAGAAATATCAGCAGATGCCACTCAGATTTGCAGATTTTTAGGTCCATGAGAATATAAAAGATTCATTCCTCTGTCTTCTCCATAACCACCTCCCATAGATGCCAAATTTGGAGAGCCAGTAGGAATCTAGAGTAAGTTGTAGCCAGAGGGAGATTGAATCCAGATACTCCAGACAGTTGGAGAAGCCACCATAATACTCCACTTTTTGGAATGGTCCCATTGAGAGATTGGCTCACCCCCTGGAAAGCTGTTAAAATGAGTTAGATGGCATAGTAAAGAAACTGCTTTTGACTATTAAATTGTGAGTGACTCACTCATCCCCAGACTGTGAGGGCTGGGAGGTTTCTTAGGCATCATCTCATTTAGCCCACTCATTTTCTGGTAAAGGAACCACACCTTCTTCATGTTTAATGCCTGGGATGCAGACTGATGCCTTGAAAATATTTGATACCTGGAAAATATTTTCAAAGGGGTTATTTCTGAGGACAAAATAAGGAAAAAAGATGCTCCTACAACTACACAAAAAATACTCAGTGGAGGTTTTTATGCCATATGTAATTAATGACTGCAGGTAGTGATCTTCTGGCCAATTGGTTTTGTGCTTCTTGATATCAGAGGAATGTATGCATCATCAGGACAGCTGCCAAAACATCCTGGGCAATAGGAGGGATTTCATTTATGTCATTTTCTTAGTCTTAGTGTGTTAGGGAGTAAACACAGGCTGTGTCCTCTGCCCCATTGCCTTTGCCCCAGTCCCATCAGTTGCTCACTCAACTGTTCCTAAGTCGGTGTCTTTCCCCTCTTTCCTTGGCCTCCTAGAGAAGTGGGATCAGCATGTGACCTTTGCCTAGAAGGGAGAATCCTGGTGCAGTATGCTTTCAATGCCTCTTCCCCGATGCCCTGTGGACCATCAGGGCACTGGAGTCCTCGGGAAGCAGAAGGTAAGTCAGAGTTTATTGACAAATGTGGCAAACAAAAGATAACCTCCTGGACATGAAATTTTATTCCTTTTTATCAGTCTTTAACACTATTCGTTAATTTAACAAGTATTTTTTAGCATATATACTATTCTAAGTATGCTATTCTTGTGTTACGTATGATGAAATGAAGTCACAAAAATATTATATAAGAATCAAAGCCACATGATACATTCATGTGTTGATATAACTTACAGACTCCAGTGGCTTGCTGGCACAGACAGGTCACATTAGAGCTACTGAGTGACTTCAAAGCATCAATCGTCTTTGACCCTTCTTTGGGTATTACAAAGGCTAGATGTAAAAAGTTTCCCATGTAAACTTTTGTTAGTTACCTCTCCACTCACGGCCAGATCTTGCCATGTACAGAGGACACTCTCAGGCGTCCCAAGAGGACAATGACTGGGCCTCCTCAGAGCATCTTTGTGTTGTATATGCACAGAAAACAACTCCTGTGTCCTATAGAAACAGAGAGAACAACTTTGGTCAAACCCTGACTTTGGCACTTTGCCACTTAGCCCTGAATCCAGACTGGCAGAGAGCCCATTACTTCCTTCTCATATCACATTTCCCTTTCCCTGCCCTGGGACATTCACACATTGGCCCTGGCCCCTGCCAGTTCCACAAAACTCCAGTGCAAGTCAGCTGATGTCCACCATCATTGGGTGCGACAACATGACATCAGTTCATCAGAAGGAGCAGAACCTATACCTAGCGGAGCATCTATGCGAATTCATTCTCTACCCTCTATATGTTTAGAAAGAGGGTTGGAAAGAATGCTAAAGATGAACTAAAGGAAAGGAAAAAGATCAGAGAGGAAATTGAAGTTGAAAATGATGGTCCTAAACTTTATTTTCTAAAGTAGCTTAAAATGAGATTTGAATGTGGGAACTCTAAATAAATCTTTCTGGAATATAAAGCAAGAGCAATATCTGGGAGAAGCCATCAGTTCAGCCTCGCAGAGTCACAGACTACCAACCTGTAAGGGACACTGAGGTCATCAGGCTCCAATCCCCATCTGGTGAAGGAATTTCTTCAATGATCTTCTTCACTGTGGCACTCCCTAACCTTTTAGAAAGTTCTTCCTAATTTGTAAACATAATTTTCCCCACTTAAATGGTACCCACTCAGACAAATCTACACATCTCTGATACCTGTGAACACTTTGCAGACTTGCATAACATGTTCCCACCTTCCTGTGTACATGCCATGGGGGTATATGCTGGGAACAGTCTTGGGCGCACAGGTGAGGCTAGGCTGGCTATTCACTAGGTGTGAGGTCAGCGAATGGGCAGTGACCATGTGGTGTAAATAGACCATGCTCACATAAGTCAAGGGCTAAAGACCCAGTAAACAAGAGACTTCACCCAAGACTACAGAACTGTGCTTCCCACTAAATGTCACTAGACACATTTAAGCACTGAAGCAATTTTAAAATTTAAAGAAGGGAAGTTTCCTAGGTATAGTCCAAAGTGTCTTCAAAGTCAGAATTATTTTTGTAATTATTATGACATCATTTGCTATTCCTTTCCCATTCTCTCCTGGGAATACAGTGGAGCTTTTCAGGGCTGCAGAGCATGAAATGCTATTAATCCTCTGACAGATAAAGGAATGCACACTATATACACATTTTGTACCTGTACAATGCCTCCATTCATAGATATGCAATGGTGTACAAGTAGACATAAGCCACCCAAGCAAAAGCTCCTAATAATGAGGTGTGCATTTATGTGGATTCCCAGCAGGAGCAGCGTGGTGAGGGTAACAGGTACTGAACTGTTGAGGTGGGTAGTACCCACATAAGAATGGCTTTGCATTCCTACTGTTAAGAGGGAAAAGATGTGATGTTCTTGGGTCAGGGTAGATCACCACTTCATGAACTCTAGGTTGGAACTCCATAGAAGGGTTGCACATCAGAACTTTTAACCGCCAAAAATTAACTTGCAAACGTGTAACGAATCTGAGGTATCTCTGGAAACATAAACCCGTGTTGCATTGTGCAACATCACTAAACACACCTGCACTTTGTACATCCTTGTCCTTGCACCATTAGTGCTAGTGGGTGTTGCCTTAAAATGCTTCAGATCCAAGATTGACCAGCTCTACAAAGCTATTGAAGATACTGTACATCTTGTAATACCAAACAATCAGTTAATATTTACTACTTTATATAAAATCAGACAATCATGAATTTGAAATTTTCCTTATGCCTTTAATAAATATCATTATATATATACAGCAGAATTATTTTAAAGTAAAATTTGCAAGATTTACTGTCAAGAGATGGTTGGTTTGTATACCACATTAGGTACCTGTACATCAAGAGTCACTTAAAAATATCTCCGACAGAGCTTTACAATTAGAAAAAGTGGGCGAAATAGGTGCGCGCGCAGGTTATAGAGAACGTGCTATCTGCTCAGCGGTAAATGTGGTAAAGGACGAAGGTTGTGGAGAGAAGGGAACAGCTTTTCACCGCTGTCAGAACCAAGGTGATCACAGGTGATACTACAGAGATGCCAAGGGTCCGAGGCAGCGAGAAGGGAGAAAATCAGTGTTGTAAGATAACTGAGAGGTAGAATCTGCAGGGCTCGTCCTCAGCTGAAATCATCTTGTTTGAATAACTACTCGACTACTTGTTTCCAGACACCAACACACTCCTCCATGCAAACCAAATGTGTCCGTTAGCGAAGCCTGTTCCTGGTTTGCCCTGGCTCCCTTTAAGGGCGGCATGCAGTTCATAGTCAAGTACAAGTGTGGAGGCCCCTGGATGTCTGAGTTACTCGCTCCCAAGCACTGCCTGGAAATTCCTATATCCATTTGCTGCGTTCCTGCTAGGAGGAGACACCGCTCTGTGCTTACGGAATCCTATCACGTGCTTTGTGATCCATTTGGCACAGACTCTTTTACTATTCTTGAAGAAATAAACTGTTCGTTGGGTCAAACTTTATAATTTATTTCCCAACTCATTTTCAACCTATTTATCTTTGTGTGTTTAAGTTTTGGGACTTCCTAAACTAACAGAAAACTCCCAAATTCATGAGCAATGCCAGATAAATGTGTGGGGTTGAGAAAAGCTATGGGACAGAATTAAAAGGGGTGTTCCTCACTCTGCTGCTGCCAACTACCCTGTGCCTTTGAAGTTCTTAAAATACTCCCAACACGGTATCTTACTCACAGAATGGACAGTCAACCTATAGTGAGCTTCTTAACTCCATATTAGTATAATAAAGATTTTCATTTTGAAGAAATCTGTTGACTATCCACTGCATTATTTACCTTTCCTCCACAGTAGGAAAACAAAACAGAAACAAAAACAAATGAAAAAATCTCATCTCGGCTCACAGAAAACATCTGTACTCTTATTTCTAAAGCAAAACCTATGTTTCATGGATACATAGTTCTTGAAGTATTTACTACATTACATTTATAAAACAGAAACTAGATGGGTGAATCTGACTGATTTAAAGCCCACTTATAATCACTTAGGCAAGCAATAATTTATTCCAAGTGTTGGGCTTTCCATGAGAGATGGGCACATGGCACCACCTTTTTTCATTATTTCTTGTTTGTATGAGTGCTGTCTCCATTGTTCTTCCTAGAATATTTCAGGTGTGCTAAAGCATGCTTTAAAGAAAATCTTGCCTCTGTATCTATGTTCATGTCAACAGCGCAGGGTATATTACTTAAACACACTAGGGATACCTGTATAGATTTTCATAAATGTAAATTTGGGTCAGCATAAATATGTGTAAATATATTTCTATATGTGTGTCTTATTCCTAGTACATGACTTATTCATAGTGGACTGCTTATATAAAAATGAGTTTTCTCATGTAGTCACTATATATACATAAAGATATTGTGTTCATAAGGAACTAATAGATCTTTGTAACTCTCTTTGGAGTTCTTCCTTTTTCTTTTGTCACTTTTTTATCTCCTTCTTCCCTCTCTCCCTCCCTTCCTTCCTTCCTTCCTTCCTTCCTTCCTTCCTTCCTTCCTTCCACTATTTGCTTCCTATTCTCAGTCCTTCTTTGTGTCTCACCAATCAGTTTTAATCAGGACACTTTTTGTTACTCTTTAGGGACTTGAACTCATGCTCTCTGATGGTCCCTTTTTTTCTGATCCATAGATGTGTACTCTCTGCAATATCTTTACTGGCCTCATCAGACTAGAAGCTACATGAACACCAAGAGAACATCTGAAAATCTACTACCCAGGGACTAGCTTAATATACTATAAATACCCAGAACTCTATAATTATTATTGCAATGCATGGATAGACATATGAATAGATGGATGGCTGATTGGTAGGTGGATGGATGGGTAAATGGATAGATGGTTGGAAAGAGGAAGAATAGATAGACGGAGGGACAGGTTGATGGATGGGTTGATGGATGATGGATTGGCAGCTGGATAGATGGACAGATGGATGAATAGACAAATGAACAATTGATGAATAGATAGCATCTAGTCTCTAAACAGTGTTTTTTAACAACAGATGTTATGTCATTCACTTGTCTAAAATTTACAAGGAGTTCTTCATCTATCTCAGAGTACAGTTCATGCCCTATAATGTGATATACAAAACACTTCCTAATATGGATTCTGTTTACTCTGTTGTCAACACTTACTACTCTTTTTGAGAAACTGTAAGTCTTACTAGCTCACATTCTTTCTCCACCATTGCCTGTGCTTGTATTGCTTTCTCAAAGATGTTTTTCTTAGCTCCTCATTCCTTCTCATGACTAATATATTTGTGAGATTTATTAAAGATCTCATTCCTTTTCCTTTTTACAACTACCTTAGAAGTGGGTAACAATGAAGTTGGTAACACAACTGGAGTTGAACTGTTGAGATTTAAATTCAACTATCATTGCTTCAAAGTCTGTCACACAGCTTGTACCAGCAATATCAGATAATGTTCTATTACTGTAAGACAATTGCTTAGCCATCTGAAGCTAGGTTTTATCTTCTGTAGAATGTATTTAATAGAATCAGCGCTATAGACTTGCTGCCAGGATACAAAACACTAAGACATGCAATGTGTTTTATGCAGTACATACACAAAGAGTCTGGTTGGTGTATGAAGCCTTGTATTATTAGAAAGAGGTGTCCTTCTTGGTAATAAGTGTTAATTTGTGACCCTTGTGGTCCTTTTTTCATATATAAGCATCTGTCCCTAATAACAAGACAAGTAGAAACTTTGCTAAAATTTCTACTCCTTGTACTTATTTGAAAATTTTGATCAGACTTACCTTATCTTTTGGAAAGCATTTGGTCCCTCTGCTGATAAACAAGAAAACAGGAATGATGAACCAAACATATTTGTCATCTTTGTTCTCCTGTGGCTTCCTACCATTGACAGTCATTTTCCCCAATATCAGGAGATAGATCAATTGAACAAAAGTCTATATCATACAGTCCTTGTTAAATGCAGGGATCATTAAGATTAGAGTCCCACTGGTATCGCTGATGTTGATCCAACCTGTTTAGACTTACAGAAGCACCAGAAAATACCCATCAGAAGAGGAGAGCAAGACAGGCCTTTACTCTCAGACAGAGCCTCAGAGGAAATTGAACTGGGAATGACAGACCTCCAAGTCAGACTTGAAACCATTTTATCTATCGTCCTCCCTTCCCTTACATGAGGTCATTCCATACCACTGAGATTCTCTGAGTTCTGTCTGTTTTGACTCAAGGACAGTGGAGTGAAAGAAGAAAAAAAATGTGCTCTTGCTACTTTTCCTCAGAGAAAGGCTGCTTCATCTCCACGGATCTCAATCTGCTGCAACTTCTAAATTCTTCCCTCCTGAGGTCACATCTAGACCTGGAGGCCCTCTTCTGTGCAGCTGAGAAAAGTAATCATAACTCACTATGCTGATGAGTTCTATTTGCTTAAGTGAGAGAGAGAGACTGTTGGTGAAGAGAGAATTTCAGATTGTATTGTCAGCCATAGCCTCTTCTCCTAAGAATCAGAGTGGGGGTGTTTATGCTGTTATTGTTGTTTCTATTTTCTATATTTTTGAACCTTCATTGTTTCGTTTAAGAGATGGATCCGCTCAAGAATTAAACAAGCTAATGGGACAGAGAAAGTCTTCGTAGAAAGAATCTCTTCTTTATTTCTATACAAGGCATCAAAGCCTCTGAATGGAAGCTTAGGAAGGAAAGCTGAGCTCAGTATTCAGACATTTGAACTTCTCTTCAGTGACTCATCTGGGCTCTGTTTTGTAGGGTTAAGGACGAGCTGAGAACTCTATATACAGCAGATTATCCATGACTCTGAGATCCACTCTTTTATCTCTAAGTTCTCATCACACAGATCTTTTCTGGGGTCTAGGGGACACTGTGAAAACTAGAATGAAGCGAGAACTCATTTGCATCTCTTTCTCCATAGGTCATCCAGATGTGGAACAGCCATGTAAATCCAGTGTCAGAACCTGGAGTCCAAACTCAGCAGTCAATCCACACACAGTCCCTCCAGCTTGTCCTGAGCCACAAGGCTGCCACCTTGAGCTGGAATTCCAGTACCCATTGGTCCCTGAATCTCTGACTATCTGGGTGACCTTTGTCTCCACTGACTGGGATTCTAGTGGAGCCGTCAATGACATCAAACTATTGACTGTCAGTGGAAAGAACATCTCTTTGGGTCCTCAAAATGTGTTCTGTGATATCCCACTGACAATCAGACTCCGAGAAGTGAGTGAGGAGGTATATGGCATCCAGATCTATACTCTTGATGAACACCTGGAGATTGATGCAGCCATGCTGACCTCCACTTCAGACAGCCCACTCTGTATGGAGTGTAAACCCCTACAGTATAAAGTGCTCCGGGACCCTCCTCTTCAGGACGACATAGCCTCATTACTGCACCTCAACAGAAGATTCGTGGACATGTGAGTGCCTTCTCCTAGCATGAGCTGATATAATTGATGGGCTGTGGAGAGATGTGGGGAAAGTCAGAAAATCCTGGACTAGAAGGAGAAAGTTCACCTCAGTCAAACTTACTTCTAGAGATTGCACCCCAGTGTTGAGTGAGGAATTTGTTTTAATATGGCAGAATTGGTACAATGGGAAGGGCCATGAATAATAAAGGTGTCAGGAGTAGAGATATCTCTTCTCTGTGAAATTCACTTATCTCTTCAAAATTTAGTATTTCCAACAGCAAACACGGGAGTTGAATGTGAATGGCAATGAAAATGTCTTTTATTACTAATGAAAAGGAGAGAGCTGAACTTTGCTAATGATTTCTTTTTATATAAAATTGAAGTAGATTTGCACATTCTGATTGCTTCTCCAGTGGACGCAAATGGTAATGTCGTAACAACTTCGCTGGAACTTGGGTACACACCTAGGCAGCCACATAAAATATGTCTAGACTTTGAATACCTCTAGATACCATCCTTCTGTTTTATTTCCTTAGGTAGAAAAGAGTTCCTAACTTTTTTGATCGTCGAGTATCTTACAACTGTAGGTGTTCATAACTGCTTTTGTAGATGAAAAGGAGATGGTCACGATATTTGTCATCAACACTTACTTTTTAAGCACTTTTCTAGCATTTTCTTTTTATTCTTGAGATATATGTCTTATAATAAATATACCTTGTGATGAGGTCAATAGTGGTTGGGGTGGTGGTGGTGGTGGGTATGTGTAACTTATCTGTTGTTATGACCAAAAAGAAAGAAAAAAAGGAAGGAAGGAAGGAAGGAAGGAAGGAAGGAAGGAAGGAAGGAATAAGGAAGGAAGGAAGGAAGGAAGGAAGGAAGGAAGGAAGGAAGGAAGGAACGAACTGAGGCAAATCAAGGGGAAGGTTATGTTGTCTCTGGTTTCACAACTTTAGAATATTATCACTTGGACATGTTCCTACTGACCATTGCTACAGGCAGAACAGAACACCACAACAGAGAGCATAAAGTAGAGCAGAGATGTTTATGTCATCTTGAAAGCAAAGAGAAGGCTTCACTTTCATCGTAGCATCCATTCTCCAGAGCTCAATAAGTTTATGAATCCATGAATATATTAATTCCTTTATGTTATCAAAGCCTTAATCATCCAATCACCTCTCAAATGCCCCTACCTCTGCACTCTGCTTCAATGGGAGCTAAACCTTTGATATATGAACTGTTAGATGATATTTAAGATTCAAACCATACATAGCATTCTGTCTACCGGACAGAAGTCTATAATAAAGTGTCACTAATTCATGTCGCCCCATTCTATAATCACAATCCTACAGTCATTGTCAATTTGCATAGGAGGAAAAAGAAGGCTTTCAGATGTGAGTGGTGAGATGGGAGATTGGAATATAATCCCAAATCAGTCGATCCAACTTGTGTTCTGTCAAAGATTTGTCTAACTTCTATTTTAGGCATTAAATCATGGTGGAGACTTAACTGACTAATTTGAGCATAAAGAGTCTGTGCAGTCAAACAACAAACTTTATGTAATACTTCCTATGTACAAGAAATGCTGGTAGGAATGTTCAGAATAATGGAAAGAACAATAGCCCAGGATGCAGATGCTTCATATTTAGCCCTAGTCAGCCCACTCACTAATATGAGGTAAATTGGCTTCCCTTCTTGAGCACTCCTTTTTCTTCTGTCTGATGAAAATACCGAATTCCATGGTTTCTGCAAGTTTTGTTTGGCTCTTTATTCAGTTCTAAGATGATATAAGACACTATCTCTACTCTATGTACTCAAAAATATTTACTAAACCAATCATTAATGGAATCCAAATACTGGAAGGAAACTTTTAATCGTTTTAAGAGACAGACCACTTTCAAACACTTTACCAGCACTTCCCTTTAAATGCCCGCGATGAATGCACACGTCTCAGGCCAAATGTTGCCCCTCACTGAATGGGAGATGAAGACCATCTGTTTAAGGACTCAGTGGGAGCACTTGGTTTGTGTTTGAGAATGTACTTAAAACTTAAGTACATAGTCTTTCCATGAAAATATTCCATAACCCTGTCTTGTCCATCTCCTCACTTGTCTGGGCTGGTAAAATTCTATAAATTTGTAGCCACTTAAGATTTCTTTATAAAACAATAGCGGAAAGCAAGAATAGATTCCTCAAAACTTCAGTTTAAACATGGCTTTCGTTTTTTGCTTTGATTTATGAGCCTGTGAGAGCTGACATGGGTTTGGTAAATGCAGAGTGGTGGAAATGAAAGAGAAGAAAAAGCACCCCGGATTCTATTCTCTGCTAAGTCACTAACTCACTCTGGGATCTTGTATGAGTCACTTTTTTTTAGTCTTTAAATGCCTCAATTCTATAAGAGGGAGGTTTGTGCTTAAATCAGGGTTTTTAAATTAGGTTGCTCATTTCAAAATCATGAAATACTTTTAAATGGCCTCCTCCTAACCTTTTCCCTCTCCTACCTTCCTCTTGGGTATTAGTTAATAGTAAGGCCTGAAGATCAGGACTTGTAAGCATCTCATGAAGTGATTATACTATGTCATGGAGTTTCAGACCTCCTGCTTTTAGGCAGTGTCTTAGCCCCTAGCATGCTGCCCCAGATCAAGTACATCAGCCTCACTTGGGAACCCAGAAAGGCCAGGTTCTCGGGCCCTGGCCAGATTCCTTAATCAGAAATCCCATATGTAGGGACTCTCCAGGTGATTCTCTTGCTGGTTAAAGTTTAACTGCCACTGCTCTTGGTGAGCTCTAAGACCTAGTAATTACCAAGTTTTCTTTCACTCTCAACGGAATTCTTTCAATTTGCAAGTATGAGAAGAAGGCAATCTGTGTAGTCATCTGTACTGAGACCTGTGGATGCCAAAAACCACTCAGACTGCCCTTTCAAGGAAAGCCCTCCACCTAAGTGCTGAGGAGAGGATACCCACAGAGTCTCTGTGATAGAGAGAGTGGTTCCTGTGCCACTTTACACCTAAAAGCATCACTGTTAGTTCAAAGGTCTAATATACCACTTGTTTTGTTTAATTTGTTTTTTCCATTTTACAATGAAACATTTCTTTATAGACCCTTGTATATGACAAGTACCAGACTCAGGTACTGATTAACTTTCCTGTTTGCCTGGTTTTTAAAGGTATTTATTTTTATTTTATGTGTATGCTTTGCTGTATGAACACATGTGTAACACATGTGTGCCCACAGAGGTCAGAGAAAAGCATTGGATCTCTCAGAAAATGGAGAAGGTTGAGAGCTGCCATACAGGTGAAGGGGAATGAATGGCAGGCACTTGGGTACCCTCAAAGGCCAGTAAGCACCCTAACCTCTGACACCTCTGCAGCCCCTCCTATTTGCCTCTCTTGATAATCACAAATAAAATTGGTAGAGACGAATACTGGGTTGTACTGGGATTTCTCAACTGACTATATCCTGAATCACTGAGGAATAAAAGGAAAACACATCACCTCAAGTCCACATACCACTTCAACTCACTTTTATCTCTCAGTAATTTGAGTATGGAAACTTACCACAAATAGTACACATGCATATGTGTATGAGAGAGAGAGAGAGAGAGAGAGAGAGAGAGAGAGAGAGAGAGAGAGAGAGAGAGAGAGAGAGATTGCTGCTTTTAATTTTTCCATATTTATACAAATTCTGTATAGAGACTGTTTGGGATGGAAAGGGGGTCGTTTTTTTCTTCTGACTCAACCCATTACTTGATTCCCTTTGACCTTAGTCTCCATTTTTTTCTCCCGACAAAAATATTTATTCTTTCTGTTATCTGCACTAGAGATAGTTTTCCAAGGTATGACATTGATGGAAAGAGCCCTCTATGCTTACTCCGTGGAAGTTTCTGGTAGACTAATTACTTTTGGCAAGAACAAGAAAGAAATGTGGAATTGTTCCACCTACTTAAGCCAAACACTACATTGTATGAGAATTGACACTATCAGAATTAAAGGGCCAGCATCAACTTTGCTAATAACTAACTACCTCAATGTGTGACACCAAGGCAGATTATGTCACCTTTTGGGTCTTGGTTTCCAATCTTATAAAATATAAAATGAAGTACCTGTACATTAAGATTTTCTCTGTGGACAAATCTACACAGAGAGAGGTTAGGAAAAGTGAGTTGTATACTTTTTTGCACTAAAAGAATTCAACAGGAGTTGCTTAGGATAATTAGTCCTTCCGAGACTCTAACTGGCTTTAAAAACCTCACTGAGATGTGTTACTTGTGACCAATACCAACCATTAACTGTTCACACTTCTTTAAGTTTCTTCTAAGTGCTTAGAACACAAGTTGTAAAGTCATGCCTCGAAATGACATATTCAACCTTGAATGGCTAGTTCATAGTCAGGTTCAAGTCCCAGATCTAATTCCAAACTCTCTCTCTCCTAGGCACTCTACCTTATACTCTCATATCAGAAGGGACAGTCTAAGAGCTTGAGGGGTGCACTGGTTTGTCCAGATTTCTAGACCCAAGATGTAGAACAGGGGATTGCAAGGCAGAAGCTGTCAGCCAACAATCAACTCCTGTGGCCTACTGCTGGTATCAGAGAATACATATTTCCTCATTCTCTATGACCCTGGATGGGAAAGAAAAAAAGATTAGTTTTTCAATTTAATTGGCTGTCATACAGTCCTTAGATTTCCCCCCAAATGAAGACTCTATATAAAACTAACTGAAGCGTGGAAGTTTCTGGTAGACTAATTACTTTTGGCAAGAACAAGAAAGAAATGTGGAATTGTTCCACCTACTTAAGCCAAACACTACATTGTATGAGAATTGACACTATCTATCTATCTATCTATCTATCTATCTATCTGTCTGTCTGTCTGTCTGTCTATCTATCTATCTATCATCTATCTATCTATCTATCTATCATCTATCTATCTATCTACTATCTTCAGTTAGGTTTTTTTTTTAATTTTTTTTATTTATTTATTAAAGATTTCTGTCTCTTCCCCACCTCCGCCTCCCCTTTCCCTCCCCCTCCCCCAATCAAGTCCCCCCTCCCTCGTCAGCCCAAAGAGCAATCAGGGTTCCCTGCCCTGTGGGAAGTCCAAGGACCACCCACCTCCATCCAGGTCTAGTAAGGTGAGCATCCAAACTGCCTAGGCTCCCACAAAGCCAATACATGCAATAGGATCAAAAACCCATTGCCATTGTTCTTGATGTCTCAGTAGTCCTCATTGTCCTCTATGTTCAGTGAGACCTGTTTTAACCCAGGCTTTTTCAGACCCAGGTCAGCTGGCCTTGGTGAGTTCCCGATAGAGCATCTCCATTGTCCCAGTGTGGGTGCACCCCTCGCGGTCCTGCGTTCCTTGCTCATGTTCGCTCTCCTTCTGCTCCTGATTTGGACCTTGAGATTTCAGTCCGGTGCTCCAATGTGGGTCTCTGTCTCTGTCTTCTTTCATCGCCTGATGAAGGTTAATATTCAGATAGATAGATGATAGATAGATGATAGATAGATAGATAGATAGATAGATAGATAGATAGATGATAGATAGATAGATAGATAGATAGATAGATAGATAGATAGATAGATAGATGATAAATAATGTGAAGTATTAAATGAGGAACAGCAATAGCTGCTCATTTTGGTATCTGTCTGTTTCATCCATCTAACAATTCAGTCAACAAATACTCAAATATTCACTAGCTGTCTGTTTGATGCTGTACTCTGTGCTTAGAAATGAAGGGGTGTTGGTAATTTCCCAAGATCTCAGGTTCTAATGGAAACAATGTTTCTGCTGTTGTAGATGTACTTTTGTTTGGGCTGACAGCTCACAGAAAACAACACAAAGACTTAGTATTAATTATGAAAGTTTGGCCTATAGCTTAGACATGTCCCACTAACTCTTAAAACTTAAATTAACCATTTACATTAATCTATGCTTTGCCTCATATTACATCACCTCTCTTCCATCTTGCACCTCCTGTTTCCTCTGTGTGTCCTCTGGTGTCTCTCTCACACACCTTGATTCATCCCTTCTTTCTCTCTGCTCAAAAGTCTTGCCTCTCTGCCTAGCTATTGGCAGAATATAGCTCTTTATTAAACCAATCAACCTTTTGAAGGCACATTTTCACAGTATACAAAAACTCTATTCCACAACATGCTGTAAATGATGTTTTAATGACACCAAAAGATTAAAAAATTGATATATAAACTCAGAACTGAAATATGAGTTGTTCAAATGTTGCATTACTTTTTTTCTGTCTGTTCGTTGATGTATTCTGAGCACCCAGAACCATTCCAACCACAAAGTAGGCACTCAGTAAATATTTTTTAGTGGATCTAGAATGGAGGAATAGAAGGAAGTTAGCATTCAAAGAGAATCAAAGAACCTTAAGTTTACTAAGTGTTTATTAAGCATTTGTCAAACACTTACTAAAAGGTTCACATAGATAACCTCCATGACCTTAGTAGTTATAACAATCCCCTCCTTCCCAGGTTATAGATAATGACCCGAAACACCAAGGCAGGACAGATGACAAAGTCCACACAGCTATCAAGGGACAGATCGGGGGCATATTAAGTGGTGACTCTGTTGAGTGTTAACTGCCATTCTCTTGGTTGGTGCTTCTCTCTTCAAATGCAGAAACATAAGGATCTTTACACATCTTTGTCTCCCAACTCAATTCTCTGTATATCTCATTGTATGCATTTATAATTCTCTAATATTCAGATTTGCATGCTTCCAACTCTACATATGCCCATTTTTCCTTACCTCCCTGACATTCTTAACATAACTCTGGTGTAAAGAAATTTCATTCTTAAGATGTAGGTAGATATTGTGACTCTGACTCCAGAATTCTACAGATGAGAATCCAAACTCTTCCTTTGGACTCCGAGTGCTCAGGAGCCACATTCCTGAGTGTGAAGCCTTTGGTCCTCTCATTGGTTGTTTTATCAGTAAATACTTTGATGGTTTTTACTTAAGTCCAGGTATTTTCCAGTTGCTAGAAATACAATAATGAATAGAGCAGGGAAAAAAGACCTTGCTTTCATTGATTACTAAAACAAAGTTTAAAAAGACAAATACAAACACATACTCATATGTCATGTAAAAACAGACATGTGATGCCAACTTAAGCCAACATTTAGCCTAACTCAGGGTCAGTTGATGGCCCAGGTGGCTCCTGTAGGCTGTTTAGGTGGTTTTTCAGCTGAATCATGACTTTCAGGTATTTTTTTTTTCTGAAGCTCCATTTATTTGTTGATCTTTCTCTTTATCCCCCAATTATCCACTCACCCATTCTTTGTTGTGATATTTATTCTTTTTCTTTTTATTTATTTTTTCAAACAAACTTTTTTCATTTTACATACCAACCCCAGCTCCCACTCCCTACCCTCTTTCTGCTCTGCCCTCCTTACCCCCACTCCACCCCCATCCACTCTTCAGAGAGGGTAAGGCTTCCCATGAGGAGTCAACAAAGTCTGACATATCACTTTGAGACAAGACCATGGCCCTTCCCACTATATCTAGGCTGAGTAAGGTATCCCTCCAATGAGAAATGGCTCAAAAATGCAGTTCAAGCACTAGGGATATGTCCTGATCCCACTACCAGTGGTACTACAGACTGCCCCAGCCTCACAACTGTTACTCATATTCAGAGGGACTCGTTGGTCCTATGAAGGTTCCCAATGTCAGTCTGAAGTCAGTGAGCTTTCACTAGCTCTGGTCAACTGTTTCTTTAGGTATCCCCATAATGGTCTTGACCCCTTTGCTCATATTATCACTCCCCCCTCTCTTTGACTAGACTCTAGGAGCTCAGCCCAGTGCTTAGCTGTGGATCTCTGCATCTGCTTCCATCAGTTCCTGGATGAAGATTCTATAATGACAATTAAGGTAGTTATCAGTCTTAGTATAGGGAAAGGTCAATTCAGGCACCCTCTCCATTATTGCTTAATGTCATAGCTGGGAGCATCCTTGTGGATTCCTGCATATGCTAAGATGTAGTCTTGAACCAATCAGATTGGTTAAGATCAAAAACACCGAAGATAGCTTATGCTGGAGAGGATGCAAAGTAAGGGGAACACTCCTCCATTGTTGGTGAGAATGCAAATTTATACAGCCACTTTGGAAATCAGTGTCAGTTTCTCACAAAATTGGGAAACTATCTACCCCCACACTCAGCAATGCATCTCTTGGGCATATACCCAAAGAATGTACACTCATACCACAAGGACAATTGCTAAATTATGTTCGTAGCAGCATCATGCGTAATAGCCAGAACCTGAAAACAACCTATATACCCCACAACTGAAGAATGGGTAAAAAAAATGTGGAACATTTACACAATGGAATACTACTCAGAGGTAAAAAAAAAAAAAAAAAAAAAAAGTGACATCTTAAAATTTTCAGGCAAATGGATGGAACTAGAAACCATTTCAAGTGAGGTAACCTAGACCCAGAAAAAGAAACAAGGTATGTACTCACTTACAAGTTATTATTAGATGTAAAACAAAAGAGAACTAGTCTATACTTATTCATTTTTCATTCATTCATACACTAAGCCATCAAAATCCAGCGTAATCGTTTTCAGATGTCTCATTTAACATATTATTCAGTGTCTACTCTGTGTCATGCAGTATGTTTAGACTAGATATAGCTCTGATCAATCAGTCACTCCATTATCTCAGTTTTAAAAGGGCACGGAGAGGAACTGGGGACACAGTCATGCTTGAGAAGCACCATGAGGAGCAAAGAAGGATTATAGGAAAGCCCAGAAGTGGTGCTAGCCTGGTTTGAGAGGAAAGGAAGATCTTCTGGACTTAAATCTCCATAGAACTAAAATACATGCAAAATTTGATCACTGAAGTTTTCCAAGGCTCATATGTTTGAAACCATTTTGCATCCAGTGAGCAGTGATGAATGAGTAAAAACATGAATGAAAAAATGAATGCATGTATGAATGAATGAATAATGGCATTCTGACTTATCTAACTAATGCATAAATCTATTTTTATTATTAAATTTTAAATTATTACACAAAGAATTGGTTTGTTGTGACAGTTTAATATTTATATAGTATTATAATTTTCTCATATTCACCCTATTACCTACTCTTGCTTTCCCAACTGCTACTCTACCTACTTTTCTCTTCATAACAAGTCATACATGCATATATTTGAATATAGATTCCAAATATGAAAGAAAGCCATCAGTATTTGTCCTTCTGTTTCTCTCCATTGCTCTCTTTTCCATTAACTTACCTTTCTTATGACCCTCAAATAGCTCTCCTTCAACTTCCATGTCTGTCTGTATTCCTTTCTATCTGTTTTTCAGAGGAGGAATTGTAGTACGTCCTGAATCTGGCTTACCTTGCTTGATGTGATTTTTCAAGTTCTACCCATTTTCCTATGGTTGATATCACTTTTGTTCTTTATTTAGACTGTCATTTAATGTATCATAAAACAAATAGATTCAGGTTACTTAGTCAGGCCCTATTAATATTAGAGGCTATCTTGTTTCCGCTACATTTTTTATTACATATAAACAAGCAAATAACAGAGTCTGTATTTTTTCTATGTTCTTTCTTCAGTGAATCTGCTACAGTGCATGTTCTTATGAATTTCTGTGTAAGCACAAGATGCAAGTTTTTCTTTAGGGTCAATACTGATAAATGGACTTGCTAGACCATAAACTATGGACCTTTTCCATTTTAGTAGACATTCCCTATAGCATTCTGAGAGGGCAAACCATAGTGCCCCCTCCCTCATTTGATCTTTTTAACAACCTTGTAATTCCACAGCCAGTGTTTACTCTTTGATTCATTGAAAGTTGTTTGTCTTTGCCCACTGCATGCATTTAACATGACTTTTCAATGACATGTCATTCTTGAATGAACATCTTTTCAAATATTTCCTAGATAGTCTCATTTCTCGTTCTGAGATTTTTGCATTAATATCTTTAAGGTAGCACTTATCTTTCATCTCTTCAGATCTCCATCACCCCCTCTATTAAACATGAGTTCTAATGCCAATCTTCCTTCATTTCCATCGTAAGTTGGGATAAAGGTAAAACAGGAAGTCAAGAGGAAATGTGTACTCATGAAGTAGTTACTCTGAGTCATCCTTTATGAATTGATATATTTATCAAACACTTCTTTATTGCACTCCCTTTGCTGGGAACCAGGCCATGTTCTGAAGATAAAAAGGTAGCAAGAGCCAATCTTCTTGCTGTCCTCAGTAGAAACTAAATTTAGTCACTGTGGTAATCGCCCTCCCATGCACTTATGAACTCCTGCGTTTCCCGGTATCAGTACTGGCATTATTACCACAATGTAGTAAACACCTCACAGACACCTAGTACTTTTTGTAAGTCTACCAATAAAGTCCTAGATCATCTAATTTTTAGATGAGGAATTCAAAACTCAGAAAGGCATCATTAATTTAAGCTTCTAGAACTAACAGCACCTGCCTGGCAAAGCTGCAGACCATGAGTTACTGGGTTTCTGAAGAAAAAAAATACAAAGTAGTATCTTGATGGATGGAGAAAGTGGATAAAAATAGTTTACTCTTAATTCCAAAAGCAACATAATAAGAAAAAAAGAGAGTGGAGGGGGATAGAAAGAATCACTATTTTTTTAACATTAAGTAAATGAAGAAGAGGAGGATTAAGGAGGCATAGACATTGTCAGACCAACAAGGTTTCCAGTAATCCATTGCTGACATGCAGGATTTGGGCTGGACCTCTTCCTGGACTCAGCCTTCTCCCACATTTGCCCTACAGGATTTCGACCATGCTTGCAAGTGGCACAGAGTGTGAGGGTTGAGAGGTCTCTCTCCAAACCCAGAATTAGTACCATTGTTCTTAGCCCAAACTAAGCATTGTGAGTAGTGTTTTACTCTGTATCTGGTAGCTGGGCCTCATCCACCTATGACTTCTGCTTACTAGTTCTCGTCCAAATACCTCTCAGAAAGAAAAATGACTTCTGAGAATATCAGAATAAGCAACGGGGCTCAGCAGAATTAATGAATCTTCAGGATGAGAAGTTAGAAATACTGGATGTGTCTAATACTGAACGTCACACTCATGATGATGACAACATAAAGGGACCCTGTCTGATGATGAATCACTAATCTGAATTTTTGAGTCAGTCAGCTGCAGTGCTAGGCTTTAACGAAAGTGTTTCTTTACAAAGTTTCTTTTACAAGTTGGGAAACAGATCAACAAAAATTGATAGGGCACAAAGCTTTGAGATCTGACTACTGAGCTGGTGAGCTGGAGCAGCAGGTAAGGACGCCTGGCAAAAAGCCTGACTAGAGTTCAATCTCTGAAAAACACATGATAGAAGAAGAGAACCAGCTCCTACAAGTTACCTCTGACCTCCACACATATACAGTGGCACTAGAGTGCCCACATAGAGGCGCACAAATAAAATTAATCTAAAAGTATAAAGAAATGACTACAACATGCCCATCTTTGTGATGGTGGTACAGTCCCAAATCTTACAATCTTATGGGAGAACTAAAGTAAACTCAATGTAAGTACACCAAATTATGGTTACAAACTGAGGAATCTATTTGTGGGAGGTCACAATAGAATAGCCCCACCCTTAAATGGGTAATATTTGGGGCAAGATACTAGACAGATAAACAGGGGTAAGATTATGAAGGGGTTAAAGGTTCATGTTAAAGAGTTTGGATTTATTCACTGCAAATAAAGAGACTCAATAGTTGAGGTGTTCCACAGCATTGCTCTTGGTGACAGCTGGCCTGGATCTGAAAAAGCCTGGGATAAAACCGGACTCACTGAACATAGTGGACAATGAGGACTACTGAGAACTCAAGAACAATGGCAATGGGTTTTTTATCCTACTGCACGAACTGGCTTTGTGGGAGCCTAGGCAGTTTGGATGCTCACCTTACTAGACCCAGATGGAGGTGGGTGGTCCTTGGATTTCCCACAGGGCAGGGAAACTTGATTGCTCTTTGGGCTAACGAGGGAGGGGGACTTGACTGGGGGAGGGGGAGGGAAATGGGAGGCAGTGGAGGGGAAGAGTCAGAAATCTTTAATAAATAAATAAAAATTAAAAAAAAATAAAAATGAAGAAAGCGTGGCAGAGTCCTTTAAAGACCAAACAAGGGATCAAATCACTGAAATATATATTGAAGGTACGGACATCTAGACTTTCAGACTAGTACCAAGTTACATGAAGACTGGTGAGTGACTCTTAAATGTCTGGATTAACTGCAAAATGAACAATGTCTCATTTTCTGAAACAAAGGACGAAATATATTTTAATTGAGCTTGTTATGAGGGAACAAGATAGATTAATATTTGCTCTTTAGTCTATCATGTTAGAGATATCTAAGAATCATATACAAAGAGACATTCGGCTCAGAGGGCTGTTAAATATGCAGGCCTTATTTACTTATAACCAGAACTGGAACCACAGACCCCATTTCTACGCACGTTATGCTGAGTTTCTCTTTTAAACAGCTCCTACCCATAGCCACAACATTTCTGTTTCATACAATATTATTTACCCTATGTAATTTTTAGTGAATCATTACAGACAAAATAATCTGCTTACTTCTACTAACATTTATACCTTCTAGAGATTGCCTATTTTAAACTCTTCTTTGTATAATGAAATCCTGGTGACCCCACAAGATAAATGGTTTGCTCATTTTGAAAAGATACTCAGAGAAGGTATACAGCTGGCTCTTGTGTGTTCTATGGGGGAAAGACGGCTTTGCTGACTGAATGTTAGAACATCATACAATAGGACTGGGGAGATGGATCATCCATTAAAGGCTAGGCTCACAACCAATATATACTTGTAAAAATTATCAAATAATGCACATGTGTTAATGCATTTATATTTAATGGCTAAGTACAAGGTACCATGTTTAGTACTTTCAAATATTTATTTCATTTAGTCCTTTCAGAGAGTTCCTTGAATTTTTATTATTTTTAACTATAAAGTCAAAGAAAGAAACTACTTAAAGCTAGACTTATCAGTTCATGTCTATGCTCCCAACACTCAGGAGACATAGCAGGCTGATCATGCATTTAAAGCTACATAGTGAGTTCAAGGTTAGCTCTGAACATCTGTATAAAACTTCTCCTCCAAAACATAAAATAAATTTATTCATAGAATTTTGAGATAACATTTTAAAACTCTGCTCACCCGAGCCTTTCATAGTAGCATGTAGGAAGAAACTTCCTGTCAATCACAGTTGTAGTAACAACTGTATTGGTTCTCCTCAGGTGTGGTTGACGATTAGACAGTCGAGTCCAGTTGTTATACAGCATTATAGGTTGGAGAGAGAATTAGTTACTACTCTAGGGAGATGGGTGATGGGTCTCAATACACCAGCGATAACTCATGACTACGCAAGTGTCTGCACCTGTTGTGTTGTAGGAGCATGTGGAATAAAGTGGCATGTCTGTATGTTTAGTTCTGAAAATTCCTATGGATTTCAACAGGTCAGTGGTCTCACAGCACATTAATAGCCGTTATGAGAAAGGAAAAAGCAACTCTGCAGCTTCATAGAGACACCAGTTTAAACCCCACTAAGAGGTCCTCTTCTAAAGATGCTTGTGCATCATGACTCTTCCTTGTCAAGTCTCCCACTTGTTAGAATGTTGTATTCAGTGTTTTCCTGACTTCAGATTAAAAAAAAAAATGAAACCTTCTTTCTTATTGCATATCTCAAGCCTGGCTTTCTTAGAGGAGCTCCTTGGTAAGAAATGAATTCATGAAATCAGGTGACAATGGATCTCATAGAGTTACATATTTCTCTGTGATTTTCCACCCACCCTGAGGGTAGATAGGATAAACTTGACTTGGTTATGCAGCTCAAATTCTTGATATTTAGAAAAACAAATAGATGAAGAGGAAAGAAAAGGAAAACATCAGCTGCCAGGCCAATTACCGATGTGGAAAGGAAGGAATTCAATCTCACACTGGGCACTAGCAAAAGAGTAGACAAAATTTGTTCAGTCTACCCTTGGAGACACAGAGAACCATGAAGGCAGGTCGAGATGGCTTTGGTTGTGACTGTCGGGACAGGAACTTCACACATCACTTTTGAGGTGCTGAATTTGGAATCATGAAATTTGACTCACAAACCAGTGTGCATTGTGGTCCAGCTCTCCTCGTTGTGGAGCCTAAGCTCTGTCCTCAGAGCAGAATGGCTGGGACTCTGTGCATTCTCCCAGGGCTGGCAGGAAATAATAAGGAAATAATAGTCTTGCAAGAACGTGATGCAGTCTTGAGAACTGCAAAAATGTAAATGTCCATGACTCTTCCTCTTCTTTGGTTTTCATTAGATTTTTCTCTTGGCCAGTCCCACACTGGAGTGTGTGTGTGAGGCAGAGACTGGAATGATCTTACACACACAGCCTCCAAAAGAATGCAATTGCTGTGATTCAGTGTTAGATTAGGGGGAAACAAGAGAAAGAAAGAAAAAGAAAACATCAAGTGCATTGTAGTCAGAGTGAGATAAACAGGGGCACAACATTTGCAAGCCCAGGATTGGTGGGCTGGATTCGAGTAGCAGTATTCTAGTACTGCTTTTTCTATGTATCTGTGTAGCTGGATCTCCATCTGTGCACTTCAGCCCCCCTTCTATAACTGAAGAACAGGTAGATAGCTCTGAAGATCATGCCTAGGTCCAGCAGCCTCTTGAAACTTTCCTTGAGCTCAGTGGCATCAAGTAAGCTAATCTAACTGTGAGAATGAAGAAAGCAATTGAATTTCAGTAAGTCTTTCTAAAGAAAATTTTCAGCACAATAGAACTCTCAGGAAACCTAAAATCATAACTTCTTCCAAGGCTTCAAATGCTCTGTCAGACAACAGTAGTGCATTTTAGATATATTCCAGGACAGACTTCAAAGCTGCAAAGAAACCCTGTCTTAAGAAATAAAACCAAAAATGAAAAACAAACAAAGAATGCATTCTCTGTAGTACATCAGAAGAACCACGAGATCCATCGCTAATCTTGTGTTTGGTACATCTCCGTACCTGCTAAAGGGATCTCCTCCCAGAACCGCAATGCTCTTCCCCCGAAAGTGAGGGGACTGGGTACCACGTGTGAATCAGTCTTCTAGTCATTCATGAGGCCTTTATTTACCATTGTCTACCAGGCACTGAACACTAGCCTTCTAGGAGTTTAGCTTAATTAATGTGAAAGGTGCCAATAAGCAAGGGATTGCAAAACAAAGTTAAGTGTTATATTAAGGGGTTCTTCACTTTATTCCAAGAGTTAAAGAGAAGCCCCTGTGATAGGCTACATTATTAATATTAATATTATTGAAAGGTCATACAGTTTAATCAAAGAATGGAGGTGAGCTGCCTCCTTATGGTGCTAAGGGAAGAAACAGAAAGGGGAAAGTTTGAACAGAAATGCCAGAGAGGTTGGAAAGGAGTAGTTCATAATGGTCCTAGACTGCCTTGCTGAAGAATCTAGACTTCGTCCTGGGGACTGGGAATCACTGGGAATGGTGCTTTGGATAGCATGAAACATTGATCACATTTTGCCATAGCACATCTGTTAAGCTGTATGTGCATAGTTGGTAGCGAAAGGACAGGCGGCATCAAGTGTGAATAGTAATGAAGGGAAGAATGGTGTGGAACTAAAGTAACAAACTGTGGCTGAGGTGGAAGGTGAGGACTACATGAGGTTGAACAAATACAGCCTCACAACCATTTATAAGGGAGATGCAGATGTATGGGTTTGGGAATCCATGCTATTGGCACCACTGGCTAGGAATGAATTAGATACAAAGGTAAGCTTGGGGTGAGATTAGAGGAGGTCTTACAAAATGGCTTCCAGTTGCTGGTCCAGGAATCAGAGTCAGGGACCAGCTGTAGGTCACGTTGAACTGTAATATTTCTCTCTTCTAGGAATGCAGGCAGAAATGAGGTATACAGTAAATAGTTGTGCATATACATACATACATATGTATGTATGCAGGATCGCCCTTCTCTGCTGTCTGTATTTCTGCCACTTTGCCCGTCTCTCTGATGGTCTGTGTGTGTGTGTGTGTGTGTGTGTGTGTGTGTGCGTGTGTGCGTGCTGGGACTAAATGGACTGGACCTGTGAGACCACCAATTTTCATCACCCACTGATTCTCAAAGTGGAGTCCAATATTCTGAAAAGGTCCCCTGGGGGGCAGTAGGGTTAATCTTCCATAGCACTAATGCCTCTAATGTTACAGGGCTCTGGCTTTGTTTGCTACCCAGGATTAATCATTCACTCATGGGCTTTAATACAAGCCAGACTCTACCTCATGCAAAGCAGTGCCCTCCACTTCCATCCTGATGGCGGTTTTCACATTCCTGCCGTCAGAGTGCAAGGCCAGTTTTTCTTTTCTTTTGCCCAAGCTTCAATGTTCTATGGAGAAAATGGTTGGTAACCCCCATACAAACATGTTTATCAAAAATGCCAGGAAGAGACTGTACAGAAGAGCTTCTTGTTTTTTTCTTGTTTGTAAGTTTGTGTGTTGGTACACGGGACTCTGCCATCAGCTCGCTGTGTGACTTAGGGTTAGTACTCATCCACTGTGAGTTAATTTGAAGGGGATGGAGTTTGACTCAGATCTTCAAGTTTTATGTAAATTGCCTGAGCTAAGCTCTTTAGATAAAAACTCAGGCACCAGAATTTTAAAGCAGACTGTTTGAGATGTTTGAATCTACCATCTAGAAAAGAGGCTCCTAACTCGGAGAATTAGAAGGAGATTGAAAATTATCTAGACACCATCAACAACTTACAAAAGAGTTAGTTAACTGGACTCAGAAAGGCAAGATAACTTTGTTAAAGTCACACAGCCATTTGGTGCCTGATTGGAGCATAGAACTCAGGGATCCTGCCCTGCCACCCAGGTGTTTCCTTCCCTACATAGCAAGAGTGCTGGAGTCTGGCAAGACCTTGGGGTTCCAAATGGAGCGCAGCTCACCCTGATCATGGGGTGGCTTTCTGTGTTTGCTCAGACTGAAATCATAGAAAGCTGATGTAGTAACCTCATTGCAGCTGGGTTAGGTGAAGGAGTATATAGGAAATAAGTAAGCGTATTTGGTCAAGTTCAGGGTCCACGTGAACCTCCAGAAGTCCTCATTTCAAAACAAACTCAACCTTGGAGGTTCAGGCCCCCACCTCACCCCAACAGCAATGTAACTTCCTGCTTCTAAGAACCAGTGGCTCAGCAGAGTCTGCAGACATCAAATGGTTCTTACAAAATAGCGTTTGGATGAGTTAAGTGTAAATGAATCAGAAACATAAGGATTACATTTTCCCCAAGCACACATGGGTTTCAAAATTGAGGGGAAATGTAGCCTGCTAACAGCACGCGGGTTTTCACCGAACCCAAAGCGTCCATGGGGATGTTGGGGGCAGAGAAGAAAGGGAAGCCCAGCCCCCAAATGGTTTTAGATGTGGTGCCAAATTCAAAAATGCTGTTGGGCTTGCCCTCTGCCAGTAATAAAATTGCTGGCCACCCAGAAAGGCTACAGGAGGAGAAAGGAGATTGCTTTCCCCACCGGCCTCCAGCCCTCAGTAACTCCTCTGTGCTGCTCAATCACCAGCTGTCACTGGGTTGCTGTGCTGTACTGGCTGGCCCCAACTTGGCCTCGATTTTCACACCATACTGCATGCCTTGTTTACATCCAACTGTATCTGGTGTTTTGGCTCCCAGAGTCCTTGGCTATCAAGTAGCTTGTCGCAAGCCTTTGCTCTATAATCAAGTGATCTGTCCATCACCAGCAAAAGACTGGGGGGAGATTGTCACATACCTTCTTTGACTGCCTTCAGAAAAAAAGTGAGGGTCCCTTGGGACCGCTTTCCTCTCTTTCACTTTAATGCTCTCCAGGTGTGGAGTTTCCCCCAGAGTGGTAAACATACTCCATTCAGGTCTCAGCAGGACACAAATAACCAGGAAAAATCACAGGATGCCTGTCACCTTATGACAGGATCTTAAGCTCAGGGTCTTTTATAATTTCCACATTTTCTCTCCTTTCTTTCCCTTGTGTTTTATTTCATTGCACCAAGAAAGTAAGAAAATTATTTCAATTGGTGGTAAAAGATAATTAAAACAAAATAACAAAGGCCTTGGCTGCAAACTGTTAGTTTTATTAAATTTGCTACTGGGCTTTAAATTGGTACCAGGGCAAAGCTTTGGACAATTATATCAAAGACTGCTGGAATTAATCAGTTGTGTGTATATATTTGTTTGCTCTTTTCTGGGTCTTACATGAACGAAGAACAGCTTTGCCAATAGGAAAGGAGTGAGTTTTGCCTTACCTGTATGAGAGATTCTACCCTGGTCCCAATGAGACAGCATCCAAATACTCAATAGAGTCTCAGCTTGTGACATCTCTTTCTTCATTTGTTGAATTCAGGGTATGCACTGGTGGCTACAGTGATCACCAGGAGGAATAAGGTGGTAGCTATTGCAAAATAATCATTCTTAGCAATAGGACCTTAGTAAAGAGTAAGAAGACATTTGTGTAAAAGGTTGGTGTCTTCCATGTACCTGGACTGAGAGGAGAAAAGATAGATGGAGGGAAGTAGACCCTCGAGCAGTACAAAGGATAGGTGCTGAGATTACGTCTCAGCTATTAGGCAACATCTGCGTTTTGAGTTTGACAGCTGTAGGTAGGGAAGAAACTTGGGCAAACACTACACTCAGCCGCGTTCTTACTACAACGGAAGCCACTGCCCATGACTGAGGGTCCCTCATTGACTGTACACTCTGACTTGACCATTGTTGTAAAGGCTTCCTTATCCGGTGGCTAATCTGATAGATCAGTCTCAATGAACTGTTTTAAACCATTTGTTTGGTAGACACTTGTGGACAGCTGCTAGGAACTGAGTTCTAACTACAGTGGTTAATGTGTCCTCGACTTCAGCAAGTAAACAGGCATTCAATATGAAATATAGAAAGTGATTGCTTTAAAAAAAAAAAAGCACAAGGAACTAAGGATTTATACCAGGAAACCAGCTTAATGCTGGTATCGAGAAGAAGTCTATCTACCCCTCTCCATGTTCATATGCATGGCTGAGTCCTGCTCTGGGTTAACCATTTTTAAGCTGTATATTGTATTTCAATGACTTTCAACATAGCTTATCTCCAATTTTGCTCTCTGAACTATTTGAAGTCAATGACAGCATCTCACTTAGTGTTATTCATCAGTCCTAAACTCCATATTTTTTAATTGAATGAAAACAAACTGAATAGAAAGATTTATTTGTCCAATATCAAGCAGTGTTAGTGAGGGAGTCTTGAGCGCTTTTCTTGCAAGTTCATCCAGTACCAGCTTGTTGAACTGCTTTTAAGATATTCCTCACAATGAGGGAACTTTACACCAAATCTTTGAAAAACAACCCATTACCTGCCTCACCGATAAAAATTAAGATAAAGGACTTCCCAACCTGAAGTAGAAATGGAAATTTCCTTTAACAATTCGCTTGAGGCGCACATTGAAATTAAAAACAGTGTATGACAGTCACTCATGAAAACCTCGCATGTACCTTTCTTGTCTGAGTGTCAAGAAAGACCTTTTTTGGGTAGACTACTCATGTCTTCAAGGTCATTCCATGAGGTGTGGTATGCTATTCCAAGTTTTAGCTCTCTTAAAATGCAGTAGGATATGACAATATCTTCTACTCAATAGGGAACACATGCTCTCTCCCCAAGCCAGATGTCTATTCTGTTACGAAAGGCAAATATCATGAAGTCATTGCCAGAAAAGCTAAGTCTCTTGCTCTTTTGACTTAAACTCTGACCTTTCTGCAGTCAGGTGAGCAGAGTGCACTTCTTTGTGAGAACTCACCCAGGATGCTCTCCTTATGAGCCCAGGCAATAGAAACCTTCTTCATGCAGCCTCTAGACTTTTTATACGGCACTAGATATGACTATTTTAATGCTTACCCTTGTGTTAATCTGTACTGCAGATCTCTAAAGCACTGTAGAACCATAAAGCAGAGCATGAACAGTCTTTTAACTGTTGTAATGTTCTGAACTTTATTGTCCACTAATGCATGGCTTACTAATGTATGTTTCCCCAAGAAGTCAGATAGAACATGTGAACAAACTTAAGGAGCCTATAACCCCAAATCAACTGTGTAATTCAGATCCTCCTTTTGAGTTATTCTCTGCTTAGTTCTGATCTACCCCTAACCTCAGTGGAAAATTGCAAAGTTCATTAAGATACAGTGGTAAACTAGAAGATTTTTAACTACACAGTAGTAATTGTTCTTTTAAATATATTCTTTTTGATATGATAAATCATGTTTTCTCTATTTAATTTTTTCCCCATGTATTAGACAACAGAACATATCTCAGCAAACATTAAAGAACTGGTATCTTATAGAAGATGATATTTTTAAAGTTTATTTTTACCATGTGATTTCTGTTAGGCCACATATAAAGAATCAAATAAATAAATAAAAAGACTATAAACTTTCAATTGGTAAAATTTATAACTAAACAGCAATAATTTAATATATGATATTACAAAACAGAATTCGGTAGTGTATCTGCAAACTCATGGAAAAACACATTATTATAGATAGATTATTACATTATTCTAGCTGTATTATTCTAGAATGAAAGATAAATTTAATATTACATCATCTGCTATTGGTAATCTAAATTATTAAATTTTTTTTTAATTTTTGAATTGGAGTTTTCCTTTAGATATAGAAATAGTCAAACAAAAATCCAAGTAAACAAAATAAGAGTACTCATCTTAGCAAGTCTGAAGCCCTGATTCGATCCCCAGCACCACAAATATATATATGTGTATATATATATATATATACATATACATGCATCGTTTTTAAAACAAAGTGTCAAACCCAATCCAGAATGCCCAGTTGTGTTTTTGGTTCCATGTAGACAGGATCAGAGATGAGGAGACGGCTACAGATGTGGCTTGGTGAGAGGAGAGTTGCTTCCTTAGTTGTGCAAGACCCTGAGTCCAAACAACACAGCTGTCTCTCTTCTTCTCCTGAGACTACAGAGCCACCATGTTATTGGAATTAATGAAATAGTCTTTGGTGGCTTCGAAACAGGTCTTAATTATATCTTAATTTTTATAATGCCCAGAGAATTACAATACATACAGAATTCTGTGCGTAGAGAGACAAAGCCACAATAATTATAGCTCTGACATCCATAACATGTCCCGTTAGGGGTGTATTCCTAATAAGCAAAATCACATTTTTTTGTCCAATAAAGCCTTAAAATGTTACATGAAAGAATGCTCAAGCTGGAGCACACCTTTAATCCAAGCACTAGGGAAGCAGAGACAGGAGTATCTCTGTGAGTTCAAGGCCAGCCTGGTCTACAGAGGGAGCTCCAGGACAGGCTCCAAAGCCACACAGAGAAATCCTTCATTTTGTTTTTTAAAAGGAATACTTAAATAAATGAAATGTTATGTTATATGAGTTAATGTGAGGATTTAAATCAAAAAGACATCCTTTCTCCCCCAAAACCTCTATGCATTTGATAAAATAGAAATAAAATCTCACTAGACATTAAAAGGCAAATAATCTTATAGCTCATTAAAAGAGTAAATAATCTTTTGAAGGATAAAACAAAGTATAAAATGGATTTGTAATACAAATAAAGATGTTTATGTAGATATGGAGATAAAGAAAGATTGCTACTGACAGTATGATAGCAAAATTTGACCTCAGTGCTAAGAAAATGATTCAGTAGGTAATAAATAAATAAATGAATGAATGAATGAATGAATGAATGAATACATAAGTAAATAAGGCCAGTGTAATGGGATAATTCATACGTAAATACAAATAGAAAGCAAACTATTTGCTAATTAGAAGTCATTAGAGAGCTTGAGAGATGGTTCAGTGGCTAAGAGCGCCTACTTACTGAACTCAGCTCCTAGCACCCATGTTGAGCAATTCACAACCACCTCCACCTGCAGTGCCTGGAGTTGGTGGGCACCGGCCCTCACACATGCTCACAGATGCTCATACCCCAACACAGACATACACACAGGCGCATCATTTGAAAGAAGAAAACTGTTTTTAAATTAAAGAAGCTATCTTATTATACTGGAGCACAAATCATGAAAGGAACAAAAATCACTGTCCAATGAAACAGCATAAGTAGAGTACAGAGTAGGGTAAAAAAAAAAAAAAAAAACTTAGAAATGGCATTTTCAAAGTCATCACTTAGAAAGAGTTCCTATCTGGTGTATGTGGACACTGCACATCAATACAGAGAGAGCCTGACTTTGAACAAGGATGAACAGGCAATCTAGGGGACTACAAATGTTTGAGGCCAACCATTATATAAAAAGATAGTCTGGTTTATTAGCAATGAAGCAACAACAAAATAATACAATAATTAAATATAATTTAATAACTAGCCGATTGGCAAAAAAAACTAAATGTTTGGCAGAACTGACTGCTGGCAAAGACTGAGGCAAGGGGAAGTCTGTTGGTAGACTTGCTAATTGGTGCAACCTTTGGGGAGAACAATTTGGCAACATGTAATAAGTTTGAAAATGCAAATACTCTCTGCCTAATAATGCTATTGTTCGGTGTATTTCTTTCAGAAAACTCTTGTTCTGTGTCCACAGGAATGTGAACATCATTGTATAAAGCAACATTGTTGAAAACAACAAACAAATGTTTTAAATAACAATGATATTAAAAGAATAAACCTAGGTTCCCATTCTATATAGAATGGCCACAGAAAGTGTGTCTTATGGTTCTGAAAATAATGAACAGAATCTATTTGTACCAGTGGGGATAGTCCCAAAACAATGTGGATGGACAAAAAATGAATATAATATTAAATCCTCAGCTGGGTGGCAGTGGTGCGTGCCTTTAATTCCAATATTCAGGAAGGCAAAGATAGGTGTATCTCTGTGAGTTCTAGGCCGGCCTGGTCTACAGTGTTCTAAGACAGCCAGAAATACACAGAGAAACTTTGTCTTGAGAAACATAAATAAATAAATAAATAAATAAATATAAAAATATAAACTCCTTGAGATTTAAGATATGTAAACTAGTGCATATATACTAAGTAAAAATTGATATAAAGCAAATGAATATAAAAATAAAATATAACACAATGTAACATTTGACAGAGATGAAGAGGAAGTTTTGTACATTTGTTGGTTTCTCCACACTTTTTTGTATAATTGATATGTCTTCTAATTAAAACAGATGTAAGTGTTTCTATAAAGCTCTGGCACTTCATCCCAGGCCTGAAAAATGATTGTTTCCTTCCTTCCCCATTCTTGGCTCCAAGCTTGTATCTGGAGTGCCTAGGCATTGCCCGCTGAATCTTAGCCCTAGGCTGGACCAGGATGTTTGGGATCTTCCTGAGCCAGAGGCAGCCTAGGTGGTCTCGCCATCATATCTTCCAGCTCAGCAGTCTGGGTGGTAGGCTTTGACCTACACCCATTCTTAGTACAGAATTTTAACTACAGTGGCAACTTCTAACCTGTATAACAGTCCAAGCCATGAAGACTGAAAAGCATATTGTTCATTAGCTTGTAGCTATAGATTGACAATCTAAGCATTATACCTCTCCCCAACTCTCTCTTGGAGATGAATAAACAGATGCCCAGGGAAGTATTGGCTTTCCATGGCACCAACTCAGTGACATTATTTAAAAGAGCGTGTGTGTCTTCTGATTCCTATATCTTTCCATGTGGACTTCAGATGTAAACCCTTCTAGCTTGCAGGTTCTGCCTTCTGATTTCCTGTCTGTTGTATTTTTAAGAATATAATGGCTGGGACTGTCTGTAACTAAAACAAACACTGTCTTGGGACATGGTCATACAGAACTTGTTCAAGCTTTTGTCCGTGGCAAAAGCTATGGGCAGGTAGTTTATTCTATCCTTAATGTGTTAGTTTCTTCACGGGAGAAGGTAGAATAATCACAACCGCTCAAGGAATATTTGCTCTGAGTGAAACTATAAGTGCAAATGCCTGGTGAGGAGGAAACAAGCTGCAACTATAGCTGTTTATCTAAAACATAGAGAATAAAGAGAAACAAAACACAACTTGAAAATAGAGACATCTGGAGACACTATGGTACATGGAGGCTGTGGTAGGGAAACAACAGGATATTGATGAAGATTATCCAAGGGGCTCAGAAGTTTCCCGAAAGAAACAAACTAGGGCATTACCATAGTGTAAAAGGGTCTGCCTTCTAGTGCTCCAGTCCTGCTGCCATATTTTCCATTTCACGTTGTCATGGAAGTATGCAACAACAGTAACCAACCCTGATTCAAAACTTGGGCTCCAGGAATTGTAATGATTTGATTTTCTACAGGTTTCTATAATTTGTAATT
Source organism: Alexandromys fortis (assembly GCF_014885135.2). Classification (NCBI taxonomy): domain Eukaryota; kingdom Metazoa; phylum Chordata; class Mammalia; order Rodentia; family Cricetidae; genus Alexandromys; species Alexandromys fortis. The sequence goes on along the minus strand of NW_026068079.1, from coordinate 882,100 downwards.
AACCTATCATAATATTAAATATATATCAGTAATTTTAAATATGCATTTTGAAAATGAATATCTCAGTGTTTAAACCTAAGGGTGCTTAGACATCTTCTGGGTTTTTATATTCTTTTCATAACTTTTATTCTAAATTTATTTATTTATTTTACATCCTGACTGCAGTTTCCCCTCCCTCCTCTCCTTCTATTCCCTCTGCCCATCTCCCTCTGCACCTTCTTAATCCACTCCTCCTCTTCTGTTCAGGAAAAGGCAGGCCTTCCATGATACCAACAAAACACAGCATTTCAGGTTATAAGACTAAGCACCTCCACTTGTATTAAGGCTGGGCAAAGCAACCCATTATGAAGAATAGAGTCCCAAAGGCCAGTAAAAGAGTCAGAGACAGACCATGCTCGCACTGCTAGGAATCCCACAAGATCAAGCTACTCAGTTGTCCTATATATGCAGAGGGACTAAGGTTTTTTATCTTCTTAATATAATTATGTCAAAATCTATCCAAGTTTCATGTGTATTTATACTGCGTATTTGAGATATATTTCAATATACGTTGGCATACACATTTACAAACACACACACAGAGACAGATTATCAGTTAATAACCCAGTTGTTTTATTGCTCACTAGGTATCTTGGAGTAGCCTTGAAATTGTGGCAATCTTGTCTCAGTCTTTCAGATGCTGGGATTACGCATGTGAGCTGCCACACCCAGCTTTATAATCATGTTTCTAAGGACTACTGAGAAAATCATGCCAATGAGAAATAAAAGCGTTTCTGCAATAATTGAGAATGTAAACCTTAGGCAGATATGTCATTTGAGACATTTGTACAGATGCAAGGGCTAAGTTTTGGAAAAACTGTTTTAACATGGTATGCAAAGTAGCCAAAAAGCAGCTCCTCAATATTAGCTAAATAATCCATCATATGAGAATTTATTAACTGGAAATGCAAAAGTAATCAAAGACTTTGAAAACTGGTGTTAAAATATTAATGATTAATGCATTTTAATGATAAATTTAAAGTAGTATTCCAAATTCTGCAAAAAAAAAATCAAAAGTGATCAAAACAAAATAATCACATTTCAGATGAAATCTGAACAGTTTAGTTTTGAAAAGGAAAGGAAATGGGGGAAGAAAGGAGAAGTTTCAGTTTAGCAGCAAGCTGCAGAGCGTAGTGGAAGCCTCTGGAAAGGCAGAAGACAAGGCTAGATAGAAGTGAGGATGTCAGTGGGGGAGATGAGTGCGGCTGAAAGAAGGACAGCCACCAGCCTACTGCTTTTAGAGCAGTTGTGGCAAAGAGTCCAGCCTCTACCAAACCAGCAAAATCTTCAGCACTCCCCAGTTTGTCTTTCTTTTTTTCTACAGAAACAAGAATTTAATAACACAGAAATATGCATTTTACATGGCTAAAACCATAAATGCTATGTATATTTAATCATTTATCTCCATTATTCCATTTAACTCTCCAAAAAGTAAAAAGTGGTTCAAATGTGATTATACTCTTTACATGCAGTGAAAATTAATACAGGTGGGATTTAGCATTTTATTAGGTATCAGATTGTAGACTTAAGAGTCCCATATATTCTTTCTGTCAGTACCTATATTCTCTTTTTTTTTTGATTAAACAAAAGGGAAGGGTTCAACTTTAACATAGTAAAATTACATATAACAAAATATGGATGCCCCAGTGGTACAGAAGAACTTTGGGTAACTGTCCAGGCAGTGAGATGTCTCTGTCAGTTCTAGAGATTTGGAGGTTGTTTACAATGCCCTTCCTGTTTGCTTAGGTAATATTATATCCTTCTTTGATGGAGTTGAAGAATTTATAGTTATAGTTTTCCTTAGTAAAGATAAAGTAGACATAAATATTGTATCCAGTTTGTCTTTCAAAATGAAAAATATCTAAGTTCTTAAGAACTTGTGTTTGACATTAATTTTAAGGCAAATGAAAGTGTAGATTTATTACAGGAGATCCACAGTCATTTTAGTAGCAATTGTGCCTCCCCCTTCACCTTTTTACAGAAGGGATGATTCAAGTTTCTACATCCCTATCTGGGAACTTAAGATATTAGCCCCGACTCTGGTAGTTGCTACTAGGCTTCAAAGAGATGACGTAAGAGCCAGAAGCACAGCTGAGAGAATAGCTATGACAATGTCTCCATGAATTGTTGTTCACACTGCTACTATGTGGGTCACTGGGTAGAAGTCATTAGGAGACAGCTTTTACCAGAGGCTAGAGAAAGGCCAGAAGGACCTGGCTTGTAAAATTCTCAGAATATTGGCATGGGTCACCTTGAAAAAAGGTGAAGTGTTTGGCACTGCATGTTTTCCAAATAAGTGATACCTTACAAGAGGGACTGGCCAAGACTGGGCAATACAAAAGGCAGGTGGTAGGCCCGTATTCATGAATCTGCCTCACCAGAGTTATATGTATCACCTGACTCTTCGCCCCCAACTTCATTAAAGAGCCCATAGGATAATTTCAGTGACTGGGAACATTGCTAGTCAGCCATTGATAATAATAGCTCAGCCGTTCCTAGGGATTCATCAGGACTAGTACACAGGGACACGGTTGATGTTCTCGCGTTCAAGCTGTAGGAAAATACTGAGGCCAGGTTTAGAATTAATTTGAAATAGGCTCAGAGGCATACAAAAAAATAATCCCATGACTTTCTGGCTAAATGTAATAAAACCAGGACACAAAAACATGCTTGCTTCCCCAAAAGTTGGTGATTGCTGAGGCATCGGAGGACATGGCATGAAGATGCTCCAAGAGAAGCCATTGTAGAGCTAGAAGGAAGACATCCTATCTTATTAAATATTTCAGCTACAAATAATTTATCATGTCACACATACACACACGCACACACACACACACACACACACGAGGCATGCACATGAAAAACAAGCTGAGAAACACTGTTCACTGTGGCAAGCTTCTCGGCAGAAGGACCCCATCTGTTTGAACCTTGAAGGCACGCCCTCTGTTGCCCAGGCTGTAGACTGAAGTAAAGTTCTTATTTTATTCCAAAATGTTGTCATATTTTTAATGTACCTCCATATTTTAGAGCTAGGTGAGCTTCTAGTAGAATTCATGTCATATTTATCTCATGCCTTTATGTTCTTCTTTAGACCCTCACTCTGTCCCCTCTCTTACTTTTGGAAGAGTCACTCATTAGGCGAGGCATAAAGAGTCAATAAAAGGGATCATCTAGTGATGTCATTCTGGGAGTTTGCAATGCAACCATCATTTATCTAAGCAATATCCCAAGATATTTCTTCACTCTTTCACTAGGTGTTCATCACCAGAGCTCTTGTACAATCCCTAAGGGTGTTTGGTTTAGCGGCTTCAGTGCTGCTAAGACAAACTCCCTTGGGGGATGGTGTGTCCATTGTTTCCCCCAGTGCAGTGTTATTCACAAGAATCTTTCATGGCTCACAAACTCCTAACTCTCACTACATCGAGTATCAGGAACCCTTCCTTGTCTGTTGTCCATGCACCTGTCATCTTGTTGGTCTTTTCCAAACATCTTTAGCCTTCCCAGCAGCTGAAATAACAGATGGTCAGGGAGATCCTGAGATTTCTTGACATCTTCCTTCCGTTTATAAATTCTGTCTCCTTTCACGCTGGAATCTCCTTATTAACCTTTGATGATTTTCCCCATGGGACATTATTTTGTCTTAAGAAATGAATAATTGATAACACATAAGTCAATGCAAATAAAAAATAACAAATCCCTTTGAATACTGTCTATCAGAAAATATGAGCGGAGATGTGGTCATGTAGAATTGACACAAACATGCTTTTGTATTAAAGGGTAATTGCCAGTAGCCAGGTTCCTGGTGAGGAAGCCTGGACAGGCCCTGGATGTCTTAAGCCAGAGGAGAGGTGTAGTTTTGGCATGTTGGAAGTCTGGCAGGTACCAGGCTCCGGAACTGTAATTCTAGTACTAGATCCCTCTCTTCAAGAGACATGGTTATTAGGCAGGTCTGTGGGGTTAAGGGAAGCAAAATATAAACTATTACTCAATTGAATGCAGTTGGAAACAATTGGCTTAACTTCTCTATGCCTCATATTCATCATCCATAAAAACAACATTAAATACTAGTTACCACGTAGAGTTGTCTTGATTCTCAAATAAGCAAATACATAGCAAGTGCATAGCCTAAGGCCAAGATTCAATTAATGAACGCTATTGTTATTTAAGTAATGAGTAAGAGTCATGGATAGGAATGTGGGGAGAAGAGGCTAGTCTTTAATAACACCGTGTAAGACAGAGGCTATCTCGTACTCAGTGGGGTTTCTGCGTACAGGTCTTTAAAGGGGAGGACCTGGTCAGACGATGCCCAGCAGAATCGATATGCTCCCTCTGCTTTCTGTGCTCTTACCTACCCAGTCTTTTACCGGGATCTCTTCTTCCTACACTCTCTTAATGCATGGATCCCACCCTCCCTGCTACTCTTCTGCAAGGATTGCTATGAAGTTCAAAGTCCAAAGCACCTAGTACTACACAGCTATCCATCTGGTAACGGCTGTTTTTATTGGTGTACATTATAATGTACTCCATTGTGCTTCACAAAGAAGCTTAATCCAGTGCATAATACAGATTATTGTATTACTAAATGTGCCTTTGATTTAAAAAAAAAAAAAAGAGCAAGACTGAATATTCAAAAAAATCAATATTTCATTCTCTGCCTATCAGCCCCAAGCACTAACTAAATTCCTCTGCATTTTCCAGGGATCTGAAACTTGGCAATGTGTACCAGTACCAGATTATCACCATTTCAGGAACCAAAGAGAGTGAGCCATCACCGGCTGCCATATACACCCATGGAAGTGGGTACTGTGGTGATGGCATTATCCAGAAGTAAGTAGTTTCACCCATTGAAAAAGGAGGCTTGGGGAAATGGTAATTAGGTCAGGAGATGGACAAGGGGCTTGACTAGGAGATGGTTCCCTATGCATAAACTCTGAGGCACTGGTGCTCTCCAACCTCCTGCTAGAAGGCCTGTAAGCCGTCTGCTGGCTTTGGAAGAAAGTTCAGTGACTGCTTTCTTGGGTTATACTCATTTCTCAATTGTATGACATATGACTTAGCCAGAGATACAAATATGCATTTCCTACCCTCTGCTTTAAATGTTGGTTGTTGGAGGCTGGAGAGATGGCTCAGCAGTTAAGAGCATTGCCTGCTCTTCCAAAGGTCCTGAGTTCAATTCCCAGCAACTACATGGTGGCTCACAACCATCTGTAATGAGGTCTGATGCCCTCTTCTGGCCTTCAGGCATACACACAGACAGAATATTGTGTACTTAATAAATAAATATATTTAAACAAATAAATAAATAAATAAATAAATATTGGTTGTTTTTTAAATCAAAGGCTTGTGTATCTTAAATAAAGTCTTAAAAAAATCTGAAAAAAAAAAAAAACTTTCTTTAAACCAGGCATGGGTATGAATGTAATTCCAGCACTTGGGACGTAGAGGAAGGCAGATCTTGGAGTTAAAAGTGAGCCTGCTCTACAGAGCCAGTTCCAGGACAGCCAGAGCTACACAGAAAAACCATCTTTGAAAAAAAAAAAATCAAAACTTTTTTTTTTTCTTAAAGTCGTATTTGAATTTAATCACACACACATTTGAAGTGGCAAGAACCACCCAATTTCTAATCTGGATCGCTAATGTGGGCTGATCCACCTTTAATGTGGACCACACCCAATATCCTCTTTAAAGTGGAATTTTGGTTATCTAGTTCCTCGACTTAAAATGTATTCAAAGATTTCTTTTTATATTAAATATGATAATATTTGAAAAATTATGTTTCTTTGCTGGTTACCTTTTACATTTGTTAAAACTGCAATGACCAATTCAGAAATTGTGCCAAAAGCTCAGAAATGTAACAGAGTATTGTAAGAAACAATAATGAAACTGTAAGCACTAAACAATATTCCAGACTGAGTTGAGACCTGAAAATGAATACACTGGGTCAGTGAATCAAGAAATGTAAAAATTTCAGTCCAGCTAGAAATTACAATTGCAAAATATCAAGTTGTATGTAAAAAGCAATATATCTTGTAGTCTGTTCAGTCTGTGCATTGCCTAGTCCTTGGGGCAGGAGGTATGCATCTGCCAAACAGAAGCAAGAAGTCACGCACCCTCCCCACCACCAACTTCTGCTCTATTTTCTTCTCAAATATGCACAAAACAATCAGATGCTGGCACAAAATGGACGTCTTCATTTTCCTCTATAAATGAAGAGAAGACCAAGCACCATTCCAAATTAAGTTTGTTATTGCTTCCATTGCTAGCGTATTTATTTGCAAGGGACACTATCACTAAAGTCTAAAACCATTGGCAGGGTTAATCCCATGCCTCATGTGTGAGATGGCAAAATAAGCTATGGGCAAATTCCTTCATTAAGTGCGCTGTTGGATGTCACGGAATATTTTTGCAACTAGGGATTGCAATTACTATTCCGGCTGGGGAATGGGTGGTGTGAAGGGTGCATTTGCTTCAGGATTGATGAAAGCATTCATGTGCAGCCTAGGAATTGCTCTCAGGTATGGCACATACGTGAAACAAAAGTGCTCGATGCCTGCGGCCTGTGGTTGTCACCAACAGTGATGCTAGAGGGAAGAGCAGCTTGATTCATCACTGGTGATTGTGTGGGAGGTGACAGAAACTGGAAACCTGCACACTGGGAAGAGAAGGGTAGCTAGGACTAGATCTGTACTTGTGAAGGAAAAAGCAGTCTATACTCGAAAATCCACTCAAAAAACCAAAATCATAAGTATTTGATAGCAATATGCTGTCATTTCTTTCTGTTGTATGAGTATGTGTGTCCATATGTATGTCCCTGTATGTGTCTGGTGTGTGTGTGTGTCCCCATCCGTGTGTTTGTGTCCACCACATGCATGCCTGGCTTGGGGCACAGAGGCAGGAGGGTCAGAAATTCAAGATCATCTTCAGACATTCAGAAAGTCTGAGGCCAGATTGGCCTCATCACAAAAAAAAAAAAAAAAAAAAAAAAAAAAAAAAAGATATTTCTATTAACAATTCTGTTTATTTAAACAAAAAAAAGTTGACAAAGTTCTATTAACTTGGAAATATATAGATTCTATTAAAAAACATTTTAGCTCTTCTGAAATGAAGACCCATGTAAAAGCTGTGTTTTCAGGAGTAACCGCATGGCCCAGCAGATAAAAGTAATAACCAAGCAAGCCTTGAAACCCTGACTTTACCTTGAGTCCCAGAACCTGGGAGAGAACCAACTCCACTAATACACACGTAATAATATTAACAAAAATAATACATTATCATCAATTTTAAATAGATGCATTTTCACAATTAAATCAGACTTTTGATAGACAAAAATTTGCACTCAATTTGTATTATTTAAGAGAGAAGTAGATATTTGAATTTTTCTCTGATATCCTTGAAAGAATTAGTTAAGCCATTTTAAAATAAATAATATCTAAATTTAAGAAAACATACAGCCAGTAATTATTTGCATAATTTCCCATGGTTTACTGAAACATGCATCTCAAGGATGTATATTTGTGCCCTGAAAGACCGGTACCACATACCAATTCCAAACAGAATTATCAATAGTAGTATTGAAGATTTAAGTCTTGAATTGTGGCACAAATCATCTGGTTGCTAAGAACTGGACTTCATGAATACAAACTATAAAGGCCCACTTATGTTTGAGGGTGACCTACAATATGTTGTGGGTATTTTAGGTCTGTATTAAATAAAGAAGAAAAGCAGCAACAGAACATGAAGGGCAACAAAACAGGGAGAGAAGAACTAGTTATTAGTTCCTCCTACACTGAGATGTCAACTCTAAACTTTGGATAAGTCTGTGCTTGACAAAACACTAAACTAATCCCAGAATCACCCGGGAGGAAGTGTCAAGATCGCATAACCCATCCAGGGTGCCCATAAAACATTACAGGCATTCCTAAGAACCCATCACTGTAACTTCAAATTTTCTAACTCAGCACTGTCTTAGTTAGGGTTCTACTGCCGTGAAGAGGCACTACAACCACAGCAACTCTTATAAAGGAAAACATCTCATTAGGGTTGGCTTGCAGGTCAGAGGTTCAGTCCATGGCCATCATGGCAGGAAGCATGGCAGCGTGACGGCAGGCAGACAAGGGGTTGGAGCAGGTTATGAGTCCTACGTCTGAAGCAGCGAGCAACAGAAAGAGAGACAGACACTGAGTCTAACTTAAGCATTAGAAACCCAAAGCCCACCCCGTGGATACACTTTTTCCACGATTACACCTCCTAATCTCTCTCAAGTACTACTACTTCAAATGACCACACATTGAAATACAGCAGCCTGTAGGAGCCGTTCATATCCAAACCATCTAATCAAAAAGAACTTCTCCAGATTTTGAGCCTTAATTTATAGCTCAGTCTATCTATATTGTAAACACATGCAGCTGCATTTACAGAATATGACAAGGAATGTAAGCCTTTTTAGTGGCCTGAATGTCTCCTCGGCAACATAACTTAAAGCACCAAAACACAAAAAAAAAAAAAAAAAAAAAAAAAAAAAAAAACAAAAAAAAACACAATAGATTTTATAATTTGTTTACTTAGAATCAGAACCCTGCATAGATATCAAATATTTGGGTTACCTTTAGTAAAATGGAGTAACCACTTATAGATGCTTTGCAGAAAAATGAATCTGATTTAAAAATGTCCTAGCAAGGAAGGAGGAAGGTAGCTCCAGTTTAGATGGAGCTTAGCTCGCGGGTAGAGAAGAGTGGGCAGAGTGGCCCAGCAGGGAAAGTCACTTTGCCAGACTTGACCTTCTGACTTCCTTCCCCAGAACCCACAAGGTGGGAGCAGAAAATGCATTTCCCTAAGTTGTCCTTTGATCTCCACAAAAGCACCTCAGCACACATGCAAACTCACTAAATGAATGAATGTGATTTAAAATAAACAGAAAGACCAGGCCCAACACTCACAACGACCCTTAAGAAGCAAGCACTCTGCTGTGAAGGACACATAGCAATGGATTCTCCCAGCTTCATACAGTGTGGGATGAAAAGACTGGTTGGATGCTGTGATAGTAACACCGTGTGTGACCATTCACCAAGCTTTCACCACACATGAGACCTTATATTACAGCATTACATACTTGCGTCCCCTCCACAATCATGCATGATGACACATTATCATAGCTTGTAGTAAAATAACACACAAAATTAACTCTTTACACAGGTGATCTTACTGCCATTTTGACTGAGGTCAGGTGACCTTACCACCATCTTAACTGAGGTCAGGTGACTTCACTGCCTTCTTAACTAAGCTCCAGGTCAGGGGACAAAGTCCTGCCATCTTTACTGAGGTATTTCCTGCCTGGTTCCCTGTTTCTGACTCTGTTGCATGAGTGTTTTTTGTGCAGTGGCATGCCTTTGGTAGGGCCCACCAAGAGCATCCACTTTGCCCAATTCCTGTTGACACTGTGTATGTGTGTGCATACATGTAATTTAAATAAACCTATGTTTACTGTTAAAAAAATAACACACAAAAATATTAAAGTACATTTCTCAAGCATTCATGCATCTTAAAAGTAGAACGAACATTTGTACTAAGGACCTGATTGTCATCTGAATTCATCTCTTTATTTTAATGTGAGAAGAGAAGGTTACCAAATTGGGCAGTAGAGGGGTAGCTGAATGCCTTCTCCCTCATCCCAAGCACTGGGACTGCTCGGATGACACAGAGTCTGTCTCCTCCTTTGGCATGTCACAACCCGGTACAGGAACTCAGGTATTAGGGAAAGATAGTCAGTTCTGTGATAGATGAAAATGATGCCTGCCCACTCCAGCCTAACAGGTCAAAAAAGGTTTCTCAGAACTGCTCTATCCAATGAAGGACCCGCCGTGACTAGAAGATGTTTGTAGTGACCCCAAATGTTTTGCTTAAGGCAATAGAATGAGCTGATCAGGGGATGATGGAAAATAAATTGGAAATATTGCTCCTCGCTTAGGGAACTAAGATTTAGCGAAAGGATGTCTCCCTACATAACACGTGGAAAAAACTAAGAAGCTGAAGGTCCTTGGTGATTTCTAGCCTGTGAGATTCACTAACAGAGAATGCTGAAGACAGGAGTACAAACCTTGTAGCTCATGGCTTTTCAGACAGGAGAGAACTTGGGTGGCTCCTTAGAGATTGATACAATGTCCTAGGTCATCTTAAAGATTGATTGCTAGGCCCTATTCTGCTGTTCTGACACCTCCTAAAGACAACAAACATTGCCTGGTGTTAATTGCCCCTGGTAAAAGGAAAAGTCTGAGAGACATGTTTCATGCTGGGACAGTTCCCAGCTGGTCTCTGTGAAGGGAGGGACAGCTGCCACACACTCTACAGAGACCTCCCAAGGCAAAGAAGGAATGGGAACTGAATCTTTTAGCATCTGCTAGGTGCTGTCCAGCATGCTAGACAATTTAAATCATGCTTCCGTTTCTGTACCCAACTCCTAGAAGAAGGTTTAACTAGTTCCATCATAACTCATGAGGAAACAAGAGTGGGCATCTGCAGGACCACCACACAATACACATTTCAGGGCTGAGGGACTTGTTCTAAAATGTCCAACATAGTGGGCATCTGCAGGACCACATACAATTCATATTTCAGGGCTAAGGGACTTTGTTCTGAACTGTCCAACATAGTGGACGCTGGCCACATGCTGTAGGTGATTATTTGACAAGAAGCTACTGTGACTGAAGAATGAAATCCCAGTTGTATTTTTTTAAAGCACACTTTTTTAAATTTTTTTTAATTTTTTAATGATTTATTTAACTTTATTTTATGTGCATTGGTGTGAAGGTGTCAGATCTCATGGAACTGCATTTTCAGACAGTTGTGAGCTGCCATGTGGGTGCTGGGAATTGAACCCGGGTCCTCTGGAAGAGCAGTCAGTGCTCTTACCGCTGAGCATCTCTCCAGCCCCCCAGTTGTATTTTCTTTCAATAAATTTAAACTTATGATAAGATCGGCTGGACAGGCCAAGGGACTCACATAGATGGGGCAGTTATTTTTTGGGTTATGTAGTTGTAAGTGTAAGATTTTCTAATTCTAAAGGATTGGAACATTCCAGAAAGCAACAATCCATCTAATTTCCCAGATTTTGCTTTTCTTATTCCTTGCCAAAGCCTAGTTTGAGGAGGTGGAGGGGGACAATGCTCATTTTTTGGACATTTTGATCTCTGTAAAATCATCATTAGGTGATGAAAATAATTTCAAGAAGAATAGGCCTCAGAGTTCTGGACAACAAGAACAACAAACTCAATGAGGAGAGTAGAACTTTCTAGTTAAAGATTACTAGACCCAGGATGTAAGTGAAAGCAAGACAGAGTCTTTTGGTGTATTGAGGGAGAGAGGAAATTGTCAGCACATGGAGGGTTGAAGCATGAAGGACTTGGACATTTCCACCCTTTACAATGAAAAGAATATCTCTAGAGACAGGAGTGACATCACAATGAAAAGAAGAATACCTCTAGAGACAGGAGTGACTTCATAATGAAAAGAAGAATACCTCTAGAGACAAGAATGACGTCAAGAACAAGAGGCAGCCAGTCATTTGTTAATTTATTCCTCCATTTCTATCCACTGTCTTATTAGTTTAAAGGACTTGGAGGTCCAAAGCATAAGGACTGGAAAGATGTCTCCAGTGGTAAAATGCTTGCCTTGACTTGGGATACATATTTACTGCTGGGAGAGGTTTGGATGGCCACAAAAAACAAAAAAAAAAGAATAAAGAAGTAAGATTTTACTCAATGCTAAAGTGTTTGCCTTGTTAGCATAAGGCCCTGAGCTGATTCCCAGAACCCACTTTACAAACAAAAGAGTACTGCTCCTTGCTTATAACCTTAGCACAGCAGAGGTCAAACAATTGGATCCCTAGGCTGCTGGCCAGTGAACCCAGCCTACCTAGTGAACTCCAGGCCAGTTTGAATCAAAAACTGACTGGACAATGTTCTTGACAGCAACAACACACCCTGCTTCCACATACATGTGCTTCCATGTACATACGGATCTGCACATGTGTGTGCATATACAAGTATTCATATGCATGTGTGTACGTGATGGAGGAAGGTCACTGGCTAATAAAGAAACTGGCTTGGCCCATTTTATTGGTTAGAACATAGGTGGGGAAACAGAATAGAATTCTGGGAAGAAGAGGAAGTGAGGTCAGACTCTGCTCTGCTCCCGGAGAGACCCAACAGCTCTGCTCTCTGGAGCAGAGATGCCATGCTCAGCTCTCCCGGGTAGACTCGACAGCTCTGCTCTCTGGAGCAGAGACACCAGGCTCCACTCTCCCAGGCAGCTCTGACTCAGGATGGACTTAGGCTAGAATCTTCCCGGTAAGCGCACCTTGGGGTGCTTACACACATTATTAGACATGGGCTAGTCCAGGTGCGAGAATTAGCCTAGAAGAGGCTAGATAGAAATGGGCCAACCAGTGTTTAAATGAATACAGTTTGTGTATTGTTATTTCGGGCATAAGCTAGCCAGGCGGCTGGGATGCTGGGGACGCAGCCCCGCCGCCGCTTCCTATTTCAACATGTATGCATGCAGACACAACACACACAGCATGCCATGTAGTGGCATTTTATTTGTATTTTAATAAATAAAACTTGGCTGAGGAACAGAAAAGTAAAATAGCAACACTGGTAAGTCTTACAAACCAGGCAGTAATGACACACACCTTAAGTAGCCACAATGACTCGCACCTTTATTCCCAGTAACTGTAACCACACTAGCTTGCCATTGAAATCAGGCGCTAGTGGTGCATGCCTTTCATCCCAGCTCTGGAGAGGAATATATGATGGGGGAAACAGCTCACACACAGTTTCATTCTGAGATTCCTGGAGGCAGGATCGCCATTCTGAACTGAAGTAGAGGTAAGAGCCAGTGGCTGACTGTTTTGCTTTTCTGGCCTTCAGGTTGAACCTGAGTTTCTCTCTGAGTTTTTACTAATTGTGCTTCACATATATGTAAAAAAGAAATGTCAACATAGTGGCCAGTTGTGAAGCAGAATTGTCCTTTGTCATAAAAATACAGCTAAGACAAAAGTAATCATGTTTTATAAATCTATTCCTTTTGTTGATTTCATTTTGATGCGGAACCAGGATTCAGGGAAAGAGACTTGCATGAGATCAAACAGAAGTTCCAGGATCCCTGTAATACCTTTCTCCATTTAGCCTCAGTTCTGCAACTGACCCGGGATATCCCCTTCTATTTCCATTGTGCAGGGGCCAAGGGGAAGAGTGTGATGACATGAATAAGATCAATGGTGATGGCTGCTCCCTTTTCTGCCAGCAAGAAGTCTCCTTCAACTGTGTCGGTGAGTCTTTGTCATATAGTTGTACTTGGCTGGTTGCTCATTTATAATAACAATTGTGAGTAAATAAAATCACTCATTTCAGTTCACATTTATTAAATATCTCCCATGTGACACACACTATCATAAACAGTGAGAACGCAGAAGTTGAAAAACAAGGTAGGACGACAGAGGGCAAATATTGCTGTCCTCATGAGCTCGCGTCCTCAGAGATGATGACAATGACAGGTGACATTTTTATGACCCTTTACCTTACAAACATTACTGGTTTCCTTCATACCAATTGTCCAAGATGGCTATGGTATAGTATATTATGAGTAAGTTTTTTATTCTTTAGAGGTGGGAAAAATCAGAAGTCGAAGCGATTACAAAATATGTTCTGAATCCCAATGACCGGCAGAGACTGAAGAATGTCTTGACCTTGATTGTGTGTGATTCTCACATCTCTGCTCACCCTATTTCTTACACTCTCCACCTGGGGGTCTACCTGCTGCCTGGGTGCTTGCTTCAGATCTAAACTGCGCAGTCTCAGGGATCTGCAGGGCAGGACAAATAACAGCCCAGTCTGTGCTTTGAAAGCAATCCTCTTTTCCCCACCTTTAAACAATTCGGGTGGGAAAAGTGTTTTCCTCTGCCTTCTCAAGGAGTCTGGCCTATCTTGTTGTTTCAGCCCCACTTGGGAGGCCCTGTCCAGCCCCAGGGCTGGTAAACAGGGGGTGGGGGCAGGGATGGAATTTCGAGCTGGCCCAGATGAGATCATGCTTCCTTTAAGATGCAAATCGATACCTGAAGATCAAAGGTCCTCTCGCTAATCCCTTGGGCTGGAGGTGAAAACCAATCACAATTCATTTGCAAGTACAAAGGACAGAGGTGCACTATCTGAAAGGGACTGGGCAGCTCCAGAAGGGATGAAAACCTCGGTGGGAAGATTTCTCACTGAAAGGCCGTCTTCCAGGAGGACTGTGGGGAAGAGATGTCATCGCATCTTTGCATCTGCAGTGCATTAAAGCGCTGCTCTGTCTTCTTGTAGACTAAGGTCTGTGAGCATAAAAGAAATGCGTCATTTACTGTCAGTTCATTCTGAACACCACTCTGGTGCACCTACTGTCTATCTCCTGCACCAAGTCGGAGCTGAGCAACACCATGGAGATGCTCTGCAAACGAGTGTGGTTCCAAAAAAGAAGACATTGAATGAGGAAGGACTTGACAGTTTCTAGGCAGAACTTTGCCTCGTTTTCTTTTTTTAATTGCAGAAGTCTTTCTCCCAGGTTGAGCGCTGGGTGTAGCCTGTTGTGAAAACTTGATTACTAACTAGCCTAGTGGTATGGCAACAGGGAACATGACCTAAAATCAAGAGTCAAGCTCTAGATCAAATGTTAAAGACGTGCATAAGGTTGAGCAGGTTTGGGCCTATGTCCACGTCCACTAAATGGAAATGATTAGGTAAGGATCTTTGAGAATTGGTCCTTCTACTATATGGTTTCCAGTGTGTGTGGCTGAATTATAAACTTTACTTGAACCCAAACTTCACCTTTGCCAAGTATCACTGATCCCAATCTATACCAAAAATACTTATCTATCTTACTTATGTGAATGTCTCTTTAGAGCTCCCTGGAAGACAGTAGGTTCTGGTGAAGGTGGGGTGTTCAGCACGGATCCCCTAAAATAGATGCTTGATATCTAACGTTCTTATACTGTTCTCTAGAACTAGTCAACAATACACAATGACTGGAAAGCTGCTTTCAGGCAAGGATCAGTAAACTGTGGTCCACAGACCGGAACTAGGATTTGTATATTTCAGGAACCACATTCACTCACATTCCGAAGTCTGAAAGCTTCCCAGACACATCAGAGGAGAGTGGGTGAAAGATCCTGTGTTCCAGGGAACTCAAAACATTATCTGTCCCTTTAGCTACAAAGATTTTCACTTGCTGAACTGTGCATCAGAATTTTAATTCTTTTGGTTGCTATAACCTTGTGCAAAGAGTGCAAGGAAATTAGGGTGTTATCAACCACTTATCAGAAACTGAACTGAATTTTAGATATAGAGTAGTAGGATTGAGAGACTCTTCTAGAAGTAGCACTAAGTGGTGAATCTAGAATCTGTTTTCCTTTTTGGCCATCACTTTTCCTTCTGCTTTGAGTAAAGATTCAGGATTAGCAGTTTTCAAATTGTGCTCTTTAACATTTGTGAAGAATTAAAACTGAAGGAAAGGGTGTTGTCGAGAAGATAAGACTCAGTTCATCTTCTTTACTAGGTCCTAAGTGTTCTGTTGGGGATAGTATTTGATGGCCAACTTTTCTATGTCAGGCATATTTGTAAACCATTATTCTCCGTGTACCTTTTCTATGAATCACTTTCACAAAACAAGGCAGGACGCTTGATGCAGAAGATAGGCACACAGGGCTAAGTCAAGTTTAAAACGAGGTCTGAGGATATACTTATTGTGCAAGTTACTTGCAAGAAAGGTCACTCATCAGTTCTGATTTAAAGAGCTTTGGAGGTTGATGGGGACTTTATCATTATGAAGCAATTCACGTAATAATGTAATGGAGTGGAATACATAGATGATATGAAAGGATGTCTTTCATTTTTACATTGAGTTATGTCTGTGTTAAAGATATCAGCTGTACCCTGACTGCTCGTTTAGATTCCATGATAGACTCTTACAGACATACAGGCATTCCAGGCAGAATGGAATGCTTCCTAAGATACCAGATCTCGGAGATTTTATTCCAACACAAACTCTAAAGCTTGAGTCTGAAAAACTTCCTTTTAAGAAAAACATCTCAAATATTAGGAGGGAAATTTGCACACACACACACACACACACACACACACACACACACACATGTATACTAGCTTTAATGACTCAGAGAGGTGAGACTGGAGTTTTGTTGAGGGCTTTGTTGATGTGGACATTCTTATTATTGTGTGTGTCAAGAGTAATGAACAAGAAAATGGGCCTCTGTGAAAATGACTTGGGTTCACACCACAGCTTGGATATACAATGCTGACTAGGATTTGGTATTCTCATCCAGAAAATGTCAAAGACCTGGGGCTCACCTCTGACATCTATATCCTCTTTCTAGACCTAAGGAATCAGAATCATTCTCCCAATGAGGTAGAGCCCAATCCTCATTAGAATAGTTGAATACCCAAGGTTCTTCCCTAAGTCACTCCAGCTCATGTATGGCTCACAGCCTAGATTTACCTTCTATCAACAGACAAGAGATACCCAACTTGGATTTTGAAGCCACTATGGAATCGATTCTGTTGGAGATGTATCCAAAGTACTAGAGACAGCATCTAGCATCCCAACTGAGGAGACACAGGAACAGGTGTGTTAGTTCTTCCAACGCCAAATCTTCTGCCTGAAAATTGGCCTGTAGGGCATACAATTCCTAGTTTACAGTTCTCCAAGAAAGCCCTCCATCAGATACTGGGTATTTCAAATATCTGGCTTATTTAGTTTATTTTGTCTAAGCTAACCACAATTGATTATGCCTAAAAATCCTAACTGAAAAATATCCTCACCACGTAGGAGGACGTTCAGTAGCGTTTCCTGAAGAGGCTTCCCTCTGCTTTTGTGGAAGACATATCAACTGCAATAGTCCTTGCTGGGAGCCTCACAGTGGGGTAGCCCTATACTGTGCAGTTTTATTTAATATGAGTCTATGTGTGGCTCTTATTCCTCGTGTGAGATCTGAGATTTTTTTCATGTTGTTTCAGCTGACCCAAGCTTGCGGAGATATGGTTCTACCTCCAGACTGAATAAAAGACCCTGCCTTGTCCCTCTGGAACTCTGCCATTGGAAATATTTTTCTTCCTTCTTTCTTTTTCCTTCCTTCCTTCTGCTTTTCATTTCTGATTTTTCCTCTTCCATCACCTCCTGTCTTCCTCTTAGTTCTTGTCATCATTCCCCTCCTGCTCCTTCTCCTCCTCTGTTGCCGCTGTTATCACAGGCCCTTTAGAAGGGCTGTTTTCCCTGGGCCAATGACAGCAGTGGGAGAGTGGGTGACAGATTTATGGGGGCATTCCCCTTCACTTTTCAGAAGCCCACACATCCGGAAGTATTCCCAAGGTGCCAATGTGTTATTGTGCAACACTCTGGTGACTTCCCTTTTCCACTTTCCCACCCTCGGTGCCCCAGTCCCCCAGCACATAATAAGTTTCTTATTAAAACAAATACCGCCCACAAGACCTCTTGAGTAATACCGATTACATCCCTTTTGCAATGTGGAAATTATCTTGTCCTCTTTCCGCCTTTTAGAACTGTAACACACACCAGGCCTGGGGTTTCCTTTAAAGACCATGGTATCAGTGAAGTGATAACTCCCCCAGCAGGCGCTGGCTGGAGGCATTGTTCAGCAGCAGTGGGGATTCCTCGGGAAGGCACTGACTCATAAACCACAGACAGGCTACTGATAAAAGCTGAAGGAGGGAAGGTAATGGTCAAATTAGTCAGACAGAATGTGCAGGATCCTCCAAAGGGTTTCTACTTAGTCATATATCTTGAGGCAAAGCTGGAAACATGTTCCCTTCAGAAAGGCTCTTAAGCTCTTCCATCAACCCTGGGCATCTTCGTCTCCCACCCGGCATGTTTCAGGGTCGTCTCGGATAGGCCAGTCCAGGTCCCAGTTTAGTGGTGCACCCCGTGCAGCATGTTGGAACCTCAATTTTTCCCTTCGTGAAAGACTCTTTATGTTTTCATTAACCACCTAATGCTGAGCAATCCTAGCTTCGCTAGTAGCTATTTAAGGCTGGAGGAGACTTAAGCCTTACTTAATGTTGACATATAGTCAAGGAAAAACAAAGTCATGGAGACTCCCATATCCTACCTCCCAGGACTGCAGGCACCCCCACTGTGTCTCTGCTCTCTTCCACCAAGCTCCTCCCCCTCTCCCCGCAGCGTTCAGCATCACTTTGTCTCTCATTCCTAACAGGGCATCTGCACCCCTGTGTTAGAGCCAGGGTCAGTAACTCAATTAGCACTCCCTACAGCCCAGGGCCCCCCCTTCTCTGGGAGGTAGATAAGGGCTAGGAGCTGAAGATCAATCTGCCTTGCCACCAGTTGCTGGGAGGGCAGGGGGTCACCTAGCCTGTGGCCCCTCTGTCAGACTGCCCTGGCCTCACTGAGCCAAGGCAAGAAAGGAAAACAAGAAGATGAATCTTTGTGTCCCCTTGGTGGATATTGGGAGGAGAGTTTAGAACAACAGTGACTGAGAGTTTAGAAAACAGTCTCTTTGGCCAGTGGGGACAGAGACAGGGGAGTGAGCTCTGCTGGGAGCAGCTTCAGTTATTAGTTTTCTTTCTAACAATGTCTAATCATAATGGGCGAATCCACCTCTCACCTTAGAAAAAAATAAATTTAAGAATCAAAATTAGACTTTCCCGGTTGCCTAGATCCACTCGCACTTGCCTGTATAAGGAAAAGTACCTACTTTTCCCTAAAAGATTTTCTTTTTTTTTTCAATTTTTATTTTTTTTAATTCGCTTTTTTTAAATTTATTCATTAAGATTTCTGTCTCTTCCCCCACCACCACCTCCCCCAATCAAGTCCCCCTCCCTCGTCAGCCCAAAGAGCAATCAGGGTTCTCTGCCCTGTGGGAAGTCCAAGGACCACCCACCTCCATCCAGGTCTAGTAAGGTGAGCATCCAAACTGCCTAGGCTCCCACAAAGCCAATATGTGCAGTAGGATCAAAAACCCATTGCCATTGTTCTTGAGGTCTCAGTAGTCCTCATTGTCCGCTATGTTCAGTGAGACCGGTTTTAACCCAGGCTTTTTCAGACCCAGGCCAGTTGGCCTTGGTGAGTTCCCGATAGAACATCCCCATTGTCTCAGTGTGTGGGTGCACCCCTCGCGGTCCTGAGTTCCTTGCTCGTGCTCTCTCTCCTTCTGCTCCTGATTTGGACCTTGAGATTTCAGTCCGGTGCTCCAATGTGGGTCTCTGTCTCCTTTCATCTGTCGCCTGATGAAGGTTAATATTCAGGAGGATGCCTATATGTTTTTCTTTGGGTTCTCCTTCTTATTTATCTTCTCTAAGAACCCAAATTATAGTCTCAATGTCCTTTATTTATGGCTAGAAACCAAATAAACAACGTTTTCCTTGGCTTAAAGACAGTCCTTTATTTGAAAAAAGAAAGAAAGAAAGAAAGAAAGAAAGAAAGAAAGAAAGAAAGAGGAAAAAAAAGATATGAAGGGCAAGGGCACGGTGGTGATGGACTCCCTTTGGGTTTGCACAGCACTCCGCAGAGATCACATAGCGTCGTGGTATTGTAGGTACCAACACGGCACCTGGGTGAAATCCTGGTGCAGACACTGTAAACCTACTTCTCCCTTTTCATCAGTAATATGTTAGTTATTGCTACTTCTTAGAGATGCTGTGAAAGCCACACATACTTATTGACTTGGAGAAGGGGATTAGTTTACCACGAGTTCGAGCCCAAGGCATGACAAACAAGTAGAAAAGAGTTAATTTCTGTTCCCCATTTACACTGGGGACACCTGGTAGCGTGATGAGTGCTCATTACTTCTTTTTATTACACGGTTCATTCAAAAGTTGCATCGATGTTCTCAGAAACTCTATAACATCTAAAACCACTATAGTCATCACCTTGTTTGGTAGAGGATAAAACTGTGAATATGAAATGTTATGCACACTGCCCATGGTAGTACAGCTAGAATCAGAAGAAGTGAATTCGTGACAGGCAGTCAAGGCGGGACTCCATTTGTCAGACGCCTAACTCTATCGTGCTAAGAAACTTTCTGAAAAATATGATACCTTTTAGCCTTCTAGAGTAGCAGTACACATTTACTGACCAGAAAATCAAGAGGCACTAAGTTAAGTTTGAGGGAGCTGTCCAAAGTCATCTCACTAGGAAGGTCTGAGAACAGACTGAAGATTTTGGCCAAAACCTGGATATAGTCTTGCAGAGCAGGAAAGTATTTCCTGGCATTTCTGTTTGATACCACTGAGTCCTGGAATGAAGGAAAGTGAACATGTATCTTACTTATGTCTTTGCCATGACATGTTTACAACCACGAAAAAGCCAAATCAAAACAAAAACATAAAACCTCTCTGCATAAAGTCCATTTCTTCAGTGATGGTGTGATAGGGCCATCTTTTCCCAAGCCTTCTCTCTCATCCCTCTACATTAGCCTCACTGCTTTCTAATATCTAAAATAGGGATAAAATAGCACTGGGTTGGGTCCCATTGTTGTGGTTACACAGGGGAGCTTGTCTCTGTGTCCTCACGGGCACCTCTCTCCCAATGCTGATGCTTAGTTTCCTCTTCTGGAAAACAGACACCATTATCAAGACCATAATTGTCTGGAGTACTGACAATGATTTAGGGCATCTTGTGGACTCCTCTTCTCTTCCTTCCTCTGTATCTCAGAACTGGCTGGTGCAGAAGCAGATGGTCCATCTAAGGCAGGACTGCTTCTGAGCCAGATCTTTGAATCCGGACACTAAATTACTGTGGCTGATACCTCTTACAGAGTACCTAGGCTTTGATACGCAGCGCCAAGAGATGGGGATGAGTTAGATGGACCCCAAGGGCTCTGGAGTCTAACTTCTAGAGTCAAAATCCCAGGCTGTTATTGTTTTTAAATGGTGCGGTTTTAAGACAAGGGCTCTGGGAGGAGAAAGGAATTCCTTTCACTCTGAAGGTCAAATGGGGTCACTAAGGGCACAAAAGAGCAGGAAAAGGAGGCAATGGGGCGGAAGACTGAGGTGTGGGCAGGACCAAAGATCTGAGTCTTCCAGCGGGAGGTCTGAGGAATACATTCAAAGTTCTCAAGTCAGTATTCCTTAGGATCAAACTGCCTAGCTGCCACAGACCAAGGCCCACTACCCCGTTTATAAACCTGGGAGGCCTGCCCCACAAAGAGACTGAACTGGAGTGAAAGAAACAGGAGGCCTCTGATTTCAGCAGGGAGGAATTCTAGCCCTTAGTTCTGAGTCAGTTTGCTGACTCTCAGGAAGGGGTCAGGACCAGGGAACCCACTTGAAGCTTTCTTAAATGTAAGGAATTGAGACCAGACTTTGATGTGTGCTTTTGAAGGACAGCCCTCCAGAGTCCTGGCAGGTGAATCTGGGCAATTAGGAACAAGGACTTCCTTATGGTACTAAAATGGACCAGAAATCCATCTGCCTTGAAGTGTGTCCATACATGTATAGCTTAGGTAAACTTGAAGAGGGAAAAAGTCTCTGGACTGGTAGCAAGGCCTTTTTCTGGGTGGTGGCTCTCTTCTCTTGAGTTGGAATATTTAATATTCATGAGCTGTGATCTCTACTTGAAGGGAGTAACCGAAGGGAAATTGAAATATTAAGCAAGGGAGGAATATAGTCCTAATTGTATCCTCCTTTTCTTTTTTGGAGACAAACGTAATGTTCTTAAAATAAAATGATGGATGGGCAGTAGAGGTGATGTGCAAACTTCACTGTGTAGAAAAGGGCAGATGCTAGCTCCAACATGTGCGCACCGACCCGGGCTGAAGGGTGCAAACTGCCTACTGGATTTCACCCTTCCTTCCCTCACTCTCTGTTAACTGTACCTTTTGTTTGTCAAGCTCTATGCTGGTTTCAAGGAAGCAGCAGTGTCAGGAGCCATTTCCCCTCTAACAATCATTACAGAGACCATCACTCTAGGGAGTCTGCAGAGAACCTCACACCCATAGTTATGTTCTATTGACAAAACCTGCCCCTCACCCAATTAACTGCTAATCTTAGCGGAACCCGCCTCACATTCCAGCTATCCAGGGAACCAGGTGTGGCCACTTGTGACTTCTGGCCTGTCTGTCTGAATGTAACCGAGCTACGTGACCGGAACCACGCGGCCTGCGAGATCCCGTACCCTGCCCCTCATCCCTTACCATATATAAACTGTAACCCGTCCCTAATAAACAGAGGCCTTGACAAAGTTGCTTGGTCTCGTTCCTCTGTCTTAGCTCATTCCCTTCCAGGTAGCGCCCCTCCGAGACCCTGGAATAACTGGATTGCGGGGTGGGTTACAACCCCTAGACTGAGTAGCCCACCCCAAAGCAATCCACACAGCAGCATGTAAAGCAGACCAGGGAGGGCCGAAAAATGCCCCTGACAGTGATTTCGAAGTCACTACTGCTAGGAGCTCAGATAGCACTCAGGGCAGGAGAGAGCTTTTGTAGTATGAAAAAAGGGTCAGCATGGTAGATTACAAGGAAAACTGGGGACATAGCTTTGCAAGCAGAGGGTCTTCAAGGCCTGTGAGCACTGTTATAGCCTGAAGGAATGAGAAGGTGGCCAATCTGTGTACCCTGTGCTCTGTGCTGCTCACAGTAGTCCCCGGATCAGTAAATCATTGCCTAAGGTCAAAGCCAACCCATTGCAGCTTTAGGCAATAAAGTCCCATTGAAACACATGTAGGTCCCTTTGATAATATACTGCCACCACAAAGGAGGGCTCTGGTGTGGCCAATGGAAGCCCTTTGTGGCCCACAAAGTCAGGTAGATACTGTCACTGTCCTGAAGATGCTGGTCACAGATGGCTGCTGCAGAGAAAGATGGGTAGCTCTTAGGTGTAAAAATAGAGAGAGGGATAGAAAAAGGGAGAAAGGAATAAGGGGAGAGTAAGACAGAGGGAGACAGGGAGAGAGAAAGAGCCATTCCTTTTACCCATCCCAATATTGGCAGCGTACATTTGTAATTACACACCCTTGTCCTTCATCTTTGAGCAGAAAAGCACTTCTGTGTCCCCATCTTGCAGCTCGAAGCTCTGTTAAGCTTAAGCATGGGACTTTTTGTGTCTGGAAGCAATGGTCCCCTGAGCCCATATGGCTTTACTTTTCAAAGGCTCAGACAGTGTCTGTGCCCTACCCTACCTGTAGCCCAACACTGATGTCTCCACTCAAGTGTCACTTTTTCAGCGGCATTGACAGTGCTCCTGGAGACAAACATTGTGATGCACTCTTTCTCGATGACACAGCAGAGCTCCCAAATGCGTGAGCAATTCAGCAGATATTTATGGAGTTGAGAAATGACCACCAGAGGAATGAACCTTTCCAAGTGCCCCCTGAGCCAGGCTGGCTGCCACACATGCCACCGACCCTCCTTTCCTGCTCCTCACAGACAAAGAAGTTGGTTGGAAGTAGGTGTTCCTAAGTAGTGAAATTGAGATTTGAACATAAAATCTGCTCCAGGGACAAATGAAGTGCTCCCACATTCCTTCCATGAGAATGCCAGTCCTTCAGCTAGAGCTTGCCTGTCTTACCTGCCTTGGCTGTAGTCATAGTAATACAGAAGATAGGTTCTTAATGCAATAATATTAAGTTAGTTCTATGATTTTTCTATTAAGTCCTTCTAAATTAATAATGTGGATCCTACAAGCTAATTTTTACATCATATAGCCCATCTGTGTAAAGAAATCAAGACAAAGAGATGTTCAATAATTTATTCAAGATTTTCTTTCACCAGTAAGGGATTTTAGTTTTGAAAGTGTGACTCAGGAGCTGAGCAACTTATTTTTTGTTACATTTTTATCTTTAAGATTACTTAATAAAATGTGTAATCTAGGAACTGAAGGTTCTAACAGCAAACAGATAAGGGGAAGGGGAAGCGATGCAAGAAGCAGTGGAGACTCTCATAACAAAGTATGCCTAGGTCTCTTTAAGAAGCACCATCTGACATGTTTATTTACAGTTCACTAAATGCTTAACACAGGAAGCAACTGAAAGGCCATTTTCTCTAAATTGCCACTGGTTTAGGATCAAAGAGAAATTAGCATAAAACAAATCTGAAATTATAATAATCAGTAAAGGTTTTTATTTTAACTTTCTGTACAGAAAGATAAAGTACACTGCATTTACATCTGCAACTGTGAGGCTCAGCTCTACTTCAAGTTGCCCCCTGTGTTCCCTTATGCAGCAGCCAACAGCTCCAAGTGACCCTGAGGATCTCACACAAGGGGTTTGTCCATTTGCAGCACCTGCTGCATGTCAAATTTTCTGTGCTACATATGGACCTTCCCAGTGAAGGGAAGTGACAGAATGGTGGGATGGATGAGAAAGACTCCTCAGAGTCCCGAAAAGCGTATGGTAGGAGTAGGTGAGTCTAGGACAGATTTCTAAGCAATGGGCTCAGATGACATGCAGCTTGAAAGTCAGAAATGAGGACGAGTCCTTTCGTAGGGACCCCAAATAGACTAGCCCTGATGGAGCCTAATCCAAGATCTAGAGGCCTGGCTAGGGCTATCTGGTCTTGTAGCAAGCGTTTCTAGGTAGAAGCACAGCCGACTGGAGTCATATTTTAAGGCATCAACCTCCCTGAGTAGGATGCTCTTCAGGGGCCAACAAAGTACTTTTGGCAAGCCAACCTGATGAGAAATCAGAGTGATTTTACCTCTCAACACTAGTCAGGAAGCCGGCCCAAATTATCCATAAGTTTAAATTAAGCTATCAACTGCCATTGGCAGGAATGTGAAGACCCTGGCAAGAGCTGTCCCTGCATTCAGCAGTCCAAAACCACTCAAATAACTTGTGCTCAGCCTCATTATTGTGGAAAATGTTGGGTGAACTGCTTGAATCCCCAGCTTTTCTGTCTGTTTGTCTCTATTCCCTTCTGCCAAGAGAACTTATCAACAGGCAGGATAATTGGCTGCTGGGACCTGAAGCCTGGGAGCCCTCACTTCCTCCAGTCCCTTTGCATCTTTCCCCATGTGAGAAACGGGAGCATGGCTCCTAACCTCAGAGGGTTGTATCATCTCTCCTTCCATGCACCCCATGAATGTGTGCGATGCTCATGTATGGAGCAACTCTCACCATTCCGTCCTGGGCCGTGAAGCCTGAATACCTTGCTGCCACTGCATGGGCCAGAAACTGATCAATAAATACTGAGTATTATGGTACTAAAACAGTGATGTCCTTATTCACAAGTAGAGAATACCCTATCCCTGGGAGATAGCAAACAAGTTTGAGAATCATGCATCATACAAGGAGGTCATGGAGGGTTTTCAATTAAACAGCACAATTAAAGACAACATTCTGAGTATGCTTCTAGCCACACTTGGCTAGCCTTTTCTGGTTTTCCTCACTTCTCTGTGCATTTTGGTACAGATGTCTTTCTGAAGTCCACAGCAGCATCGGTTCTCCCTTTTGTCTCGGCCAGAGTCATCCCTTCAGAACCGAGGATTCCGCCCGTGTGCCTTCTGCCTGACTGTTTTCCCACACTGCTTTCCCTCCGTGCATGTTTGAGGCTAACTCTCTACCGGGGAACTACTGCCCAGCCTTTCCCTTTTCCTGCCCACTCACAAATCTAGCTTATCTGCCTGGACTGGAGATTCCCTTAGACATTCAACACATGTACTTGGCCAGCTTTCTCCCCAAGCCTCTGTTGGCCCTACTAACTAATCAAACATTTAAACAAGAATTTTGAAAAAAAAAAAAAACCTCATTCTTACTACCTTTATCTTCACTTATATCCCAATAATTTGCTATCCCAACTTTATTTTGAAAATGTGTATTTTACTCCACATCCATCTCTCCCCACAGCCTAAACTCACCATTGTTTTCTCCAAGGCCCTTTGTGGTAGTCATAATAATACAGAGGATAGGTTCTTAATGCAATTATATTAATTAAGTTAGTTCTATGATTTTTCTATTAAGTCCTTTTAAATTAATGATGTGACTCCTATAGGCTAATTTTAACATCATATAGACTGTCTGTGTAAAGAAAGTGTGACAAGAGAGCTCCTGCAGGTTCCAAGTTCCCCAATTTGTCCAGCCCCAGTCTGTCCCCTGATATGGTGAGAGAGCAATTCTCCTAGAATAAACATCTGATTTGGCCCTATCCTCTGGACCATGTCCACAGTGTCTTTGCATTGCCTTTGAGGAAAATGGTAATCCCAAAGATTCAAGGAGAAAAAAAAAAAAACACAGAATAAATCATTATGGCCAAATTAATTAAAGCAAGTAATTAATTAAAGCAAGTTTTTTTTTTTTAAAAAAAAATCTTGTACACAGCTTTCTCCCCCTAATGTGGGGTTCATGAGGTCAGTGGGCATGATAAGGGTTTTGCTAGTTCAGGGGTAAGGAGTTTTCCAATAAGGATATCTGGTAGGTAAACAGGTTACAGAAGCAGAACATAGCACGGTAATCATATCAAGGTTGTCATAATAACACTTGGAAACAAAAGTAGGCATAACAGCTTCTCAGAATAAAGGCATGTTTCCTAATACAGGCAGTATAGAACGATTTTGTAGCCAAAATTACAGGTGGGGCATAGCCCAATTTTGAGAACCAGTGATTTAATGATAATCAAGTCAAGACCTTCATGGTCTGATGCAGTCATTTACAAGCTAGGTTCTAGTATTCTATTCTGTTTTGTACATCTATGTTTTTTGTTTTGTTTCTCTAGCATCTCATTGGCTAACATGCC
This sequence comes from Alexandromys fortis, assembly GCF_014885135.2. Classification (NCBI taxonomy): domain Eukaryota; kingdom Metazoa; phylum Chordata; class Mammalia; order Rodentia; family Cricetidae; genus Alexandromys; species Alexandromys fortis. The sequence goes on along the minus strand of NW_026068079.1, from coordinate 855,324 downwards.
CTTTCCTGGCAAGGTCCTCCCCACCACCAATTGCTTCCTGGAGAGATACAGCCTAGTTGTTGACTCCTAAGGCAGTTCTTCTCAAAATAATGTAACATTGAGCTGCTGGTCCCTCCCATATGTTCATCAGACATCCCAGAGCAAAATACAATGGGGTCAAAATTTACATACAGCACCTCCCTCCACTCACTAGAAACTGGCTTATAATTTATAGGCTTAGTAAACAAGAAATAAATGGATTAAAGAAGGATATATTTTTCATGAGACAACTTTATGTCTTAGGAATTGAGGCGTCAAAGATCTTCAAAGTCTAACAGACTGTGGCTTGGATGGAGGCTTTCTTCTTATCTAAAGAGGAAATCAGCTGGCTCTGAGATAGGGTGACCCCCCCTCCCCCGCAGTGTGATATGTGTGTTCAGTTCCCAGTTCTGTGAAAGAGTAGTGGAGACTACTCATCCACACAGTGGGCTTGTTACTAAGCTATTTTCCAGGAAGTCCCCCAAAATTTTGTAATATCTGTCATTAAAGCCTTTTTGACCCTTATTTTATTTGCATGTGAGAAGGAGTCGGGTGCCCATAAGCCTCTCATTCCCACCTCTATTGACAGTACTCCAAACTTTTGAGAACTTAGGTGAATCGAGTGGTTATTTTGATTACCTGTAAGACTCTTAGATAACCCCAAATTCTGTGGCTTTTGAGTATCACAATCTTAGGCTAGCTTCCTTTGGGGTACAAAACCTAATTACCTGGTGGCTGGAAAGAACAGCAGGCATGCCACCCCCTAGGCAGAGGATTCAAAGGGAAGTGGGTAACTCTGTAAATAGTGCTGCTTTAAGGGGCCTTTAAGCCAATGCTCTTTGTTAAGGAAATTGATGGCTTTGTAAGTACTGTGTCTGAAGGGAGTGCTTGAGCTGAAGGCCCCAGCTCGCCTTGTAAATTTCCTAATGGACTCTGGGCCTGCAGGCTGGGCCCAGCACCTTCATTCATTTGCCAACAAAAACATAGATTCCTCTTTTTGAAAATGAAAAGTTTAGCCAAACTCAAGTCAATGAGCCTCCGTACTTTAATCGCAGCACAAGGTAGTAGATGTTAAGTGTTTCCTTCAGGGAAACCAAGGTTACTGGAGATTTTCTTCCAAATGTTAGATTTTTGGGATGGGTGCTTTTAATTTGTCTTATCATTTTGTTTTTCTAAAATCTGTAAGGTTAGTCATTATTTTACCCTTTTCCTGACAAGGAAAGGCCTTAGATGGAACTGAAAGGTGCTAGCCATTCCAAAGATGTGCCCCCTGCTGCCTTAGACTTCTGAGTCCTCAAGTGACCCAAAATCATGGGGCGCCCCAGAAAGAAACAGGCCAGCCTATTGCAGAAGACCCTCCTTGTCCAAAAAAGAAACAGGCCAGCCTATTGCAGAAGACCCTCCTCGCCCCAGAAAGAAATGGGCCAGCCCATTGCATAAGACCGTCCTCTGTATTCACAGCTGTTTCAAAAAAATGTGAAATGTACAGAATGAGCATACAGAAGAGTTGATTTTAGAATCAAACTAGTGTAGATTTGAGTCTTGATCCTGCAACTCTCTTACTTAGTGTTTTCAAACCTCAGTTTCTTTCTACCTTTTGGACAATGACAACACTAACTACAAAAAGATCTACAAGGATTAGGTAATTGTAGGCATTTGAAACATTTAATTAAGAGTCTAGCACTTGGCAAACTATCCTCTTATTTACTTAGCAAATACACTAAATGTGACTTTAATTTGCCAAGTAGATGATGCTATAGTAATACAGCAAGGGACAGCAACTAACCTTCCTAGGGAAGGAATGACAGATAGGCTTTCCAGAAGGTATGCATGGTTCATCTATGAATTAAAACTAAATGAGGTTAGTCATAAGGAAAGCACCTGGGACATTAGACAAAGTCACTCCCTGCATAAGTGTGTAGGGGGAGGTGTGAGGGTGGGCACGGTTCCCTCAAGGGGCAACCTCACTAGCAATCTGCCTCAATAAGAAAATAGAATGCGTTAGTGGTGAGGAAGCTGTAGAAATAGCTAGGGACAAGATCACACGTGGCAATTGTCATTAAGTCTGTCAGAACAGAGTAGGTGCATATAATTCAGGATCTGAAGCAGCTGATTACATTTTCAGACCCACTGCAGCTTCAAAGAAAGTATTCTCCCATGTCCCTCGGAGCCCCCTTCTTTTCAGATTAGATATCTTATTCCCAAATGAGGATTGCTTGGTTCATGATGCTTATACTGTATCCCACTTTCTGACTATAGTACAGCTCCTTGTGGCCCAGAGTTCATCTTTTAAGGCATGGTTCATCCAGCTAAGTACCAGAGGACATCTCTGGTTAGTGTTCTGGGATTGATAGCTAGTAAGGCCATTTTCAATCCCTAGTTTTTGTATGGGCAAACCCCTCTTTCAGTCGGTGGAGACTGACCTCAGAGCAACCACAGATTGTTGAAAGCTGTTTTGAATAAGAAATGTCATGATGACCCTTTCTATACCTGATCAAACGTGTCATGGTTTTGATTTCTATGTTCAAATGTTCCAGTTAACTCATTAGATTTCGGACCATTGTTCTCCTTTCTTCTCACTCCCTCTTGTCTTTTTCCCCTTTTCATTTTAGGAGAGTGAAAAGACACACACACACACTTCTTTAAGAACAAACTGCAGTAAAACAACACAAATTAAAAACCATACAGATTCTAATTAACATAAAATCCTATTCCAAAGTCTGAATATTATCCTCATTATCACATAAAAGAAAGAACAAACTTACCCAAAGGTGATCTGCTTGTTTCCTGTCTCCTGATCTTGCAAGCACGTCAATGTGTCTCACTGAATTGGAAATGGAGGATGCTGTGTCTTGAATGCCTCATTCTTTTGGATTTTTCTGAACCATATGGCAGGAGGATGGACTTTGTGTCTAGCCAGACCAATCAGGGCTCAGGATGGGAGTCACCCATGTTGTCACTCTGGCTACTACATGGGAACTCTACCAAGAACCCAGTGCACTGCAGTACCTTAGTCATGACCAGCCTTGCCAGAGTATGGTTACTGGCTTGGTTTCATGTGGTGCTCTGACTCATCCTCTAGTCCTTGGCCCACTGGTACATATAAGTCTATCCAAATGCCTCGGTTGGAATCTCCAGGCTGCTGTAACAGAATGATGGGTTCCGAGTTTTACTGGATTGAGAAGGATACACATACATGTATATATTTTTATTTACATGCATGCTCATATACATGAAGTTCTCAGGATTATCTAACATTGCATTTTCTCAGTCTTTATGTAATAATAATGGTTCTTCACTAACCAGTCAGGACCCTTGGCTTCTGAAAAGTTTCTGCACCCCAATAAACCTCTCCACCAATACAATAATGCGAATTAGACCAACTTAAACTGAATTAGAAAAAAAAAAGATAAACAACTAGCTTTCCTGGATGCAAACGCTCCCAGACGGCTTTACAGCCCCCCAGAGAGGAGATGGGAAAGGAAGAAAGAACACCACGTGTTTGTTTTCTGGGAGCTGTTTAAATACCCTGTGGGAGTGGTCTTGAGCATCTCTGGAGAGGGGTCATCATTGGGCAGGCTTTCTCAGAAGCAGAGTCTGAACTGAGGCGACTCCCAGGGGGGAGGACTTCCACCTGAACATTTCAGACTCTTTCAATATATGGATGCCAAGGACTGAGGTGAAGCTTCCATCCAGTCTCCATCAATTAACTGTGCTGTATTTGGCACCATACTTAACTGTTCTGAATCTCAGTCACTGCATTTGTGATAGGGCTGTACATGAGCTATGTTAGTTACTAAAGGCATTTGCAGCACAGACCTTTGTTTATTCAGTGTACATGTATTTACAGATGGTCTTCTGTGTCTAGAATCTGAACACAATGGTGACAAAACTACCCATCCTCCGCTTTCATGAAATGGCTGCTCTCATTTAGAAAAAAAAAAAAAAACCCATCAGATAAATATTTGAACAGACAAGCTAATGTTCTGAGAGGAGTAGATTAGTGGTAAACAGAAGCCGTAGGAGAGCTTAGGATTGTATTTGAGGAATTTGTTTGGATAACCCTTCATTAAACAGGTAAATGGTCATAGTAAGACATTAAGTAAAAAAAATGAAAAGAGATTTGGTGATTTGGGAGGTGCGTTCAGGTATGCACCTGAAATTAAAAAGGTGAAAACATTACTTAAGAATATTGACACCTTCTAGTATTTTCTGTGTATTATTGTATCGGATCTTTCCTGTCACTTCACAAAATGGATAAGAAAAGTAAAGTTGCCTTAAATAGTAAATACCAAAGCAAACAGAGAGAGTGGTGGAAGGATGGTATAAGTTATTAGATGCCAGAGAATAATTTAGAGCAAAGTTGAATGTGGAATTTTGATTTCTGGCACAGGATATGTGTTTCGTTAATGCCCTCTTCCATGTCTTTCAAGAAAAGTTCAACACTCACAGTTTTCAAGGATTTTACTTTCCAGTCTTCCATTTCAGATTGAAAAATGAAGGCTTGAGGATTAAAAGGTTAAAGGAATAAAGATCCAAGAAAATTTTAGAGTAATATTTGAAGATTGTGAAGTTATTTAACCTAACTTGTTTACTAGCCAGAAGAAAAGACTGAAGCCCAGAGAGAGAAGAACCTGTCCTCTGCCCTTCCTGCCTGCCTCCCTCCCTCTCTCCCTGATCCCTTCCTTCCTCCCTTCCTCTTTTCCTTCCTTCCTCCCTACCTCCCTCTCTCCTTTCTTTTCTTCTTCCTCTTTCTTTTTCTGTAGACTTCTTCCTTTCTTCTCCCCTTCTCTCTTTTTTCCTTCTTCTCCCCTTTCCTTTCCTTTCCTTTCCTTTCCTTTCCTTTCCTTTCCTTTCCTTTCCTTTCCTTTCCTTTCCTTTCCTTTCCTTTCCTTTCCTTTCCTTTCCTTTCCTTTCCTTTCCTTTCCTTTCCTTTCCTTTCCTTTCCTTTCCTTTCCTTTCCTTTCCTAACACGTAGAATCTATTTATAGTATGCTGTCTTTTTGCATATCAATGTTTAGCCCCCTTCCCCCATTTATTAACTTGGATTCTCTAAGTCAAATTTTATTTTGTTATTTCCTGTTGCTGATTTTAGAGGTCTTGGGGTCTTAGACATCATTTGTTCTTGTGCTCACATCTATTTCATTGCCACTAATAATTCATATGGTATTAATTGTCCCCACCATTTCATATCATGAGATGTCATTGGAGCTCCAAAGAGACCTAGATAGAAAAATTATTTGGGGCTTTGATTATTCGGGCTTCTTGGATGTGTTGTCTTTATATTCAGGTCTCTATCTGTGCTGCAATCTTTTCAGGCCATTTAATAAATATACTAAATTCAAGGTAATATCAACATACCTTCAATTCTAATTCAGAAGATTGCCAATTCCCTTTATTAAATTTCAGTATAATATATATTCTCTTTTCTATCCAGCCATTCTATTTCTTTTCAAAGTTGCAAAGGCAGAAAATAAAGCAGTGTTTAGGACATAAGGTGAAACAAAGGGGCCTTGTAATGAGTTAGTTACAGAGTTGCACTGTTATGATTAATATATGCCAGAAGGTGTACTAGACCTTCATTTAAAACTTGCATTAAAGTCTTTATATAGAATAACCTGTTGGAATAATTCAAAATCAGGTTTGGTGTTCAGTTTATTTTTTGTTGATGTTGTTTTTATTGTAGGCAGTGTCTCTCATTATAACTAAGTATCAGAGTTTTTGTTAGCTTGACAAAACCTAGACTTTTCCAGGAGGAGGCAATCTCAGTTGAAGAATTCCTTCCATCCTATTGGCCTGTGGGCATGTCTGTGGGCATATGTTCTTTTTATCAATCTATCCATCTAAATATCTATCTATCTATCTATCTATCTATCTATCTATCTATCTATCTATCTATCTAAACATCATTCTGTCTGTCTGTCTGTCTAAATATCTATCTATCTGGCTTTTCCAGACTGGGTTTCTCTGTGAAACAGTTCTGGCTGTCCTGAAACTAGACCAGGTTGGCCTTGAACTCACAGATATCCTCCTGCCTCTGCCTCCCAAGTGCTAGAATTAAAGGTATGTGCCAATACTGCCTGTCAGGCACATTTTCTTAATTTGTCATTTGTGTAGGGGTGCTTACCCCACTGTGAACAGTACCATCCTTTGGCAGGTGGGGATGGACTGTATCATGAAAGCGACCTAAGTATGAGCCAAGAAACAAGCCAGAAAGAGCATCCGTCTCTGCTTCCAGTCCTTCCTCTAAGCTTTGTCTTGAGTTTCTACCCTGACATACCTCAATGATAAGCTGTGATCTGAAGTATAAGTCAAAGAAGCCATTCCCCTTTTGCTCTTGGTCAGAGTAGGTTATCACATCAACAGAAGCCAAGCTAATGCACTCATGAAGGACTCAAATTCATGGTCCTTTTCCTTTGGCCTCCTAAGTGCTGAGATTACAGGTTTCCCAAGATTACACATGGATCACTGAGACAATTTTAGATAATTGATTATGGCAATTATAAAACTCCACAAGAGCTTTATTAATCATTTACTGAGTTTCTCCTATAAGACTGACATTATCCTAAGTATCAGGGACATGATTTGAGTAAGCTGGAGCCAGTCTAGCGCTATCTCGGAATCAAGATGTATAAATAATAACATCTATTTATTATTAAATAGTAACCACATAGTACGATCAGGCAATTTTATAGATTATAAAAATAAAATATGCATTTCTATGAAACTTAGAAGGATGCACAGAATAGTAACACATAAAAAATATTCTTTAAAATATTTTTGTGTGGTCCTGTGGGTGATCAAATCAGGGCTTTACACATGGCAGGTGAACGTAGTACCTATGATCTACACCCCAAACTTCAAACTTTGAGTTTCCTGATATATAATAAATACTGCGAAGGGATTCAACCACTTGGGAATGAGCACGTACTATATGTAAACGGTGCTGTTCTTTGAGTTGATTCCTCACTGAAGAGGTCACAAAAAGAGCAAGAAAAACAAACACAAATTTGTTAGAAGTTTAAGCTTCTAATGCAATGAAAATCAAAACTTTTTGAATGGACAGCTGTCAATCTATGTGGATGGATGGATGAGTGATGAATGGGTAGATGGAGAGATAGTAGATAGATGGGTATGTGGGTATTTGGGTGGGTAGATGAACCTGTGAGTAGCAGGAATAATAGTGAGACAGTCACATAAAGATGACTGGTAGGTCATGATACAAATTCTTGGTTTTGTTGTGTAGGATAAAGTGAGAAACCCCTGAGACATTGCATGTGGAAGTGTGTTGTTTCTAGGTAAGCATTGTAACTATGTCTGAAGGGAAGGGTGGCAAGGAAATATCCAAAGGTGGCACTTCAAAAATGATGGACCAGGATGGTGGCAACGGGACAGTTTGCATCTATTTGGAATATCCGCAGGCAAAGGAGCCAAAGGATGTGCTGATGGCCTGAATGAGATGTGCAAGGTGGGGTGAAAAGACAAATAGGTGAGACAACAGAGAGGGTTGGGCTTTCTCCTCTGAGGCATGGTTGTTGAGGTGCTCGATTGCTAACATGGAGAAAGGGACCAGGGGTGAAACTAATGTTCTTGTTGTTCTTGTGGTGTGCATTTAAATAGACGTTTGGCAGAAATCCCACTATAGGCCACTGGAACCATATCTAAATCCATATATGTGAATACAATTCATTGGCAGATTTTTTTTGAAATTATTATTTAAGTTTTAAGATAGATGAGAGAATTTAGAAGAATTCAATGTTTCCAGACCTAGCTATGAAGTCTGGAAGTGCTTACTGTAAAGTGAATCTAAGAGATTATACATGAAGGTATGTGAGAGATGCCATATGATAGAAGGGGCTAGGATGGGATGGTGGCATGGAGGAGGGATGCAATATGGCAGAGAGGAGACGAGGGGAGGAGAAGAAAGGGGAGATGAGAGATTCAAGTGGAAAGAGAGTGGAATCACACTTTCATGTGCCTTGAGGGAATCAAGCGAAGATACTGATGTCATGATTAGTTTCAGCACCACTGAGGTTGCTAGGGGCCTGTCTACTGTAGTTAATTTAAGTACAGAAGCCAGAGCTGAGACAAATGAAGAATGAATTACAGGAAGAAAAAGTAGAAGGGATATACACAGATTCCTCTTAATAAATTTTCTTAAGAGATGTAAGGTAGGAAATAATAATAATAATATATTAAATCTAAGTTTCTGTGTTTTTATTTATTTAAAGACTTTGTATTAAGGAAAATTATTTTTAAATATTGAAAACTCGGGTAGACTGTACCATTCCTGATGGTTTGTAAGAAATGAATAATATGCCTGGAAATAAGAACTAGTTAAAACTGGAAATACAGAAATGTACTAGAGCAGCAGGCCAGCGTCCCTATGCTGGAGACACGAAGTCTTCATGGTGGAGATGCAGACTGAAGAACCGGCTTTCAGGCTGAAGAGATAGGAGTGGATGCTCTGAGGAATGAAGGAAAAGAAGGAGAGAGATGTGGCTGGAACTTAGGTTAAACAAGGATTTGGGGCTGGACTAGGAAAGGGGTTGAAAGCTACATGAAGATTTTGAAACACTGTCGGCATCAATTAAATATTGCAAACACGGTGAAATTCGCCCTTTAGAGTCACACCGACTGAGAGGGAGCTGGAGGTGGAAGTGACCTAAAGTCCAGTGTGAGATTACTGTGAGGGCCAAATCGAAGGAGACATAGGCAGTGCACGGAGGGTTCCTTCCGTTTCTATTTTGTTCAGGTTGCTAGAGGACGCCCAGCTGTCACTGTAGGGCAGGGAAAGGGATTTCAGGTTCATGCTGGCGTGTGATCAGTCCTTGAAGAAGGCAGACGCCAACATGAGCTCCTCAGATTCCACACGTGAAGCTGCTTGGCAGGTGGAGGGCCCTGTAGCAGCCCTCAGCACCCTGTCTATTGTATTCCGGGCAAGCTGATCCAGTTGAAGAAGCTATAAACAAAGTCTTGGTCTGAAGAAAACTAAATGAGGGCAGTGATATGGCCTTGATGTGAATTTTTAAAAGAAAGGAAGCATCAGGTTAAGATATATTTCTGTTCCAGATGAAACAGCTCAACACATCCTCCCCAAGCAAGCCCTCAACCTTCCATCATTTAAACTACTGGGTCTTAATCCACTACTAATTGCCCTGTTCCAAGACATTATTATTTGAATCCAAAGATTACACACTTTGGCATCTTTTTTGCTGTTGTGTTTGCCTGGATGAATTATTATGTGACACCAAGTTTGTTGTGCTTAGATTCATTCTTAAATAAACAGCACAGCTTAAAAATACTATTTTTTCTTGTTTTCAAAGAAATAGAAAAAAGTAGTAACTATTGTACTGAACAAAATCTCTGAAATCCCAGCCATTCTTCCATCTGCTGGAGAGAGACATACACAATGAGGTCTCAAAAGCTGACCTGACTTTTTAAAGACATGCTCAGAGATCCCACCCTTCCTTTGGAAGGTAGTCTAGTGCTGAGAAGCACACATTGAAATGATTTGTTTCTTCATTGTATCCTAAATCAAGTCTATCACCTAGGACCAAAATTCTCCACCACTCCATAGGCAGTTTGTACCTTTTCTTTTCTGGGGTAGAAACTTGGTAACTCCAAGAGCTTCTCAGACTCCTTTGTCCATACCAATGGAAACTGTGAGAAGATCTAAAGATGCCCCATAAGTAATATTGAAACTGGTCAAAGGTGACATTCAATTTTGTTCCCATAATTTAATACTCTAGTGGGGCCAGACTCACTAGGAAAGGAATCACAATTATTAGAAGCCCAAAGAGGATTTTTAACTCTTTCCCTACACAATATTTTCCCAAGAAGCTTCAGAAAATGGCTTCGACCATACTAATTTTGTGTATTTGAAAACTTAATTTAAATTTGTTTCTGGAAGTTTCATGTTTGTATATCTCTAAGTCCATGCATTGTTAGCCTAGAGAGATGGCTTCTCATGTAAGATCTAAGAGCTCTGACTGCTCTTACTGAGGCCTGGGGTTTCCAAAACCAATGTTAGATGGCTCACAAGCACTTAGGAGTCTGGTGGCACAGGATTCATTGCCCCTGGCCTCCTGCAGGCGGGCGGTGCAAATAAAGTCATGCAGGTGTATATGCCTAAATAAAAATAGAGAAAGATCTTTTAAGAAGCACATTGGGATGCCCCTTTTTCCTCTCAGCTCCCATAGCATTATCAGCCTTCCTCATACCACTCCCCTTTCTACATTGACAACTTTTAGTTTTTCATGATCCTATCACTTAGGAATGTCTGGTCCAGACCCTTGAGTTCCCAAAAGTTAGCATGAGAAATAGAAAGCAAAATATCATGTATAACATTAACAAATAAGCAGAATCAGATCATTAGGTAGCTCAAACCCGGAGTGCCACTTCACGCCTAGGAACTTTCCACAGTAGCTCCACCCTAGCGTTGGTCTATATTTTAGTGAAAATTGGCTCATGTCTCCAGACTTTGCCTTCAAAGCTTTAGTGGGTGAAACAATGCCTGCCTACCTCAACAAGGTCTTTATCATATGCTTTAGGGATTCAGGGACAAAGTATTTTATTTTGACATTCAATACAGATTAAAAACTGAACAGTAAGACTCTATAAGGCTGATGAATTGCCTGTCCATGTGCCTCGCAGTCTTGAAACTAAGATTACTTCCTCCCAACAAGGAGAACGTTTCACCTTGTAAAAACTCAGTTTGGGAAGGTTGGCCTTGTCCATTTCATCAAGTGTTCTTGATGGGCAGACAGATTTCTAAATCTGTCATCACGTATAGTGATGAATCCAAAATGCTCAGTTCCTCTTTGGCAGGAGAAGATGGGGTTAGATGTTGAAAACAGACTGCTTAGTGTAAGGTCCACTGCAAACCAGTCCCTACTTGTGTCTCAGTTCTCGATCCTTCTTCCTAAGGTAAAGTCTAAAGAAAACTTCCAAAGTCTCAGTAGGAATGTGCATGTCAGGGATTCTCTAGTTTAGCCATGTATTCATTCCACAAATACTTGTTGAAAGTCTGCTGCGGTTTCTAGCTCTCTCCTCTGTCTCTCTGTCTCTCTCTGTCTCTCTCTGTCTCTCTGTCTCTGTCTCTGTCTCTGTCTCTGTCTCTGTCTCTCTCTCTCTCTCTCTCTCTCTCTCTCCCTCCCTCTCTCCTCTCAACATTTACAATATCTCTTCCCCCTTCCAGTGGGATATATGCTATTTTAAATGTCACCTGGCTGCTACACAGAAGGTGAGATAGCAAGGTGATCATTTGCCCGTGCTGTAGACTTTAAATTTTGTACAATAACCGGCTCCCTGTTCAACATAAAGCTTTCAAGGGACACTAAGGAAATTGATGCAACGGAAACAAGAAGCTCAGTTTGTTTTATTTCTGTTGCTGCTGTCTTTGTTTCTCCTGGCCATGCATTTGTATTCAGTTCCTTACCCTGTTCTTTTTACTTCTTGAGGCAGAGAGCATGGGGAAGGAATGAGAATTCCCCAGACAAAACCCTGGCGGATGGAGTAGAGAGGCTCCCCTAGGACACTAGGAGCAAGAGAAACAGAATGGCAGACTCTACGGATGTTATTTTTAAAAGAGACTCACAATAGCTTTGTCAGCATAATGTTGGAGAAGAAATGAGATGTGGTCGTTTTCTCTTTCCTTCTCCTCACCTCCCTCCTTCCAGCTCTCCCTTCCTCTCCTTTAGTCATTCATTTTTGCTCTCCCTTTCCATCCGACTTCCTTTCTCTTTAAACCTTTTAAAATCTATGTATTTACTTAATGGGATAGAAAGGGTTTCTGGGTGAGTGTATGAAAGTTAGGTGCACTTTGGAGGTGTCAGTTCTCGCCTTTCACCACCTGGGAGGGTTGAATTTAGATCATCAGGCTTGATGTTGTGTCTTTCCCCACTAGACCATTTCAACAGTCTGAATCTTTGTCTCTCTAAAACTAGTTCTTCTCTATCTTTTGACTACCTGTCTATAACCCACCTTGCTATAGCTGGGTAACTCTTTTCCTGACTGTCTGTCTGTACCTCCCTCCATTCTCTGATTCTAGTTCTAACCAGTTTTATCATAATCTTAAATCTAATAATAAAGACATAAGCCTTTAGGACAATTTTTTTTTTCTGTACTGAAAGGGTTATTTGCCTTGGGGAATGAATTAAGTCAAAAGTAGATATTATTCAATCTTATTATAATTTCTCCCTCTCTGTCTTTACATTGAAGGAAGACAAATGTGGTACGCAAGTTAGCCAACTTCATAATCTTATCCTTAAAAGGTCATTTTTTTCATTCTATGAATACTGAGTATAGTCATTATCTCTCTGCTAGGCACAAAGAGCAATGTTCATACTTCTCATCTTTATAGAAATTGTCTCTTTGGCCTAGAGTTGGACAATATAATTTGCTGCAGCCCCCTTCATTGGGATTGGATTTATGGTGAATTTCCCTTGTGTTGGATCTTAACTTTCATTGTATCTGAATTGACCATTGTCCATGATCACTGTGAAGCTGTGGGAAGTACTGACCTTGTATTTCTGTCCATGTTAGACATACCTAACATGCTGGTCACTGGACTTTTTTCAGTGGGCTCATACCCATCATCCAATAACTAAATTATAATGAATAGACTTATTCTGGCATGTGGGATAATATTTTACTATGTAAACTGTTTGCAGAAATGAACAAGAAATTTGGGGGAGGGCTTGGAAGAGACTCAAGTTTCTGCTGTCCCTAAATGGAATGACTCCCTTTACAGATAACAAGAGAAAAATTTAAGTCCTTTCCCCACACTCATGATCCCAGGTTCTTTCCAGAACCTAGAATGGTAAATTTCTGTGTGCCTATTGTTCAGACATAATAACATGCTCTTTACTCTCAAAGTGTTACAGGTGTGCAATCAGTTGTATCAACCATAAGCGCCAACCTGTGTACCAAATTTCGAGAGCGTTTTCATTGTTGATAATTTACTCTTGGTCCATGCACAGTTTCCATTACCGTCCCTCTAGATCCCCATTGCATTTTCTGCTCTGGGTTTCTACAGTTTTCACTCCTTCTGAAAATGGAGTCATGAATGTGTTCATTTACTCAGCACAAACTCTGCCAGTTTCATTTGTCCAGTGATTCTCAACCTTCCTTACACTGCAACCTTTTAAAAGAGTTCTTCATACTGTGGTGACCCCCAACCATAGAATGATTTTCATTGCTACTTCATAACTAATTTTGTTATTGATATGAATTGTAATGTATATATCTGATATGCAGGATTTCTCATATGAGACCCCAAAGGGGTCTTGATCCACCGGATAAGAACCACTGAATAAGCTGTTGGGTATAACAGGACTTCCTTTAATTCTTTTCCACTTTAAGGCTAAAGAAGACTATCCTAATGTGACTAAAAACTATAGGTTCAACAGTTTCTAGTTTGGATGCTCTGTTCTACAGCTGCTACTGATTGCTAAAGCCAAAGGAGAAATGTTTATTACTGTCCCCCTTTCCATATCAATCTCCCACAGATGAACCCAGCCGGTGCTATTTCCATGATGGGGATGGGATGTGTGAAGAGTTTGAACAAAAAACTAGCATTAAAGACTGCGGTGTCTACACACCCCAGGGGTTCCTGGACCAGTGGGCGTCCAATGCTTCAGTATCCCATCAAGACCAGCAGTGCCCAGGCTGGGTTGTTATCGGGCAACCAGCAGCATCGCAGGTAAGCCCCTAATTTGGCGGCGGGGGGGAGGGTTGGGGCTCCTGCTGAAGACTCCCTTTTTCTTTGCTGTGGCTCTCAAGGTGCTCACTTCAAACACAGTGTCACAGGACATGTCCACCTGAGTATTTCTTTAGCCAAGTGTGATACCTGCAGCTGCTCAGTACCACTGGTTAAGGATACAGCACACAGCAGTGAAGGAGGGGATGCAAGCATCGTGGGAACAAGAGCTGTGCCCCATGTTCTTTATATTATGACTCAGATACAGGAAAGAACTCTGTTTTGAATATACCATTGGAATTCAAAGGGGGTGAGAACTATTTATGAAATCTCTAGAATCTTTAGTCTTTTTTTTTTTAAACAAGAACTCTCAATTTGTCTGTTTACTGAATGAAGAGCAACCATATCTAGATTTCATTTATAGTCTCTCCAGTTTTCTGGGTTCCACTTTCCCCTTATATTTAAAATAGGCATTTAGCTTGTTGCACCCCAGGGACATTGTTCTATGAAGCTGGGACTCATTCCCCAGTCCCCTAATACACTATTTGTATGGCATTACATACAAAGGGGACTGATAGCCTAGATGAGCGGTGGAGAGTTTTGGGGCTGCCAGAATTTATGTGGTCCTAGGGATGGCTGTGCTTCCCTAGAGCATCCTTTGTAATTTTCCAGACTTCTTTAGAGACTCCCATTTCTCAGAGACACAAGTCAGTACTTCTGCCTTGCCAGCACAGTGGTCATTTCTGAAGCTAATGCGTTTCTTGAACTTGCAGATGAGCCATGTTTCTCGGTCATCCCTCTCTAATATGGCTTCTTTATTCAAGTTCACTAAGGTTCAACTGAAATGTAGATGAATGAGAACTGGGGCCTTGGGTTGGGGTCTGATGAGAATTATTGAGTGTGGTGTAAAGAAGCACTTATTCATTTTCACCGTTATCTCATCATCTCCACATCTCTCCTACTCCTGTTCCTATTCTTGAATTTTTTTACTTGCTCACTTGTATGTGTGAGTAGATGCCCTCAGGAGAGTGGGAAAATGTGGGTACTCAGCATCCCCTGGTGTCATCCATGTGCAGTGCTAGCCTAGCAAGGAATGGGTCAGCAATCCCCTTCTACTTTTATGACTTAGCACTTGGTCTCACCTGCGTGGTCCTTCACAGAGAACTTCAAGTGACTTATCTGTGTCCTCTCTTGTCTCCCACAGTGGACTGCCAACAGCTCTGAGAATAGACTAGGCTCTATTCATCTATCCCCATCTTCAAAGGCCAGCATGTAGATAACGCTAGGCGCCAGCATGGTCTGAGTTTTGCTTTTATTGTAAATGCTCACGTGCATGCGCACACCCCTCCCCCCGCCCACCTACTTACAAGTGAGGCCAAGAGAAAATGTCCAGTCATTGTTTCTCCATCACATCAAAGATGCAGGAATTCCAAATTCAGGTAGCATCCTATTCTTAGAGGTGTTGAAAAATGTCATTCAAATGAGGGAATTATTAGTACTCTAAGAACCTTTCAAACACAGGAGCAATGGGAGCAACTGTGCTTAAAAACCATCCAAAGATTATTGCTCGTCATGTGAGCTAAAGGAAAAAATTCCCCATCTCATTTGGAAAAAAAAGGACTTTCATGGGACAATTAATCCAATCTTGTAGAGAGAAGGCTGTCAAGAATTACGGCTGATTAGTTCTAACTAAACAAGAATCCAATTAAAAAATCATTATAAATACTAACTCCTCCATCTATAAAGAGAAGAGGAGGAAACAAAATCATCCTATTGAATTATTCATTGTTACCAATTTTATTTTAATGAAATTGACTAGGTTCCATTACTCTGAGTTTGGATATACTCTTTGTTACAAGGACACTTCAACTGTAATGAAATTTGCCATAATGAGGTCGCCTCGCTGGAGTATACAGGGTCAGTGTGTAGCCTAGACGCAGCATCAGGAAAACGAAAACGAAGGCTTGGAGGGTACAGAACAATAGTGCTCCAGCTTCCTTACATAAAAACATATATCCCTACCCCACATGTACACATCTGCCCATGCACACAGGTACAGTCATGTGCACACAAATAGACATGCACTCATACAGGCAGCATATAGGCAAGCCCTAGTTCTGAAGATATTGTTCCCTTATGGCAACAGGCAAGGAGAAAACATGGCTATGCCACTCATTATCTTGGTCAGTGATTAGATTAGAGGAACCTAGTAGTTCATTTTCACCCTGTCAGGGTCTCTAGTGAAGACTTTGATGGCATGAGGTGGAGCTGGGAGGCTCTTGAGAGTTGGATTGAAGAATCAGATAGAAAGGTGTTCCTTGGATCCCTCTCCTTCCTTAAGCATGATCTTCTCCCTTTGCTTTCTTCCCCTCCTTCTCCTTTTCATTTTCCCCTCCTTCCTCATTATCTATTCTTCCAACCCCTCCTCATCCGTATCCCTTATACCCCACCCACATATGTAAGTATGATTCAGCCCATAGGATCTTAGTTCAGACACTGACCAAATAAAATACAATAAAACAGAGGTAAAGGAGTCAGTAGTAGCTAAATTTCTCCACCCATCATGCTAAACATACACACATAGCTAACTACCTCACCTTTTTCATGGTAAACAATCTGTTGTCTACCTTGGAGCCCTGCAGGACATGCAGTGGTTTTCTCATCAGTACATAACCTGTATGCAAAGATTCTAATCATAAAGGAATGCTTTAGAAAATGACAGTGGAAGCCTAGATCCCATACCCAAAGTGGGGAGTTGCTGGATTCCAGGAAAACAGGTAAAGCTCTAGATGACATGTGTCAGGGGCTCAAATATTCTTGGAGCAGGATCATAGTCCCTTGTAATGGAGGCTGTTCCCACTCCCTGCCATACATACTCCCTCATTTACAGTCTGCAATCTTCCAGGGCAAGCTTGACCTTAGGGATTATGAAAAGAATAGCTATTCCTTCTTCCCCTTTACAATTCACTTTATGTCACTTTCTGCAAGTTTTTCTGTGGTGTTATAAAAGCTCAGGTATTTTCTGGGTCTATGTAAAGTTTAAGACCCCATCTCTAACCTCTGTGCTGTGTTAAAGACATAGGTGTGAGAACTGTCTCCAGATCATAGTTGCATCAGAGCGACTCTGCCCATGCTTGTGACTAGTGAGAATGAGGAACACTCTGCGTTCTGTGAGGTTAGAATACCAATCTAAACTTGAGCTTTGCTTTTGCATAACCCTGCCACTTCTAATGATTTCCAGTCCCTCTTCCCCATTCTCCTTAAGCAAGTTTCCCAAATTTGGTTATAATAAAACTTCCCTTGAATGCTGAGTCTTGTATCCAAATGTTATCAGACATATCAAAGCTTCCCGGTCTTGCAAATGGGGCCGGGGCCCAATCTCCTATAATAAGAGACATTCCTTGGATATTTGGGGTATGCACCTTCCTGACCCAGCTGGAATCAAGAAGTTCCTGTAAGTGAGCAAAAATTGAAAGGAAGAAAGAGAATCAGGTTATCTTTATTCTGAGAACCTTAGAAATGGTTCGGTTTGGTTTGGTTTAAGTGCTTGCAAAGATCTTGTCTTATTCATACTTTGTTTCCATGCCTCACATTTCTCTAATGCTTTACACCAAAGGCTGCCAAAATGCAAAGCAGGTACGCCTTTTATTGCTCTCATCCCCAGAGCTTCCAACTAAGGCTACTTCATCCTGTCTAAACAGGCAGCCTTCTTTGCCATGGCTTGAAGAGATGGAGATGGTCCAATGGTCTAGAATTTGCAGTGTTCTTGCAGGGATTACAGAAAGCTAAGGCTCTCTTGCTGCTCTCTGAGAGCTTAACTATTACACCCCAACAGTATAGTCACCAGAAAACAGTAGTCAAAGATCTTAGGGTATAAAATCCAGAAGAAATTCTCCAAGAAAAGAAACACACAGTTGCTGTCTTACTATGCCAGCTGGGATCACAGCCAGCATGCTGTGTGGAAAAGTCCTGTGCCCACTTCTAGAACATCTAGGATAAATCATAGAAACAACATTTACCCAGTTCCTCTAGCTCCACACCGAACAGGATTAGTGGTCTCCATTTACAAATGAACACACTAAGGATTTGGGCTAAGGTCTGGCAAGGACCAAATTGGGACACAGGCCTTTGTGTTCAGGTAGGAGCCCGGATGCAGACTAAGCAGCTCACACCTGCTTGAGTTGGGTGTGGGAAAATGGTTGGAAGAATGAATGCTTTGTGTGTCATCTAGTCTGTCCTGCACATTTCTTTTTTTCGAGACAGGGTTTCTCTGTGGCTTTGGAGCCTGTCCTGGCACTAGCTCTGTAGATCAGGCTGGTCTCGAACTCACAGAGATCCACCAGCCTCTGCCTCCCGAGTGCTGGGATTAAAAGGCGTGCACCACCATCGCCCGGCTGTCCTGCGCATTTTAAGAATACCAAGAAAGCGGGATCTCTTGCATGCAGTACATCAAATACTACTCAGTTGTTCCATATTCCTGCCAAGGTACCCAACCTCTGCCTCCACTCTTTTTTTCAGTAATTACCTTATTGGGGTAGTGTGGGTTTCAGAAAGACATTTGCATTCATGGACAGCATTTACTTTGGTCATATTCACACTCAGAGTTCCCACCTTCTTCCTTCTTCTAACCCTACCTGTATCTGTTAATCCTCCTCTACTTTTCTTGTAATGTGGTATATAATCACACACACACACACACACACACACACACACACACACTATGTAGGATCCATTTTCAAGAGAAAACATTCAGTATTTATTCTCCCAACTCTAACTCATTTGTCTTAATGTGATTACTTTAGTTCTGTTTTCCTGCTTTATAATGAAATGAAACAGCATTGTGTATATATACCACATTCAGCCTCCGTGCCTTTAGCCTGAGCATCACCTTTTCAGAAAACCTTCTAAAATGTGTTCAGTATAAGGGGGCATTAAAGAAAAGTAGAGCGAGCACTTCAAGTCCCTCCCCCTGCATGTGAAACAGGCCTTAAGTTTAGAATGTGTGCCTGGTTATTGCCGGAGGAGGGAAGGGAAAAGAAGGGAAGCACAGTCTTTCACACGTTATCTCTCCTCACAAGCTATACACAGGAAACCCCAAAATACCAAGAAAAGATAATTATGAAATCTGTACATCCTTAAAGGCCACAATCTTTGTCAGGACAGTGGGGAATCCACTTTTGCATCCTTATCTCCAAAGCAAAGGGCTAGATGTATCCTGGGTTCTTTGAGCACAAGGGTCAGAAATCATTCTGCATTTTGCCTGGGCATGTTGGTGTTCTGATCTCCACTGGGAGAAAAGAGGATTGGAAATTCAATATCACCCTTGACTACATAGAGAGTGTGAGACTAGTCTGTGTCACACACACACACACACACGCATGCATATGACTCTGCATATGAAATGAAAACCATCTTCATATATGGACTTTGATGCTATGGAGGAAATGCTTAGACAGGGAGCCCCAGGGAAAGGCTGGGAGACACATCTGTGGAAGTGATTGTTGAGCTGAAACTTTTTTTATTTTTATTTTATTGATTTTTATTGTGTTCTATATTTTTCTCTGCTCCCCGCCCTGCCTCTCCCCTTTCCTTCAACCCTCTCCCAAGGTCCCCATGCTCCCAGTTTACTCAGGAGACCTTGTCTTAAGAAGGGTAAACTGAGGAACAGGACAAGGGACGGGCATGAAGAGCATGTTGTCTCAGAAAAAAAGAGACATGGAGACGAAGACGGTGACAGAGACAAAACAAATGGCACACAAAAAGTAAAAAAAAAAAAAAAGGCTGATAAGAAAGCAAAACCTCAGGAAAAATGAGTCAGGAGGGGTTCTCAGAGACACCACAGATGCTTGGAGTTTGTTTTTTACCCCAGAGGAGCTGTGGGGAGCTTCTCTGAGGCTTTAAGCCTGAGGTGAACTTGGGAGATGCTAAGATGGAAAGAACAGCAATAATGCCTTCTAAAGCCATCCTGTATGCCAGACCCCATGAAGCACTTCATTTCCTGTGTACTCCACAGCTGCCTCCTGAACACAACAGGCTTCTCTCAAAGTGAAGAAGCTGGCTCAGAGACATGAAATCCTCGCCACACCACTCTTCCCTGTTTCCTTCTACCTTGCTACAGGTGTCACGTGAAAACATCTCCACTCGAAAATTTTGTACTGGGAAACATTTCCCCAGTGCTACTCAGACAATAATATTTGTGAAGAACAAGGAGAAATCTTGGCCTCCGTGCCTAATGCCGAGGAGATAGTTCCAAAGGCTGTCTATCCCTTCCCTCCTTGTCCCTGCCTTCAACCATAGCGTTAAGCTCTTCTCATTAGGAAAATGGGGCAGCCTTTGCCAATGGTGGGGAAGGAGAGGGAAAGGGAACATGCTGAAATGCTGGAGCAGATAGATTCCAAGTAGTTTCCCCAAAGGCCCAAGGGATCTGCTTTCTCCTGGTGGTTTCTGAATAATTGTTCAAGAGCACATGTGCAAGTCATCTGAGGGGACAGAACAGAAAGTACCGTGCTCTGTTACAGCCTGTCCACTCATGCGGGGTACCCAAACTCCCTCCAAACGAGCACAAGACGGAGTCCCCAAGTTGTCATCCCTTAAGTCCATCATACCTTGGGCTGCAAGAGATGTTAAATCCACTGAAGCTCTCAGAGACGCTCCTGGTTTCCTTCCCAGCACTCTTTCTCCACCCTTCACTCATCTGCCCCTCTACAGAAGATGAAACTCTGGCATTGTGTTTGGACTTGGAATTCCATCTGAAAATATTTTAGTGATGAAAGTTTGAAACAAACGCTACTAATTGACATCTGTAAATAGAGTAGGTCTAGGGCCCTTTGCTTCCTGGTTACGTGACATCACTCAAGGCAGACCTCCGATCCCCATATAATTTCTGTTTTTCAAGGTAGGAGTGAAATTATGTGGCTTGTAATTCCCCTTCGGATAACAGACTCTTTCAGAGATGCTGTTGTCTCCTGTTACTTTTTTGCAACTGGGGGACATACATGATTTAAAATAGCACACGGCGTTACTTTAGAATTACTTTTCTTAGTATATGTGTATGGATGTCTTGCCTGATCCGTGTCTGTGCATGTGTGCCTCAGATACCTGAAGCTAGAAGTACAGACAGTTGTGAGCTGTCATGTAGTGGCTGGGAATTGAATCCATCTACTCTGGAAGAGCAGCCAGTGCTCTTACCTACTGAGCCATCTCTCCAGTCCTAGAATATAGATTTTTAAAACTTGATTTTCCAGCATAGACGTTTGAGAGGCTAGCGACTTAGAGAGTTCCCAAGTCTCATCTCACTTAAGATTTGACTTTCACTAAATAGATTCCTGCACCTCCCCATCCTCCCATTCTTATGGAGTGATTCTGGTGTCCCTCCTCTGTGAAGTACCATTTTTAGCAATGGGATGGCATGGAGATAAACAATATGGCCACCACTCTCAAGGGAGAAGGATAATGCCATGGGACCCTCTACTGTGGCAAAGCATACGGTGAGGAAGTGCTCTGATATATGAGTTAACCATGGCAGGATGTGCTTTGCGGAGGATGGGTGAGTTGGCTTGGAATGTAAGCATGGAATTAGTTTTCTTTGCCATGGGCATTGGGAGTAAATAAAGAGGCCGTATTATGGCTTCATTGTCACATTATCATTGCCTAAGCATCACAGCCAGAAAAAATTGGAATGTGTACCTGTCAGCTTTGTGACATCTGACAAAGGACCTCCCTTTTACAAGCTTCAGTTTCCCTTGCCTGCAAACAGTGCAGGCCATCCTCTCTGTGTTACGTTCTTGATGGTGCAATGAGCTAACATACCAAGTACACAGTACATGTTTGCCTCCTATGGGGCATTGGATTAATTTCCCATCTCATTCCCTATAAAGCATTTGGTACTAGAGTAACTACGTTTGACAGGGGAACAAAATATTGACAGGTAGAGAAGAAACAGAGAGTGAGCCAACCCTTCTGGGCAGGCACCAAGCATGGATGAACCCTCAAGAACTGTGCCTTGTATAGTCCCGAGGGCATGCTTCAAGAGCGAGCCTCTATCACACAGATGCCAGAGCATTTGACTTGAAGGCCAAGAACAAGCAGGGCTCTGTGCCTTGAGGCTCAGTCCTCGGAGTGCTCTGCGGATATCAGACCCTTCTCTTGCCATCCTTCTCCACGGCTCATCTAGGAAGATTCCAAGGCTTTGTTTATGTCCTCCATCCAAGCCTGACCCACCCTGATCTTGGTGCCTGTATTCTCCACTTCAGCTTCAGGACCAGATCCTCCTTCCATGCCTGCCTTTGCTTAGACCTCTTCAGAGGTCCTTTACTGTGTCTTTCTGTAAGCATTTAATATTCTCTATCCATCCCACGCTCCCTCTCTCTTTTACCCCCCCTCCCATGCTATTGCTTTGTTTTACGCTGTGTCACCAGCCTTAGCCAACATGGCCTTTGCTGTATAATTTAGTTCCATGTTCTGTACCCGAGTGGCATGTGAAACTGGACTGTAATGCGCTCAGGAAGAAGCGTCAGGTTATGCCGCGCCTGCTCCTTTGGTGGTATTGAGTTCTGCCCCCAAACCACATGCTCATTTCTCTAATCTGAAATTAAACTTTAGCAAGGCAGGCATGAAGAAGGGCTTGTGAAGGGAGCTGGGGTTTGGCTCAGCGCAGGATTCTGGTTTTGTTTGTGTGCATGCTCCTTAGTTTGTGTTTGCTTTTCAAGGCCCCTGAGCTCCACTCTCTGGCTCCCTCCAGGTCCTGCCTTTGAAAAGTCAGTTTCGAAGTGTAATCTGGAGAATCAGACCAGAAGAGGCTTTCTACCTTCACTTTGACTATGTAGCATTCTTAAAACTTCAATTTCTTCAACTAGTCCTAAGCATAAACAAATCCTAGATACGTTCGAACATATTCAATTTTCAAAGATAAATGGGCTCCAAGCATCCCATAGAAGGTACTGCTACTGAGAAGCATACATCTTCTGTGTCCCACTGTGCTTTTCCTCAAGCTCGGCCTTTATGTGTATATAGTTGGTGGAAGGGGACATTTGATTAGTGTGTGTGATTTTTCACCTTCCTGAGAAAGAGTATGCCCATCCTTAGAGAGACATGGGCTTGGACAAGGTCTGCTGTGCTAGTAAATGCTGTTTTAGGGAGTACAGAGGCTACCTGGGTGATACCCAAACCTGCATTCACCGCCTGAAAGCAGGGGATGCAGAAACAGAACAGCAGTTGAATGCAAACCAAGGAAGAATATTGCTTGACACATATCAAGAGGCTAAAGTCACAACTATGTCTGAGAGAAAACAAAACTGTGTCATTATTGAGAGCTGCAGATCAATGAGCTGTCCACTTAGATAGAAACGCCTTACATTGGCCCTGTCTTACACAGCAATCCTCAGCCACCTACAACACCAAGTCATTAAATGTGACTCGTGTAACCATAAAGGCACAGGTTTCGTTTATTTAAATTTAAGTGACTTCTTGGAGACTATGAGATGCCACAAGGCACTTGGCATGCCCCCTAAGTCCATTCATTAAATTAAATTATTAGAACTCACATAGTGGAATAGTACACCCATTTCCAAGATAGGGAAGGGAAGCCTCTCAAAGAGCCGCACACTTCATGGCAGGAGGACCACCCACACTTTCTAGCTCTCAACCCCCTCGCGTTCCGTACCATGCCACCTCTCCCGAGATGCTGTCCGAACCCCTCTCTCTTTCCCAGAATGAGGTACGATGGACTGACTTCCTTTGTCTGCACCTGCTCTCATGAGAGGATTTTGTCCTTAGAATACGTTCTCCTATGTTCAGAAGACCTGGCTGGTCGCCAGCAGGACTTGTTTCTAAAGCTTTCTATATCCTTTCTCACAGCCCACAGCTGTGTAGCAGGAAGGCCTGGTGCAGTTGGTATGAACTTTTCTATATACCTTAAAGGGCACGATTTCGGAGGAATGGATGACCCAGAAGAGTGTTTTCTTTCCTCCTGTAGAGAGATGCATCACTCTTTGTGGCACATTTAAAGTCTATTAGCCATAATTCAGGGTCTAGGATTCTTGAGATTAACATTGGACTTTTATAACAAATAAACAAATGTTGAGCTAAGGATTTGGGCTCTACTGTCTGTCTTTAGTTATTTATTTCCAATGCCTAACGTGGACTCTCCACACTTAGAGAACTCTTCATACTTTGGAGAAAATGTTTCTGTATTTATTGAATGACACCAGTATAAACTACATATGCTGAGGGCGTCTCCTTTGTGACTGGATTGAATTGACAAGTTGTGTCAGGAAGTGGTAAATTGAATGTTTGGGTCATAATGCTCTGTGAACACAGGTGGCCCGAGCAGGCTTAGCCTTCTTAATCACCTGATGTATCTATCACTTGGTGAATGGTGATGATGATGCTTATCTGAAGATAAGAAAGAGGGAGAGCTTTATGCTCCTTTATGCCTTCAGAGTTGGACCCTACCTTACATCTTGCAGACTTTCCCTTGCTGCTGTTGGCTGCATGTCCTGCCATCTAATGTTGTTATAAAATTATAATAAAGGTTAAAGAATAAACATTTCCTTTATGACTGGCTTTACACAGACAGTAGGAAATAGATTTTGGAGGCTTAGATTTGGGGAAGTCTCTGCTTCTTTGCCTCCTGATACTGTGGAGAGATCAGGTTTCAAGAAAGTCCCCATGAATGGATTCCTAAAGAGATCGATGGAAGTGTACCTTCAGAGTGGTCTCCCAGTAAGAGGCTATGCTTTGGTGGGTGTGAAGGAGTAAGAGACAGAAAAAGATGGAGAGAGGAAGAGGAAGGAAGAAAGAAGGAAATGTAGTGGGGAAAGGGATTATGGGTTATAATGGCAAATGGAAGAAGGAATGATGTCATCACAATAGTAAACAGCAAGTACTAATGGCAACAGAATTGTAATACCAATAATAAATGAGCATAGCAGACTGTGAAGGGCTTTTAGGGTAACAACTCTCTGGAACTTTATACTGTGTGTTCACATTCAAACCTGCTGCACATCCTATGAAGCAGCTTGTGTAATTTTCACTAGTTTACAGAAGAATTACATTAAGAAGCTTTCAGTTGGCCCAAAGGTGAACTGGGACTGTCTAGAGATGTTGCCCCAAAAAGCATAGTTAGAAGAGAGGGGTAGAAAGGAAAAACATTCTATTGTGCTTGGTGTTTCTACACCTGTGTGTGCTCAGGAACTCTTTCAATTCTATGTCATATCTTCAGAACAGAAAGTCATCTCACTTTGCAGTGGGGAAATACAGGAAGTGACTGGTTTGACATCATTCAATTAGTGAGTGGCAAAAGCTGAATTTCCAAAACGCATAACTTCGACATCAACATATGTCAAGCTTCCTCTGTCCGGTGGAAAGAGTCAAGAATGAGCCAGGTGTAGGGGAAGTGGAGGTGTTCTTCTGTAGGATCCCAAACAAAATGCCTGTGTGCACAGATGCAAGCTCATTTGGCCAATGGTGAAAGCATCGTTCTCGGAGGTCCCCATCTCTCAGAGACTCTTCCAATCAGCTGGTAGAGAAGAAAGTCAGGGCACCCGAAGAACCCCAAAAGCTTTATATCTTGCTGATCACAGCTACTATCTCTGTTTCTGAAATCTCTCCTGCCAGTCCAGAGAGTCATGATACCTATTTTTCTCCTAAATACAGAGATACTTCTTCAAACCACAAGGTCATAGTGGCTTGGTCAACAATTTCAGTAACTCCATTCTCTGCCCCTAGCACATGTCACTAAAGTCATCCTTGGAATCTTTTTTTCAGAAAAAAATGAAGCTTTAGAAAAGCCAAGAGAAAAAAAAAACAAGCATGTAGCATCTCTAGTAGGACATCAGAAAGCCCACATGCTAAAGGAGGAAGGAGGATCCCGGAACAAATATGCACACCCCGGCTTTGTGGGCATGTATGGCCAGAGTTCTCTACAAGCACTGTGACTTTTGCTTCATCCCAAATACAATTTGTATAACACAGATCTTCGTTAGCAGGGCTGGAAAAAGCAGAGAGGGACAAAAACAAAAACAACCTAGTGACTCCCAGTTTTATGAACTTGAGAAATTTGTGTTCTTTTAGGACACATGTTTTGAAGTGAAAGATCACTCTTCTGACCTTTCTGAATTGACTGTTGTGGTCAAGACTGCCATTAACCACTGCGTAGCTATTCCCAATCAAGGGTTTAGGTGACCAAAAATGGAGCTTGGATGTGGTCATCACTTTCTTGATTAACCCATGAGTATCCAGGGCTTTTCAGGGAGAAGTAGAGAGGAGATTGCAGGGGTCTGACAACCTCGCCTCTCAGCCTTTGAGCTGGGTGGTAAGGATTTCCTCACTGTGGGGCTTTGATCTGGAGTTGGCTATGAGTCCCAGTTCTGCTCCAAGGCCAATGAGATCATTCTTTTTTTTTAATTAAAGTTAACTGGATTTGTAATTTTAGCTTTCGTATTTAAATCTTAAATAGGCAGTCTTGTACTACGAGGATGAGAGCAGAAGATACTGCTTCACGTTGTTCTAGCACCATGGCTTTCTCTGCTGTGGTC
This sequence comes from Alexandromys fortis, assembly GCF_014885135.2. Classification (NCBI taxonomy): domain Eukaryota; kingdom Metazoa; phylum Chordata; class Mammalia; order Rodentia; family Cricetidae; genus Alexandromys; species Alexandromys fortis. Next base: position 829,068 of record NW_026068079.1, on the reverse strand, counting down.
TGCTCATAGAGTCTTCTTAATGCCTTCTTTCTCTAGAACTACCAGTGTCTTAGAGTTCTGAAGAAACATCCACAACTCTTGATTCTTAGCTGTATCAGGTGATGCCTCAGGACACCAGCTACTGGGTATATTCTCCTCTCTAGTGTCCAGTGTGTATTCTGGATGGAAGTAAACAGAGATCTTTATATCTGACTCAGAGTTTATACTGATATTTAAAATATTTCTGGCTTTGAAAGTTTCATGTGTTTATACAATATGTACTGGTCATGTATCATGATCTAGAGTTTTTGAAATTTGCTTTCTGTATAACTCTAAAAGAAGAAATATCAGAAAACACAAAAATTATCATTTTTTTTAATGCTTTGTTGGGAGCTCTATGCAGAATAAAGCACAGCCTCCTGACCTGCATCCTCCTCGCTTATGCAACTGACAACATCTGGGAAACTGGTTTTGTTGTGTTTGTCGTGGCTCAGCTGTGGTTCAGTTTTCCACTTCTTAAGCTGCGTTTTTTTTCTTTATCTCCAGAGTCTACTTGACACAGAAACTTTGTACTTCTGATCTGGCCTTAGCACCTTGCTGTCCATGCCCATCCTTTATATAAATCTTGAAGCCAAAACCAACCCATTTTTAAAATGTATGTCTACATGTAATTCTTCAGCCCTTTCTTTCCCATGTTGGAACCATTTTTGAAATAGACACATAAGTTTCTATTGCTATTTTCCTCTGGGTTTCATTTTTCTCATATATACCATGGAAATAAAGAACTTAGACCATAGTAAGAGCTAAATAAATGTTAGTTGAGAAGTGAATGAAAGAGAGAATAAAAATAATATAAGAGAAAGGTTTTCTTTTCAACAGAAGAAGGGTCAGCTGACTCTTTCAGAAGAAAACTTGGATTTATGAAGACCCATAACCTTTCTCCCTCTCTATTGGAAATACAAGATAGTCCTTCACCTTTCTGCCTTAGCCTGACAGTATCTTAGTCCTGAAGGTGGTACATGAGCCCTGAAGCTACCGATCAACCATCATCATCAACCATAGGCTGGGAATCTCGTGATCTACTGTGGGAGATTACATAAACTGAAGGGCAGCCTCCAGATGTTAGCAGTTTCTGTTCATTTTTCTTCCTTTTCAACAACAACAACAATAATAATAATAATAATAATACTTAAAACAAACACAACCCTTGCCCCCCCACCCGCACCCCTGAAAGTACAAACAGGTGGAGCCAAATGCTCTAGTGTAGCTCAGACACTGACCCTTGGCAAGGCTGCCTCGCATTGAGTCACCCAGTCATACCAGCTGGGTATGAACTGGGGCATAGGCTCCAGGAAGAGATCATGGTCATGCCATGAGAAGTCCCAGAGCCAGGCTTTCTCTCTCTCTACCTCCCACCCTGAAGCCTTGGCCTCCAACTTAAATGGATGTATTTTGGAGAACTAGGTGGCTTAAGAGATTAGTAATGAGATCCCAAGTCTTTCAGTACTGGGTCAGGAGTTCAGAGGCAAGCCTGGGTGACTGGTGAGTGGCAGAATTAGAGAGCCAGGGCAGCCTGGGGGGCCTCTGTGAAATAAGCCTGGACGGGCTTTGCACGGCTGCAGTTGTCAGCTGCACAAAAGCCTACCACCACATCCGACACTAATCGCTCTGCCTTGTTAGAGGATTTACTAGCTGGAGAATCCTGAGCCACCATCCAGCCTTCTAAAGGCCAGTGTCCAGAATGGGCTTAGGCTAGTGTCTGGCTCTTGTCTGCATGTGGGGGAGAGAACACTAACCCTACACTGAGGACACACGAGAACTAACATTTCCTGTACCTTAAACTGCGAGCTGGAATTGTATAGATTATTACTGTCATTGCTATTGTGATTGTTTACTCTGACTGTCTGAAAAAATGGAACACGAATTACCCTACTTGCAGGAAGGAAGGGTTGAAGAAAATGGGGGTGATATCTGATATCGCACCTCTATTGTAACTGGTCTTGCTATGTGCATCATTAACATTGTGTGAGCCTTGATTTCCTCACCAGGAGAATGGCATAGATCAGAGGTAGGAAACACAGTCAGAAATCATACCCAGACTTCAGCCCCATGACAGGTAAGGCTCTGGCACGCTTTTCATCCTTTCTGAACCCCAAAGCATGGAGCAACATATCCCCAAGTCCATGGGGATTGTGCTTGGGACATAAAAGTTGGCCAGAAAATGATATGAAAATAACTAGTGTGCTTAACTTCATGGATACCGTCTGGCTATTTTCTTAGACAAATGAGATATCCATTTCTGTCCATTAGGAATTTGAAGCCACTTTCTAAGAAATAGCGACCGAATATGCAGTCATTTTTCAGTAATCAGTTCTGTCATAATGATTCAGAGACATATCTCCTCTGTGAGATTTAGTTAACCCATTTGTAAACCATCTTAGTAAAGGACAGAGAACCGTGTATTAAGTAATTTCTATGGGGAAAGCCTACCTTTCCTCCTGGTCATAACTAGACCAAAAACTTGCACACCAAATTACAAGACTGTGTATGTAAAGAGGAGCAAGATTGGCCTGTATTGGATCTCTAAGGCATAATATGTTAGGGACAGCTCCCTGTGTGTGTGTGTGTGGGGGGCACATGCATAATGAGGTACTATTCAAGCCTGATCAGAAACAAGGCTGGAGGGCTTTAAATGCCAAGTTCTTATTGGGAAGCATCTCCTGGGCAGAGGTCTGTTGTTATTTCCAGAACTCTAGGAGGGTGAAGGAAGTGCCTCTCTGTCCTGTACACAGGAAATGCTTCTTTGCTTAATTTTCTGTTGACACCATATAATAAATCCTCAGACTGGAAGAAAGGCAACCCACCCCTCCCCTTCTCTCTATCTCTTTAAGGCAGGCATCAAAGGGGAAAGTGCTCAGCAGGCCTGGGGAAAGTGATAATTGTTTCTAATGGTCGGTGAAAGAAAGCCAGCTCCCCCTCCCTCCTCCTTCTCCATTGTTATTAAGTGTGAAGAACGGAGGTTGGAGGAAGAAATTGGAGCTGTGTGTATGTGGGTTGCATTGTACATTTCTTAACCCTTTATTGCCTTTCAAGTGTCCATGTTTAGTGGGTCAGCGTGAGAATCAGAGGTAGAGAATACCAGTAAAAATGGGTTTAGAAATTGTGAAAACTACCCAGATGAGAGAGGTCTATGTTGTTCTGCAGGTGGTGGGAGCTCTGAATCAGGATGGAATGTTACATTTGTTCATTGTGTGGGTCAACTGAACTCACCTATGTGAAGTATTATTGCCCCAAGTTTACCTTTGCATCCTGCTAATACTTTCTTAGGGCCTACTTTGGACTTAGCCTGTTCTCAATACTGATAATGTGTGGTGAAGACTTCAGTCTGGCCTATAGAAAGTTAATGCTCAAGTTCAAGGACTAATTGGCTTCATCACTTAGGGCAGTTCTGATCAATTTGGAGTATCTCTCCTTGGCATTTTGTTAAAATAACTGAGAGAGTCAGTTATGGTGGCACACACCTTTAATCCCAGCACTTGGGAGGTAGAGGCAGGTGGATCTCTGTGAGTTTGAGACCAGCCTGGTCTACAGAGCGAGTTCCAAGATAGCCAGGACTGTTGCCCTGAGAAACTCTATCTTGAAAAGCCACAAAAGAAGAAGAAAAGGAAGAAGAAGAAAAGGAAGAAGAAGAAGAAGAAGAAGAAGAAGAAGAAGAAGAAGAAGAAGAAGAAGAAGAAGAAGAAGAAGAAGAAGAAGAGGAGGAGGAGGAGGAGGANAGAAGAAGAAGAAGAAGAAGAAGAAGAAGAAGAAGAAGAAGAAGAAGAAGAAGAGGAGGAGGAGGAGGAGGAGGAGGAGGAGGAGGAGGAGGAGGAAGAGGAGGAGGAGTTGCAGAAGGAGGAACAGGAGAAGGAGAGGAAGGAAGAAGAAACAACAGCCAGAGAACAATGGAGGAAGGAGCAAAGTTCAGTTAGTGATGTCTATCCTGGGGAATGGACTGAGAATGGTTGCAATGATAACATAGCTTCTGCTCAACTGCTCCAGCAGGCTCAAGGCCATTGGACTACAGTCATCAGCCTGCTCCTTATCTGGGAGATAAGGGTAACTCTAATTGATTTCTTATGGGGTAATTTTAATAAATAAATGTTTTAATAAAATAAAACACTCAAATAGGTTTTTGGTAAATTATACTTATTGGGGAAAGTATTACCATTACATATTTTATCATATCATAGTAACATGAGTTAGACTGTGACTTTCACAGCTCTGGAATTATCCAGGCATCCTGATGCCTTCCTGGTCGTACATGGACTTTATCTGCAACAGCATCTCTGTATATTGGTCTGGGCCTTAGTGACCTGGACCCCTAGATTGAGTGTATTACCCATGGGTCATATATGGCCTTGGGAAAACCACATCAATTCAATTTGGCAGTATTCAGTGAGCCTTACCTAATGACCCAGGTTATACTCTGGTGAAAAAGTGGCTAGTCATTATCCTACAAGTGCAGACAGGGAGAATTAGAGAGGTAGGAGAAAAACCACAGTGTGGGAAAGGCTAGCCATAAGGAGGGAAGGAAATAGACACTGAGTCAGACTAGTTTGGTGCGGTAAATTGACCAGTATCATCCCAAACATCAAAGCCTGAATCTCTGAAATGGGAAACCAAATGCTTGTTCTCCGTAGTTAGGACAGGGGAAATGAGATTATTTGATGGACACCAGCCTATATGCACATACCATATTTAAAAGTCGGTGCCCATTCCATCTGGCAACAGAGCCTGGAGAAAGGAACAAAGCTGTGTTTAGGGAGCCAGGTTCATGTGCCCAGGTTTCTGCACCCCTTTCAGCTGTGGCCGGGTGGTGGGCTCTCTCCTAGCAAGTCTTTTCCCCTTAGGACCCTGAGATCTTGATGGTTTAAATCTTGATAATGGGACTGTAAGGCTGAAGAGGAAGTGTAGCTTTAAGGAAAGTATATTTCACATAAACTGTAGTGAGCGATGTTGGTAGTCAGCTGCCTGGCTACGCTGTTGTGTACACACCTGTAGGCACACAGCATGTTGGTGTCAGTGGATACCCTACATTACTTCCTCCCTTCTCCCTCTGTCCTGTTTCTTTATGAAGCCATCACAGCTTCCTCTGGGTAGAAAGCGGAAATTGGAGAGGATAGGCTAAAGATTTGAAGGTTATTTCTTACCTCCCATGATTGACAAGTGGGCATGGAGAACTGTAAAGTAAGAATGCTATGGAAATTTCATGGCGTGTTCCTGTGAAGGAAAATACCAGAACGTCTGTCCTTCTGTTCTCCCTCCATTTCCCCTTCTCTGTGTACATTGTGAGTAGGTAGAAGATAAACTGGATTTAGAAAGCCTCTGAAAGCAAAACATCACTAACTCCTCTAATTGGAAACAGCTTTCTGCAAATGCAGGGGATTGGGAGGCGGGTGCTAGATGTAGTCTTTGGCGTACGTGGAGTGGATGAGAGTTAACTCTAGGCAGGTCTGAGACTCTCAGACCTTCATCCAGACATCTCCAGCTACCTCCAGGATGACTGATGGACTATCACAGAGGCCGCAGAGATCACTGTGCATCTTCAAGCTAGGCTCCCCCCACCTCACTTTTTAGTTCTTTATACAATGAGATATTTGGCATGAGGATTTCTAAGTGCCTTCTCAGGTGAGACATCCAGGAATCTCAAGATCTAGGTGCCAAATTTCCCCAGCTCAGCAACAGGAAGCAGTTGTAAGCACAGAAATGGAAAGAAAAGAAAACAAAACTCAGAAAACACTTTGATAGGATGGCTGCACTAAACCTCTGAACTTCCCTATTGCTGTCTTTGCTCTCGGTCTCTGAATAGCAGAGGCATGGGACCTATAAGTCTCAGGGGTTGACAGGATAGTCTCTTGGTTCATACTGAGGATTTGTTTGCTGGCTTTAGTCAGCCCTTTCTTCTAGGACATTCACTTGGAAGAGGTTGGGAATCTAAAGCTGGCAGCTTATCAAAACCAAAGTCCTTAGGAAATTAATTCACCTCACCCTGTCTTTCTCTAAGTGGGAAGGGTGAGGGTCAGAAACTGAGCAGTTGAGTTGGTCCTAGGAGCCAGGCCTCTTCTGGTGTAACCCAGGCTCAGGCCGTCACCTCATTGTACTCTAGGGCAGATCTGCAAAGGCCTGCTTTGGTCTGTTGAGGCAGCTTCTATTTCCTGAGTGCCCAGAACAGATAGGAGTGGTTCTGAGCACTGGGTCTATGTGGCTTGGGACTTAAATTTCATTTGATATAGATATATCCATTCTCTCAATATATCCTCAAATAAGTGGTAGGCATAGACAGGTCCTTTTCAAAGGAGCATTTGTGGTTTAGAATATAGGTTGATTTTGATCTGGGTTTGAATCATAGTTTTACCACAAACTGCTTAGGACCTTAGGGAAAATACAGGACTTCAGTTTTCCTGTGTATGAAATGGGTACATATACAAGTTGCCACCTCTGCCTCCTAAGATTCAGCACATATAGAGTGTTTTATTTGTCTGTTGCTTTTTCTCCTCTCAGATAACATCAGACTCACAAGGTAACCCAGACTAGCATTGAGTTTATAATCCCCATGTCCCAGCCTTTTGAGTGATGAGATTACAGTAATTCACCACTATGCTCAGATTTATAAAGAGTATTTGAAAACCTTTAAGGCTTAGAACAGGTGACTGTGTGTGCCACTTCTGCTGCTGTGGCCTCCGACGCAAGGTGCTTATCATTTCCTAGGTTCTAGGGCATAAACTGGAATTTATGCGGGTATAAAATAAAACACCATTCTCAACTTAGAAATCTTCAGACCCGAATGGGATTGGGCTGGGCTCTGAGTAGCTCTAATCTAATGGACAGTGCTATAGTACACACAAGGAGCTATGTGGACACAGAGGGGCAAAAATTAATTCTGGCTGTGGGGTGAGCTCTTAGAAGAAGTTATTCGAGACTGGCTTTGCAGTATGTGTACTGTTTCACAGAACAGGCAAAGAGAGGCAGGGTGTGAATCTGAGTAGACAGAATGACAGGGAGTCCATGAGTTTTGGGGCAAAAAAACGAGTTTTTTGGTGACAAAGTGGAACTCCTGCTTGGTGGGTGAAGAGAAAGAACAGCTGGTCAGGAAACAGCTTTCAAAGGTCTATGTCATTTGCATATAGGAAAATCTCTATCAACTGGCCACAGGGTAGTCTGTAAGGAGAAGGCGATGTGATTAGTTTTTCTATTTGAAAAAGGGAATGAATATGGAGTGGTTGAGGCAATAGTAGTGGTGACCCATGCCCTTTTCTCCATCGAGGAAGCTGAAGATGTGTCAAACTCAGGCAACAGTTGTGCTGTTTTTCCATTGAACTCCAGAGCATAAAGTCAGAGGTATCAGTGCACACCTCCTAGTTCTACACACAAGTGAGCTGTGAAAGTGAGCACTGCTTGGAGATTCTGCACCACAATTTCTTCCTGACAGATAGTGGGTAATGACTGCAGCCTTGTGCAGCAAGCGGCCAGTGCTCTTAGTAGTCATTCAGTGTAACCACTACACCCTTCAGATGGGAAAATGCCTGACAGAGCACAGTTTGTTTCATACATCGCCCACATAGAACTGGAGGAGAGCTGCTCTTGACTCCATAAACACATATGATGAAGAGTCTAAGGGTTATGTGAAAGAGAAGAGGCCCTCCAAGGCCAAGAGCAGACGTGGTCACTCATTCCTTGATTCCTTTGAGTGCTGTTGTAAAGGGGACAGAGCACCTGGCCTGCGATGGACTTCCTACAGAAGGGAGTGTGCGAGCCTCCACACTCCTGTCTGCTATGTTTTTATGCTATTTTAGGGAAAGAAGTGAAAACCTCATCAAAGACAGTTCTTTACACCAAAGTCGCAAAGACCCAGAATATCAGGGAGGAACATGCACTAAAACCAGAGACAGCAGTTTGCATTTTCATGACAATTTTGCCCCCTACCATATACCTGTAACTATGCAGGGTATCTTCCCCCTCTTGCCCTCTGAAAAGAGAATTCTCTTGGTGGGTAGCTCTTCCAAACCCAGTCTAATTAGAACACTACAAATAAGGCTAGAGAAACAGATGATGGGGAAATGTGCTTGCAGCATCTTATGTTGGATTTTCAGCACTGTAAAACAAAACAACTGATGACCACAACACACACTTGCACATAGATGTTGTATATATGATGGATAGATGGTAGATAGATAGATGATAGATAGATAGACAGACAGATGATAGATAGATGATATATATAGGAAGATAGATAGATATAGATGATAGAACATGAAAAGAGTAACCATTTTACTCTGTACACTTGAGTAGAAAGCTGTCCTAAGAATAAAAGTGCAAGTGAGTTTTCAGTCTTTGATACAAACAAGAAGAAGATGCTGGATAACTCCTCCTCCAACCCTGGAAGGACCAAAGGGAAGGTGCTTGCCAGCCAAACCACCTTTGCTGTTTGCCCAGCACCAATATTTGAAAATCTCAACTTAATTTTTTTTTTTCGAGACAGGGTTTCTCTGTAGCTTTGGAGCCTATCCTGGAACTAGCTTTTGTAGACCAGGCTGGCCTCAAACTCACAGAGATCTGCCTGCCTCTACCTCCTGAGTGCCACCACTGCTTAGCTCCATTTAAATATTCTTGATTGCAATATTTATGAATTCAGCAATATTTATGTTTCCTTTTTTTGGTCACACTTGGCTTCTTTGCTCAAGACTTTACCCAACAGATGATTATGCATCTTGACAATCTAAAATGCACAGCACTGAATTGTTAACTACAGATATGTTGATAAACAACAGACCTTTACATCTTATCTTGACTAACTGAACTACAAGTCCTTTGATGAACAACTAACCATTCCTTTTCTCCTAAAGCCTTGGCACCCACCATTGCATCTTTGAGTCTTTTAATCTAGTTTATGTGCCTCTCATGTATGCAGTTATGTGGTATTTTTCTGTCTATGGTAAAATTATTTCATTTATTTGTAACTTCTAAATTATTTTATTCTTTGACAAATTCATGCAAGTACATATTTGATATTTGATAATTTCACCTCCCATTCCCCCTTTCACCCTCCCTGCTCTCTCACTGAACAACAAAGCCCCTCTTACTATATGTGTTTTGTTTTGTTTTTCATTAAGCGTAATGAATGTTGCTTTCACAATTGTCAGTGGGAGGTTATTTACTAGGCTATAGACAATTTATCAGTGTTATACTTCTAAAGGCAGTAACACTCCACCAACATCCATTAATTTCCTATAGTCCCTTAGTGTAGGTACCGCAAGCCTTTGCCCTATGCATGATAAAAATGGCAGGTCCAATATCTATTATACAGGAATTATGAAGGTAACCACAGCTGTAGGTAATCTGTAAATCCAATGACTTTGTCACATTCAGAAGTGAGCTTTACAGCATTGCTCCCCAACTTCCCCGTTATGTTCTTTGCATTCACTCTTTAGCAATGCTCCCAGAACCTTGGAAGGATGATTCAGGTTCTACTTCAGGGTGGATTCAACATTGACTTGTTCTGGGCTTTTTGATCATTTGTGAGTCTTTGCCTTAACCACTATCCACTGCAGAAAAAAGCTTAACACAAAAAGAAGTGTGTCACTAATCTCGTGGCCTAAACATGAATATTTTTTAAGGCAGTTTGATACCATTTTCACTTATCAAAACAACAGCACTAGACTCTTTCCTATGACCCAGGGACATTATGAGTTCATTCTATCCTCTGGCTCTTGACAGGCACAGAAACAGGCTTAAGTCGCCTCCTGTGGAGGAGGCATCTAATTCAATCATGACGTGGCTGATTACCTTCATAATAGTAAGGCCACTATTGAAACAGGCCTATTTCATGAAGTATGCCCTCATGGTTCATTTTTATTGAAGGTGGCAGGGTTTTCTCCTTTTCTAAAGGTGAATAACGTTCCCTTACATGGATGCACCACAACATTTTCTTAGCCATCAGTCTGTTTATAGACCTGTAGGTTGTCACAACATTTTTTCGCATAGGTAATAATGCTTGAGTGAACAGAGGAGTGGGAATTACAGAGCAACTGAGCCTTTTCTCTCTCTGAAGACCTAAAGCCTAGAGGCTGCAAGCTTTTTTCTAGAGTATCCTTATTGTCTTCCACAACATAGTGAAACATGCAAAAGAAGAGAGTAGAAGACACACTAATGTGTCAAGAAGGAAGTGTTGCTGTGCTTAGTTTCTTCACAGCTATAGGGAGACAGAGCCAATTGCAGCCACAATTATTCAAATTTGCCCTATAAGATTAGAATATTAAAAAAGAGAATGGCCCTTCACTAGATTTCAGAGACATGAACACTGGAATAGTCAAGAAGGCTTGGGAAAGATTGGAAAGAACATGGAGTCAGTCACAGTGGAGAACTTAGAGCAATGAGGATGATGAGAGAAGAAAGACACTAGAGAGGAGAAGATGAGAGGACAGAGACCCTGGATATGAGGAGAGGAGAAGACAGAGACCCTAGAGAGGAGGAGAGGAGAGGACAGAGACCCTAGAGAGGAGGAGAGGAGAGGACAGAGACCTTAGAGAGGAGGAGATGAGAGAACAGAGACCCTAGAGAGGAGGAGATGAGAGAACAGAGACCCTAGAGAGGAGGAGATGAGAGGATAGAGACCCTAGAGAGGAGGAGATGAGAGGACAGAGACCCTGGATATGAGGAGAGGAGAGGACAGAGACCCTAGAGAGGGGGAGATGAGAGGACAGAGAACTTAGAGAGGAGAGTAGAGGACAGAGACCCTAGAGAGAAGGAGAGGAGAGGGCAGAGACCCTGGAGTGGTGTTGGAGAGTCTAAGAGACTAGGAAAATGTGTAATGTATATGTACCCAACAGAAAATCCAACAAAATTTTTATTCTCAGTATCTCTCTGTGGAGTTAGACTTGCTGTTTTTTTGGAAGGATAAAAACATGTGGTTGAAAAGAAAACATTCCCATAAAATCAGCACTCAAACTTGTATTTCCACAGGGCTGTGTGTTGTTCAGCACAGGTGAGCCTGACATGCCTGCACCCTCAATTTAGGCTGCTGAGTAGGTAAATTCATGCAGTGCCAATAAAGGCAGGAAGCTCTTAAGGATTTGAGTCTCAATTTCTTTCCACCGCCCTAGCAACACAGATGATTTCAAGGTCAGCTGAGAGTCTTGGGCAAAGTTCAGCTGGATTGGTTTGTGCCTTTCTGATTTGGATTGACTGTCCCTGATTGGGGTTACAGCCAGCCTGAAAAAAAAAAAAACCCACACAACTAAATAGAAACAATAAGAGAACAAAATAACAACACCATGTTCCGATAATGACCTGTTTAGTCCTGATAAAGCTGGCGAGATAAGAGAAAATCGTATTTAAGTAATAAGAAGGGTTTGTTCACTTTGGTTGATTCTCTGACCTTGGATGCTTTAGATGCAGAGATAAGACCCCCAGCTCAGAGCTTAGGGTTATGCTTCACCACACTCTGCGGGGAGACAGGCAGCTAAGAACGCAAGGAGAGTGCATTCCACAATGATACATGTCGAATCGCTGGCCAGGCTTTTAAATGCCATAGATAGTTTATGCAAAGTCTCACACTGTTCTAAGTCATAACACAGTTTACCGGCTGCTCTGCCTAAGACTAGTCCCAGTTGTTTTGAGAAAAAATAAGCTGAAAAATGTCTACTTGTGTGCTAAAGTAGGGATGTTTGATTCCCAGCATCTGTGCCTAATTCTGGACAATGGCAGAGGTGATTCTTGGCACCTTCATACTTTCTAAAAGCACCCTCTGATATTTAAGAAATCAGTGTTGCATTCACAAGCTCACTGATTCTTAGAGCAGAGGAGAAGTTTGGCAGTTGATGGGCTTAATACTTTTTGATATTTCTAAAACAATAAGGAAATTTTCTTAAATAAATTATTATAAGATATCAGAAGACTAAAGGTTCTCTCAGTTGATACTAAGTTGACATCTTGGCCAATACCAACAAGGTGTTGATCTCAGGGAGACATCGTTGTGTCTATGACCAATTCAACATTCAATTGCCCAAGATCATCTGAGACCCAAAGAGGCAGAACCAATTTCTATTCCTTCCTCTGGTTTTGAGCCACAATGCACTAGGAGTAGATCTAACTTTGTCTAAAGCCAACTACTGAACTTTCTGGGTGATATTTGATGTTTCTTAATGTTGCGTAAGTGGTTTATCTTCCTCTAAGATTTCAAGAATGAATTGATAATGGTATTAACATGAAGGGAAAGTATGTGCAGAATGTAAATGGCTTTCTGTATTTACAGCCCCACATGTGAATTTACTCCAAAAACTTTATTTGCCACTGCCAATCTTAATGGAAGATGTGTTTTGTCTGAACGTTGTTTAGTGTATCATTTTTGTAAACAGAGCAAACTTGACATTTTCTTTTTAATTTTTTTATTTCTTTATATTGTTCCTTGATATTTTATACAAGCATATAATGTATTCTAATTACTCTTGACTATCTGATTACCCCTGCCTATCTATCTCCTTCCTGACACTGTCAACCCTCCCTCTTCTCTCTAAGTCTCTTTCCCTCATTCATGCCTTTGCTTTTGTGGTCTCGAGTTTAACCAGTGCTAACTGCATGACTCCATATATGAAGCATCTTGACTATCCATTAGAACCTGATGAATTCACCAGCTTTGCTAACTGAACACAGTGACTGTCCCTTCCCACAACTTGCCAGTAGCCAATAGTTTGTCAGAGCTCAGTAAGAGCCAGTGAGCTACTCTTCCATCTATGATGGATTGTTGACAGGTCTAGTCAAGTACAGACCCAATGTAGGAATCAAAAGCTGCTGAGAATTCATGACTAAAGATAGCATTTTGCAGCTCTTCTCCCTGTCTTCTGGCTCTCACATTCTTTATGCCTCCACTTCTGTATGTCCCCTGAGTCTTAGGGGTTGTATGGTGAAAATGTCTTATTTAGAGATGAGCAATCAGCCAAATACTTGACATTTTCTGAGAACCTCCAGAAGTTACATCTGTCCCAAAATGTTATGGAGAAAGACAATTGAGTTTTAGCATGTGTATAGGTGGGATTCTTGGGATGTCAGAGCAAGAAGGGTTGACAAAAGAACCTGACTTAGTCCAGTTCACTGGAGCCCCTGTGCTAAAGCACTGGTAAGGGAGTTAACATGGATAGTGTTTCCTCTATTTTTGATGAATTTATAAACTAATATTTCAGAATTGCGTTCTTTCAATAATAAACATCTATGCTGTATTATCCAGGATGATCTTGAACCCTTTGTCTCAAGTGGTCCTACTACTTCAGTTTCCTAAGTAGCTATGACTACAAGTACATACTTCTATACTCAATTTGGAAAGTTTTACTTTCCTTTTAATTCATAAAACTATGTGGAATAATATAATCCAAACAGTGATGTTTGTCAAGTATGTGCATCACCTAACAGGCCTGTGTAGTACTTGAATTGATAATTGTGTGAATCTTGTCTTGCTGGCTTCTCTCTGTTGCCTATAAGATAACACACTACAGATAAGGTTCCACATCATTTTCTCCATTTTCTTGATAGCAGAGGCAGCTGCCTCTCTGCATTCAGTGCGTGCTTCCTCGTGCTATGTAGTCCGTACGAGCCTCTGGCCACATACAGAAGTTTTTAATGTGTGGCTTTAAGAAATATGTCACAATGAACTTAGTCATTTGCACGTTTCTTTTTTTCACTGATATTTGCCATCGCTCCATGTTGTTAACTTCTAACTCATCGCTAGATCTCCCTTTGGGATTGACCTGGGCTCAGGTGAGTCTAGTTAATTCATTGTTAACAGTCTTGTGCTCTGTGTAATTCTATCATATGAATATTTCACATTTATATACCGTGTCCCCAAGAGACAAACACAAAGACTATCTCTGGTTTTGTGGCATCAGTTACACATATACATTTTTGTGTAGTTATTGAAGGACTACACATATTAAATGGCTATCCATTTTACTCTTTGTTTTCTTTGCTGGGGATTAGTCTGATTGGGACTAAATTGTCTTGCTGTCCTTTTCCACAGTCTTTAAGGTCATTAGAACTGTCTAAGTCAGCCTTTCTACTCAAATATTTGCACTGGAGGTGTAAAATAGCAGGCCTAAGGTCACACAAAAGTCTTGAGAGAGGAGACACATCACAGATGAGCATTAATTCAGGGTCCTCTTCTACCAAACATCCATCATTATCAACAGCTCCATCACACTTTAATTTCCCCACATTGGGCTTTGGTCACTTTACAGCTGCACACATGTGAGGGATTGCTTGTTTCACATTCACATGCAATGTCCCCTCTGTACCTCAGTTTTATGTGCATTTTCCCTTAGTGCTTAATAAGCAGAAATTTTTCATTGAGTGAATCGAATCACTTAAATGGAATGGCCATTGGATATGCAATAAAAAAAAACAAGAACAAAAACAAAAACTCTGCTAACTTAAAAAAAAATTCTGCCACTATATAAATTCTTCTTGGTTCTTGTTGCACTTTAGTATTAGCATTATTGGGTGAAAGAGAAGGGATGGGGTGAAGGGAGATGGGGGAAGGAGAGGGAGAGGAGGGGTGCTTTGGAACTGATGTTTCTCGATGGCACAGAAGCCAGAGCTCACACTCAATATCTTTCCTATCTTCGTGGAGCTCGGAACATAATTTACAGATTCTTTCTATAATACTCTAACGACTTTGAAGATTCAGTGAGAAGTCTCTCAACTTTTCTTTTTGCAGTTTTCCTTGAGCTTTTGGGTTGCTAGGTATTTTATAACAACCTAGGCATTCTGTCTGTTTTCTTCTGGGTCTTTCCTTCTAGTCCTTCTGGCTGAAATGCCTTCCAGGTCCAGCTAGATTCAATGTCAGTTCCTCCTGGATTTGTTCCTATGAGAACATTCCTGTCACTTTGCCACCAAAATATGTCATCTCTCCTCCTTTCCTTTCCAGCGTTGGGAATTACTTCTACAGTACACTGTGAGTCTCTGGAACAGACTCATCCACTCACTTCTGCTTTCTCTTCTACTACCAACAAAACAGACGGATATTGGTTCATTAACTTTAATTAAATTCTCAGGACCCTCAAAATATTATCTTTTCCTCCATCTTTTGCCAGGTGTGCCGAACCAAGGTGATAGATCTCAGTGAAGGCATTTCCCAGCATGCTTGGTACCCTTGCACCATTAATTACCCATACTACCAGCTGCCTCAGACCACATTCTGGCTCCAGGTAAGCCCCTATCTTGAGAGGCATGGTGTGTAGGTCTGGCCTCAAGGAAGTTCTGAGCACTGTGATAACTTTTGCTTGAGTTGCTCTTTCCACCCTCCAAGACTGTCAATTTGTAAGGACAGGAAACGGAAACTCATGTGATACTTCCTAAAACCGAATGCCACAATTGCTCATGGAATCACCCATCCAATGCTTATATCGCAAAGAATTTGAAATCCGCTTATTACTTATTATTCAAAACTTTAAAATTAATCTTTTCCTCTATGGAATCTATAGTGATCCACAAAACAAAGTGAGCACGTAACTCTGTATGAGCTTGGTCACCCACTGCACAGCAACCTTCGTGTGGCATTTCACATCTATATGTGGCATCATGTCTCCAGACTGTGGATTATATTCATTTTTATTTATATGCCGCTAACATGCTTTGAGCTCCATAGTTCCCACAAGTTCTAAGACCATGCTTTATTTGGCTTTTGCATGTTGGAATCTGGTAGAGAGGATAAGGTGGCTAAGTGATGGGTAATAAACCTACAATGTGCTTTGCATGTGTGTGTGCAGTTTCACTCTGTACTAGCCCTGTGCTAGACAATGTATTCTATTTGTCTTGTTAGAACTTCACAGTGGCCCTACAAACTATTTTGTTTAATCAGCTATTTAGAAATGAAGGAACTTAGGGTCAGAATGTTCCAGACATCCACCAGCATCAGACAAAAAGGCAGGAACAGAGCTGAGTCTGAAGCAAGATTTTTGGCCTGGCCTCCCCATTGGGATCCCCTGCTTCTTCATTCCCATGAGAGCAAGATTCCCCTTTGGTATACTTTAATGTGATTGCTTCCCTATCATGTGGCTGAGTAAGTGAATGACCCTCTTATGTATTCTCTATTTCAGACATATTTCTCTCAGCCAATGGTTGCTGCAGCTGTTATTATCCATCTGGTGACTGATGGGACATACTATGGGGACCAAAAGCAAGAGACCATCAGTGTCCAGCTGCTTGATACCAAAGAGCAAAGCCATGATCTAGGCAAGCATGTTTTTCTGAGCATGGTTCACCCTTGGTACCTCCTTCCATGTGTGGTTGCCTTACCCCTTTTACAAAGGATCTCCTCTTTTCCCCTCTCTTTCTCTTGCTTCCTCTCTGCTTGGAGTTCTAGTTGCCTTAATCAACATGTGGTGGTGTATACAGAGAATCCCAGATTTGGCAAATGTGAGGAAACAGATTCAGTGACAAAATTTGACCTTCATCAGCTCCATATGCTACACACCTTTAAACTTAGGAATTTAGCATATTCAAAGGACTCTGTGCAGGCGACTGAGCAAGTCCATTTCCCCACCATCTATGTCAACATCTGAAACCTATTGCAAGGCACTGGAGAGACCACACAACACTCAGCAATCCAACAATGTGAGAAGCCAGGTTTTAGGATCATAACCCTTTCTGCAGATGTTCTGCAAATCTCAAGAGTGGTTGTATATTTGGCACATTTTCCAGGAGCCATCCATGTGGGGACAGGTATTAGAAAGCTTTCTGTCAGGTTCAGGATGGGAGAAGTAAGTGAGAAGTCAAGTCACACCTATGGGGGAGCAGAGATAGAAGGGATAGAAGGAGTGTTCGCTTGAGCTGTGGGGGTCTCTATAAGCATCAGGGCTGACAGTAACAATTTATACATGCAGGAAAGAAATTGAATTTAACACGATTCAGTAGCCAGTACTGGCATGAACTTCTAGTGTCTGACATCAAGCAGTTTATTGTAGGCGTATTTAAGCACAGCACAATTTGGAGGGAAAAAGTTTCCTGGTGTAGCACAATCACCTGTTCACAAGGAGACAAAATTACACTGGAACTCTTCTCAAAGTAAATGTTACTTTTCCCATGAAGATGGGATCTAGAGACAGGCTACATGTGTTATCTTGAGGGCCTAGGGGAGGGTTTGGTGTTTTCATACAGATAGCACAGTGATCATTTAGGTTACTAGCCACCCCTGGTCCTGGTGGTGGGAGCTTGGGGGAGTCAGGTATAGCCTGGCCCTACAGAAAGCACAGGGCTTACATAGGTCATTATCTACCTCCAATCCCAGCCTTCTGGGTGGAAAATATTCATCTTGTTCTTTGAATAATTCGCCCTGCATGTTTAAACATCCCTGACTTCCCTAGTGCTGTCTGTGAACTCAAGAACATCGGTGCCCCCTGAGCACGTTCACCAGTGTTCTTAACTAGTATAGGATGGCCTTCATGGCAGGCCTCACAGTTCGAATCCCATATTTACTGTTAACCCAATCTGAAAATGTGAACAATTTTGTTGATACCATAACACCCCACTCAAAGCCTGGCATTCTCAGATTGCATTGAGAGTGGTGCCCTATGGCCAGAGGGGACATTACTTGTCACTACTGTGACTGTCTCCAGTGTAATACTTGGCACTAATTGCTTCCTATTGCTACTGAGAACACTGTTACACACTCTTATAGCCAACTACCTTGAACCTTGGGCCATTTATTGCAAGTGTTTGGAATTAGGGGTTAACTTTGGAACTGGCACTTCAAACCTCTGTGCACATCATTGTGTAGGACAGCCCATTTCAAAACTCTTAAAAAAACAGCAGACAAAGGGTCATCTCAGGGTCCAAGGAAAGCCATTACTGTTGTTGTGTTTACATGTTTATTTATTTAGTAGTTCTAAAGGCAAAAGAGAAACATTAAAAACAAAGAGAAAGAAAATCTCTTAGGAGTACTCGGGATTTCTGGGAAATTTCCTGATAGTTGGAAGGGAATATTTTCATAGTTATCCTGGCACTGCAAAGGTTGAGGAACAGAGAGGAGAAACATCAGGCTCCCCAGAAGCTCCTTGGACGCCATTGCTCTTCTCTGAGGCTTCAGTGTTACCCTGTATCTCCCCACCAGATCGTCCTGTTGTCTGCCTCCTGAATACTGGGCAGAGGATTACTAACTCTAAGTGTTAGTGTAAAACAGAGAAAGGACACCTGATGTGCTCAGGGCCTCCTCCTCCTCCCACAAGGAGAACTCTCCCATGTGCCGGCACATGGCCAAGATTGCACCACTCTTACTTGCAGAAGTAAAGGCTTAAGAACTTGCTAGAGCTCCATCAGCAGCAAGCAGCGAATCAGCGAAGCCTGCTTTTGTCCTAGCACCTCCATCCCAACGGCCCAGTCTATCCTTACCATGCAATCTGTTTGCATTTTCCCTGTGTATTTTCCTAAACCTAGGAAAAGGAACAAGAAAATATGAAGGACGGGGCTAAGACAAATTTGGATTCGACTTGTACTTGGTGCCACAATTATTTTGTGCCTGTCTGTGCTTCCCAGTTTCCATCTTTGTAGGCTGGACAGAGGTCCTTCCCACGCAGGGCTGCTCACAGGCCTACGGTGGAGCCGTGACAGTGGACTTTTCGCTCTGCATTATTTCTCCACCTTTCCTACAGCCCAGGCAGGCAGCGTGAACATCGAAGGCTCAAATCTTCAACTCCTGAAGCAACGTGGGAGGGAGGAAGGGAGGGAGAGCAATGGATGCTTGGCTGAGGGTGGCCGTTTGGGGGAGGGAGAGAGACTGCGGGCATTAGGTGAAGGAAAGCTTAGGGGCCAGGCAGGCAGGGGGATTGGAAAGATTTGGAAGCAAGAAAAAAGGCAGACAAAGAAACTTTCAATCAAACTCAAAATCCTCACTGGCCGCCCAATGGTGCTTTTGTCGTGTGACATGAAAGGGTCTGGGGGCTTCGGGAAGGGCCCGTTGGGGAGGGCGTGACTGGCCTTGAGTAATGAGCCTGGCCCCTCGGCCCTCTGTCTCCCCTGACAGGCCTCCATGTCTTGAGCTGCAGAAACAATCCCCTGATTATCCCTGTGGTCCATGACCTCAGCCAGCCCTTCTACCATAGCCAAGCAGTACGTGTGAGCTTCACATCGCCCCTGGTCGCCATCTCGGGGGTGGCCCTCCGCTCCTTCGACAACTTTGACCCCGTCACCCTGAGCAGCTGCCAGAGAGGAGAGACCTACAGTCCTGCTGAGCAGAGGTAAGCCGAGCAGGGCCTTCCCACCCTGGATCATTTGTAGTAGTGGAGAGAGCCCGAGGAGCCACCGCTGTTGCTGCTACGATCTGTGTGCTTCTCGGCATCCTCCATGCTCTGTCCTCTGGCCACCTTGGCCTTCATGATCGAGAAGCCCACAAGCCCCTGACCTCTAGAGTATCTTAGAAAGCGAATATGCGCTGAGTGGTGGAGAGGAATGCTCCTTTCACCTGACCTTCAGCTGCTGAGTTGACAACACGCTCCAAGTTTTCTTCACTAGACAGGCCAGCTAGAGCAATTCTTGATGTTGAGTATTCTCCTTTGATGGTGGAGTTGTGGCAGGTGTCCTCATCTATTAAGGATGTTTTGACTACTGTGTGTTTCATTCCAGTTCCTAGGAGCTTTAGTGATGCGTGAAGCCCCTTTCCCTTCTGCAGCCTTAGTCCCGGAGAGTCCCTCGGTGGTGGAGGATCTTGTGTTTTAACTGCACCGCAGTGTCGTTCCATCAGGGCCTTTGCCCTGGCATCTGTTAGTACCACCTAGCTCTTGCTGTGAAAGGAGAGTATTCTTTGAAAGGATGAGTTTGGGGAATACTCTTAACTTGGGGTTGGATCCCCTATTCCTGCTTCGTTGATGGATGTCCTTACACGAATCACCTTCCCTTTCAGTCTCAGTTTCCTGTTTAGGAACAAGAGGATAATGTCTATCCACCCATCTGGGGGATTGTGAGGGGGACTATTATACTGTAGATGAAAATGATCTTGCACACTCTTCCTTGTGAAAGGTCAATGTATCACTGAGGACTATTAACAGTCACTTTCCAACTACGATGGTGGTGCCTCTGTGCACAGGAAATCTGTCTTTTGCTCTTGGAAGTCAGAAGCAAAAGAAACCTCAGAAACAATGTAGGGCAATCCGCGTATCCGAACTTAGTGTTAGCATCCAGGACCCCAAGGCCCGGAAGGGGGAAATGGTCCGGCATGGCTGAGAATCTCTCAAACTCGTTTAATAACATTGAGGGGTAGAATTGGAAAATTGGTGGGCTCTGCAGAGTGGAGCTCTCGATGTAGCAATTCAGCCCTGCCCTGTACACCTGGGGCAAGGAGCGGGAAGAGGAATGATGGGGGACATTAGCCTTTCCCACACCCCTGCTCCCACAGAGGACACAAAAGGTGGTTGCAAAATCCGCATTGTTTTGCACCCACAGTCCCCAGCTTCTGTTGTGCACAGTGTGTTGCAATCAGTGCGATGGAAGAGCTCCTTAACACATCTCTCATTGTCAATCCCTTCTAACAGCATTTCTCCGTCCCCAACTCTTCAGGCGCTATAAAAATAAGTTAATTCTCTGAGCCCAGGGAAACAATGCCAATGGAAAATGCAAATCCATCAGCCCTTCTTCACAATGTGGTACCATCCTCAGCAGGTTGTCTGTACCATCCGCAAGCTGACCAAAGCCAGTACTGTCTCCTCGGCACTTCCTGTGTACTAAGGAAACAGTGTTTAAGCTCTGAAATGAATCACTCGATATATGATTATACAGTTCTTTTATGGCAGAGGAACACGGATGTGGGACAAAGCATTATCCTGTCCAGTTCGTGTGACTCTAGACTGTAATCACTCCCATTCTCTGAGCCTCTGTTTCTCTTTAAGATTGAGATGCTAATGAATAGTATATTTCCTGTGGCTCATTCCAGGTATCACAGCCTGTGATTCCTAAAGCTAGGCAATGTAAGAAGAAAAAGAAAGAAACAAACTTCCATTAAGCAGGTGATAAGTGAAGGATCTTATTTGATTTTCACACTGTTTGGGAATGACCTAACATAGAGAAATAGCTGGTGAACCAAGGGCAAGAAGGCCGTAAGAGGGGGACTCTGCCGTTTGTCCTTGAAAGGCAAAGCCTGCA
This sequence comes from Alexandromys fortis, assembly GCF_014885135.2. Lineage (NCBI taxonomy): Eukaryota > Metazoa > Chordata > Mammalia > Rodentia > Cricetidae > Alexandromys > Alexandromys fortis. Next base: position 807,933 of record NW_026068079.1, on the reverse strand, counting down.
CACCCACTGCATCAAAGAACGTGCAGAGGAGAAAAGATGCTTCCAGACCTGTCATGTGTGAGCATTGCCCTTCTTCTCTGGGCAAAGCGATGCAGAAGAAGCCATGACGGCTTTGGCTTGCTGGGCTCTGCACTTGGACCAGGCTGCCCAGAAGGCTGGGACTGCAAACCTGCAGGATCCTTCTGAATTTCCCAGTGGGGAAAGGACAACAGCTGTTCCTGGGGAGCTGCAGAGGCTTTGACAAAAACAGGCAGGACTCTGCAATCATGCAAATGTAGTAAAACAACCCAGAAAGCAGGAAAAAGAAAAATAAGCAGCAATGTGTACAAAGGCCTGGGATGCGGGTTTCATTCTTAAAATCAGCAAATCAGAGCAGTCAGTGCCTTTGCTTTTTGCAGCAGAGACTTCAGTTGGCTGGACTTGAACCTTTTCATTTTACTCTAGTCTGGTTTTCTGGCCTTAAAAGTCACTTTCCCCTCCCACCCAGAAGTTTTGTCTTCTCCCTCCACCTCTTCCTCTTCTCTCTTCTGTTTTCCTCCAGTGAACTGCCATAGGAAAAGCATTGCTGCCACAAAATCAATGTAGATTGTGTTTTCTGACCTAGACCGAAGGGTCCCTAGCACCTGAGCAGTATTGGGAATCAGAGCCCTATTTTCACAAAAGGATAAGGTTCAGTTGTGGAATTCCAGCTGCTCTCAGCTTTATCCCTAGCTGGAGAATGAGACACAAGTGAGATGACAGGGGTGGAGTGGAGGGCTAAAGGCTTCCTTAAGGACAAATGTCCAGTCGTGATAAGAGGCACCAGTGTCTGTCTTTCTCCATGTAGTCAGTCTGCTTTCCTTCCTATCTCCTCCTTGCCTATCCATCTATCCATGTAGCCAGCCAGTCAGTCATTCACCCATCCAAATACTCCTCGATTCTTAATACAGAAAAACAAAATCAAACAACTTACAAATTTTAGTAGGTTAAATATTTAAACAATTAAGTTAAAACCACTTCTCTCTCCCTTTCCCCTTTCTCTCTTCTTCCTTCCTCTCCCTCCTACCTTCTTATCTTTTATTTTCTTATTCTCTTCCTTTACCTCAAACTTTCCCCCTTTCTACATGCTAGAGGTAAAACTGACACCTGTCATTTAGAAGACTCTTTGCTAGACTCGAGCTCTTCATGTGGCTGTGAGGATCTCTTTCCAGGCAGGCAGAAGAAGACTCACATAGGAAGCAAATGGTCCTGAAGTCTACACTTTCCAGGACCCCAAGTATGGAATACCCTAGAAAGTCACTATACAAATGTTCACACTGGAAGCTCAGACTGAAGTTTTCAGGGCCATGTGGAACTAGCTAAGTCAGCGGACTAGAAATCACAGACCTCTATCTACTAAATAACCTGAGAGTAAAGGAAAGAATCATTGCTTCCCGAGCCACACACTGGCCAGAGGGCACCCACCAGCTCTCCTTGACTTTCAATAGTTTCTCTACACACTGTGGGCCACTGAGTTTGTCCCTCACTCTTCGACATCTGATCTCCATACCCTACCACCAGGAAGGGTTGGGTAGAAAATGTATTGTCACTTTTGCTTTTCCCTCATTTCTGGGCAATAAAGCAAGGTCCTATTGGGCTAACTTTTCTGTTTCTCTCCAAATGACCTGAAGAGTTCGTGCCCAGGTTTTCCTTTCATTGTCCACTTTTCACGATATGGCCACTTGTTGTGACTGCCGCTAATGGCATAACTGTAGTTAAGCACTAGAATGCAGGCATTAAGAAAAGGGCAGAGGCTGAGAAAAATGTCCTCTTCAGCTCTTTAATATTGTCTTCCTCCTGGCTGGCAGATTTTCCCAGGTGTAAGTCGCTGGGTGCGGGATGTTCATTTCAGTTATTGGTAGGAATAGGGCAGCTGAAAAGTTGGTATGGAGTCGCAGCAGGTACGTCCCTTGTGGAGATCTTGAAGGCTTAAGAAAACAGATGCAGGGCGTGTGGACACGTGATTGCAAAGGGAAGGAAAATAGCGCCTTTGCCTCGCTGTGAGAACTGGGTACATTTCCTCTTGTTCATTCACCCAACCAGACATATCTTTCCTTTAGAGACAGACTTCCTTTTATTCTTTTTTCTTTTTACTTCACTGCCCATCACTAGTGTTGAGCCCCACCCCCACTGCTACCCTCAGCCCACCCTTCTGCTTTGGATCAGAGCCTTTTGTTTTGTTTACTTAGGTTTTGTATTTCAGAAATGGATGACCCTTGTATGGGGATGATGATATGTTCGGAGGTCCAGTTGTCATTCTTGGGCAGTGTGTATAACGTTTTCTAGACAGTGGGATAGCACTGACAAAAATGAGGTCTTGGAAAGAATAAAGGCGAATGTTCAGGCTGAAAGCCCACCCTTTCCGTGGGAATACCATCATTAGTCCAGGGGCATCATGCAGCTGCTGAGAAGGTAAGACAGTGACATCCATGCCCAATGCCTGGCATCGCTCACTTCATTTCCCGTTACTTCCCTTCTTATTTGCAAGTCTACAAGTCAGGTGCAGACAGATGTTCTGAGAAGAAAAGGATGCTTTACATCCAAAGAACTTTCTAAAAAGACACTGAGCCTAAGAATTGCCCCATAATAAAAAGAATATTAGCATTTGGAAAGTGATCTCCCCTTTTGGCCATTCTGGACATCATCAACGTGCATCTGCGAATTGAACTTTGTGAGTTCTAGAACAGTGGTTTTCAACCTGCGGGCTACAGACCTTTAGACATTCCTTCTTCAAAAATCTCTTTTCTTATCCATTGTTTAATCTGAGTAGTTGAGAGGATGAGATCCAGGTCCTCTACTCCCTGCTAAAACAAAATACTGGTAATGATTTCAAAACTGGGGCCATGAAGGTTTGGAACACTCATCTGAAGCTGCTTCACTCCAAACAGTTTTGTTTTTCTTACACAAAAGCAGGAAAACAAATGCTGGACGAAGTGACACACACCTTCATCCCAGCACTTGGGAGGCAGCAGGAGGCAGATCTCTGCTAATTTGAGGCCTATCTGGTCTACATACTGAGCTGTATGTATGTATATATGGCTAAAGCTATATAAGGAGACCCTGCTTTGAATGCCCCCAACCAAAAAAAAAAAAAAAAAAAAAAAAACCTCAGGAAATCCAAAGACTTGGAGTTCTGGATGCAAATTTAGCCAACTGGGAACACTGTAGCCAAGGCTTTAGGATAGACATAGAGAAAACTTTTGCTCAGTGGAGTTTGCTGCCAAAAACAATATTTTAACTACTATGAATTTTCTTTGCTTTTCTTTCCTTCTTTCCTTCCTTCCTTCTTTCCTTCCTTCCTTCTTTCCTTCCTTCCTTCCTTCCTTCCTCTTTTTTTTCTTTCTTTTTTTTTCTTTTCTTTTTTTTTTTTTTGGAGACAGAGTTTTTCTGTGGCTTTGGACCCTAACATGGAACTAGATCTGTAGACCTCAACTCACAGAGATCCGCCTGGCTCTATCTCCCGAGTTCTGGGATTAAAGGCATACGCCACCACCACGCAGACCTGTGAAAATTTCAAGCTATTGAAAGTTGCTACCACCAGTTGTTTCTTTCTATTTAGTCAACATCTGGGTGAAAGCCATTTTTATTCATAATGCCAGGATGAAATAGTCATTGGGTCTATTCATAACAATGTTCTAAGTCTTGACCCATAGGGTAATGTTAGCTATGAAGACCTTCAGGTCTCACATAGGGGTGGAAATTTAAACAGGCAACTTCTTCCCAGGTTTCAATATTTCCAATTAAAAAAGGAATAATGCTTAACTCATAGATTTATTGTTATACTGAAATGAGCTCACTCAGATACACTCCCTGTGATTAATTGCTACTGTTCTGAGTATGTGTGTATATATAGCCCAATGGGAGGGGCTACCTTAGTACAAGGGTTTTATATGATCTCTACTTGAATCTTTAAAGATTAGCGTGCAGTTGGGTACCTCGTAGGCATTTACATCCTAAACTACAAATGCACTGAGTGAGAGCAACAGGATGAGAGACAGGAAGGCAGAATGTCTGTGAGGAAACTCATTATTACAGAAGGGAATTCTCCCGTGGAATTAGTTATGACTTGAACATTGGGCAGAATTCAGATTAGCCAGGAAGTGAAAATGACAGCCAAAGAAAGATATAAGACATGGTTTCTGTACATTTTTTTTTCTAAGGCTTTGTGAGTTGCATTACAGTTCAGAAAGACAGCCCCTGCCACTGCCACAGAGTCTCATGGGTCTGTGAGGTGGGGGCAAATCTCAAGGGCACTGAGGCTCTCATAAATAACACATTTGCCCAAGCAACACAATTTCTAGGTGACAAATATAGTACTGACGGCTGAGGCTTAGAATGTGCTGGGAATTTGGCTACTTGCATTTCATAAATTAATCAATCGTATTCTGTAGATGGAAGTTTCTGTCTCACCTGGTCCTATAGCCATTCAGTCCCAAGTAAACACACAGAAGCTTAAACATTTATTATCAACTGTTTGACCTATTGCTCAGGCTTATTATAAACTAGTTCTTACAACTTAAATTAACCCATAATTCTTATCTATATTTAGCCATGTGGCTTGGTACCTTTTCTTACTAGGGCATTCTCATCTTGCTTCCCCTGTGTCTGGCTGGAGACTGAATCTCTGCCTTTCCTCTTCCTAGCATTCTCCTAGTCTGGTCACTCCACCTATACTTCCTGCCTGGCTACTGGCCAACCGGTGTTTTTTTTTTTTTAAACCAATATGAGTGACAAATCTTTACAGTGTATGAGAGTGTTAACTCACAACAAAATTCTCCCCATGGCTCTTGGAAGTCAGAACTCACAAGAAATGGGGAGGATGACCCTAGATTCAAGTTTACCCCCATTTCTTATATTCTTAAAAAGCCATAACAGTGGCCTTCAGAATCATCTTTGCTTGATTCTGTTCGTCTCCTGAAGCTCTGAGGAGAGGTCTAGTCTTGAGCTTTTAGCTGGAGTAAAGCTGCCTTGTGAGGAAACCCCAGTTCACCTTCTTATTCCTTCCTCCCCAGCTGTGTGCATTTTGCCTGTGAAGCCACGGACTGTCCAGAATTGACTGTGGAGAATGCTTCTCTCAACTGTTCCAGCAATCACCGCTACCATGGTGCCCAGTGCACTGTGAGATGTCAGACAGGTTATGTGCTGCAGATACAGCGGGATGATGAGTTGATCAAGAGCCAGGTTTGTGGATGCAGACAGGAAAGCCCTTTTACAGTCAGGAAAGGCTGGCAGGTGTGGGATGGGTTCTCTGCTGAAGCCTCAGTACTGAAAATACTGCTGCCACAGAAAACAAGTGAATAAAAAACTGCTCGCTCTCCCTCTGATCTTTCTTCTTCTCCCTCTCTCCAGCTCTTTCTCATATATATATATCCACATCTGGGGGCTAGTGTTTCTAAAATCATTCAAGTCATAAATGATTTTATATATATGCATGTGTATAAGCACACATACACACAATTCATGTATGTAGTTTTATCCCAATTAATGAACCAATGATGCAATCAACAAAAAATAAACCAATTGTGACTCTGCAAGAAGAGGGCTTCTGTCCAATAAATATTGTGGACAGCAAATATTAATACTGGTGTGTAGGTTACAGATCCAGGATATAGAATTAACATATTGGAAAGAGAGGCTGACCCTCAAAATTCTGCATGATGGAGTGAGATGGTTTAGGTAGATGGGGACTCTCAGTCTGCGTGTCTCTTCATTCATTCACTATCACATTCATTCATTCATTGCAATATCTGAGTTCACCACTGTGCTAGGTCCTGGAGGAAAAAAAAGCCCTTAAGACTGAACTGTTTCTTAGTGACTAACAGACAACATGGAGACAGAGAGGGACATATACGGTTTTGAAGAAATGTATAGGCACTTAAGAAAGTGCCCTGAAAGAAGTAATATGACAACTGAGAGGTGGTTTGATGGGCATAGGTGTATCTGAAGAAAACAAATTAAAAAAAAGTGTGCTTTTGTACAGGCAGGGGAATATATGTGAAAGTCTGTTAGTGTTGTAAGTGGCCACATCCGGGGGCTAGTGTTTCTAAAATCATACAAGTCATGAGCCTAGAGGGTCGAATTGAGTCCATTGATGCCAGGTCCTGCCAGTGTAGTTGGCAAGTTTGGAACTGTGGTGGCAGCAAGAAGCCACAGAAGGGCATGATATGATTATATCCTGATAAACAAAGACCTCATCTGCCTGCCCACGTGGGTGGGCATAGAGTGTAAGCAGTGAGACAGACAGCAGACAGACCCATGGGGATGTTAATGATGGGGCCCTTGAAGGTTGGGATGTTCCTTCATGAAGTTATTGGAAACAGAGATAAGTGGCGTGGCAAAGCTGACTTGAGCCTGACGCTGCTTTGGGGATCTCAGGTCCAACAGGAGGGAGTGGGATAAACTGGCGGCCCCAAGCTTTGAGGATCCCACAGCACAGTAGGTGCAGTTCCCCGTGGTCCCACCAGCAGACTGCATCCTCTTGCTGCTAGCACACAGGGCCACTTTCTTCATTGCTGGGAATGCCTATTCGTGTAGAGCTTCTGGGTTGGCTTGACTTGGACACCTACTTCCATGTGCCAGACATGGCAGGTCTGAACTCCTATGGAAACAATTAGGTTGCCTTGGCAGTGAGAGACCTCTGTTTCCTTTGATGTGTACTTAAGAGAGGAAAACGTCCTTTGCTTTTAAAAAGCCCAAGTCAACATTTGGCACTCTCAACCCCCAGGGATTTGGCTGCCTCCTCCTTGAATGGAAGACTCGGGCTGCCAATGACAGACCTTCTCTTGGCTCTGCAGCCTCACCTCACCCTTCCACCTACACAGCCCTGCCATTTCCTAGTTCAGTTGAAATCAGATAGACCTTTCAGTGTTCTTAAATTTGTTTTTGAATCAATTTTATTCTTGATTATTCAAGATTATTTTTTTTCTGGAGCCCCTAAATCTCATAATAGGCAGTAGCATATGATGTAACCTTTGGGTCCAGTCCATTCATTTTTGACTGGCAATTCAAGAAAGAGGACTTTCTCATGCAGAGACATCAGGCTTCCCACACCCAAAGGCACTCCCTAACTTAATACCAAGTACTTTAGCTACCTCTGTGTAAATCCCTTCAAGAGAAGATATCAGGACCAGCCCTTGGCGAGCTTTTATTGAACATGTGTTAGAGTATGCTCTGTAACAGAAATCACACCGTGTGAGGTCTCTGAATCTCCAGATTCTCATAAAAACGAATTTGATGATCTATCTAGAAGACATTATAGATTATAGTTCTGAACATATTTGAGTTCAAGTCACACTTAGCTTTTCTCTTAGTAGGTAACCTGGGGCAGTCATATAATGTTTCTAGGCTTTCATTTCTGCATCATTAAATGAGGATTAAAATATCTAGTCCAAAAAGTTGTTGAGTTATTAAAAATGAGTTCAACACTGAGAATAGGTTTTCTCATTGCTCGACAAGAGTCTAACCTGTCACTTATGGAGAAGGGCATGTCCTCATATCCAAGGACCTGCCTGCTGTCCTTCATTGTATCTTTCTCTGCTTCTCAGATAGGACCAAGCATCACAGTGACATGTACGGAAGGCAAATGGAACAAGCAGGTGGCATGTGAGCCAGTGGACTGCGGGGTCCCAGATCATCATCACGTCTATGCTGCCTCCTTCTCCTGCCCAGAGGGCACCACTTTTGGTAGAAGATGCTCCTTTCAGTGTCGCCACCCTGCCCAGTTGAAAGGTATTCTAATCTCTTTGTCCCAGTCTGGCCTTTATCAGCTCTGAAAAGCCTAGTGGCTGTTTCCAAACCTCCTTCTGGGTTTCAGATGCCAAGAGGTCCTCAGAGTTGTGTGGCTTCCTGGATTCTTTTTACCATTTGTAGTCATGTAAACTGGCTTGCTATGCAGCCAGAAATTTAAAAATATAGAAATTTATGTGTGTATAAAATGGAAGTTAATACTCATTCAAGATTTTGTAAATCTTTCAGAAAAAAATGATAGGGGTGGGGCAGGGCAGTAAAGATAATTCTGTTTAGAATGGCTATATATAGCATACTGTGTATGATTAAGAACCAGTAACCCTCATGAGGTATTATTATTAGTCTTTGAATTACCCAAAGGAAAATCCAAACAATTATTAAAAATTAACAAAATAACCCAAGATTGCTATATTAGTGATGGCAACCACATTGTGCCCCCAGTCTGTTTCTGCCCAATGTCAGTTCTGCTCTTTACAAAGAGAGCCTGAGTCTGGAGAAAAGTAAGTGTGGCCAGTAAGCACTCAGCATCTCCTCGACTAAGCAATAGGAATACGGTGGTAAAGAAGAGGGCATCTGGGAGGTTGAAGAAGAGGTCACCCTTTAGAAATGGGGGAGAACCTGGTCTGGAGGCTCATAGTGAATTTCTGGAAATGCAAGCTTTAAAAAGAGGCCTCACAGCCCACCCAGAATACTGGAAATACTGAGGACCAAAGTACACCAAGGAGAGGAAGACATTCCACAGAGCTCAGTAGCAGCAATTTTGTCTGATTTCAGAGATAGAAGGGTTCTATATTTCTGTTGGTTTCTTAGAAGAAATGATTTTTCATTCTTAAATTCTAACAATAACTTGAAGTGTGACATAAAACTACCTTGTTTACCAGTGAAATAGTCTTCCTATGCCTGCCTTTGCCTCCCTCCATCTGTTTGCGCAGTAGCAAACAGTGCTCCAGATTCCTTTACTTCTCTCCTGAACAAGGATTCTCTGCTAATGATCCCGGAAAATGACTGCTTTCTAAGACATTCTTTTTCCTCTGTATTTTCTATTTGGAAAGAAAAATGAGCTACCTTGGTAAAGTTCTTCATGTGAGGGGAGAAGCTGGGAGGGGTAGTATCCCACTGTGTAGCTTATCCTTCATTCCTAGACCCTCCACTGACCCCATCAGTATTTCACTGAATGCAGCTTCGTAGGATTTCTTTGACCATGTTCATGGGTAGGATCTCCAGTGTGGATGAGGAGTGTGATGGGTTGTCTGGGAATCCCAGTAGCCTAGAACTACTCATTAGAGGATTAGTTGTTTCTTTAGATACCTTTGCTATCATTTCACCTTCTTCCGAACTTTCTAAAGCTCCATACATTCCTGACAGAAATTCCCATGTGTTACTTTTGAGAAATCAGTCTAAAGTTCTCTGTGCCCACAATTCCTGCTCCACTGGGTTCTCTCCTATTTGTCTTTTCATTTTACCCCTTCTTTGGTAACTTCTGTGAGTGTCTACTCCTTACCAAGAACAATGCAAGTGAATATCTTTGTAATCCTAAGAGTCCTAGCTTTAGGCTATTGCAGATTTTGAAGACTTGCTTGTCCTTATTCTAGTCCAGCTAACTGAAATTTTATTCTATGCAGAGTATGAGTGATCAATACCCTTTCACCTTAAAATGCTCAAGTTTGCTAAGAACTCAGAAGTAACTTTTGCTTAGGATCAGGGAAGCTAAACCACACATTCAAGATCATAAATAAAGTCATGATGCTTCAGTCATGCAACAAGTGGAAACTGAGGGACTGCTATGTACTGGGCAGCGTATAGGCTTTTGGAATAAAGAGTGAGCACAATGCATGTTCTAGTCTTAGGATGGTATCAGTGACCACACTATGTGGCAAACAGAGGAAAGAAGACAAAACCAAACCAAGCCAGACTGAAGGTCTGAAACTCTACTTCCTGGTTATATTCTATTATATATAGTAGTTCCAGACAACCCATTCTGATGCTTAATTTTTTCATGGATGCACTATGATTTCAAAAATTTGGGGGAGACAATATGATGTTTGGATGCACATATAAACTGTGCCCTGATCAAATTAGGGTAACTGATCTACCTATTACTTTAAACATTTACTTGTGAGGTCATTCAAAAAAAAAAAGTAAGCTAATCACAGTGAGCATCACTCTCCAGTCATGACTAAATGTTCACAGTTTCTTTCATACTTACTAGAGAGGAAAATGTCCTTACACACATATGGAGACAGGCTAAGCCACATTTATTTTTCAGACTTTAAGAGAGCATACATATATACATGTAAGTATGTAACAATAATTAATGGGTAATAGGTCATTAATTTAAAAAGAATAAGGAAAGTTTATGTGATATTGTGGGGAGGAAAGGAGGGAGGTAAATGATGTTATTATATTATAACCTCAAAAACTAAAATAAATAATTTTAAAAAACATTAAAAAATGAACAGTGGCTCAGTTAAGAATACCTCCTGCCCTTGTAGATGATCCAGATTAGATTCCCAACATCGTGGTTCACAACCATCTGAAACTCTAGTTACAGAGGATCTAACACCCTCTTCTGACCTCTGTGGGTACTAGGCATACACATCATACAGATACATACTTGAAGGCAGAACACTCATACATACAAAATAAAACAAAAATTTAAAGAAATTAACAAGATGAACAAATGCAATTGCAGAGTACCACAACTCATGAGCTCCCGGTGTCTAATATACACATTCTCACCCTCTGCTAGAAAGGCCAGCCTTCATTTTGTGACATATGTCATGTTATCCAGAAACCATAGCTTGGAAGATATGAAGAGGGAAGACATGGTATTGGCAAGGCAATAAGAGTTTCTTCTAAAGCAGTCAGCAAGGGAAACAATGAGAGCATATTCTCTAGTCTCTAGAGTAGAACATTTCTGAGTGGCCAAAACTCTAAATGGTCTATAGGTCCACGAACAATTATTGGTTGGGTGTTGATTCCAGCACACCTTGGTTTTCGTGCACGTGGGTAACACATGTTTCTGACCAGAAGTAAAAACCTCAGTGTATTAACCATCCTTCTGAGTTTGTGGGCCATTGTCAAGGACAAAGAGTGTGTTTTCCAGAGTGTATATGGCCGACTTCCTCAGCACCACTTGGTAGATGCAGGCAGTGGCCATAGCTAGGGACTGGAATCCCTGACCCCATGGATTCCTTTGTCTGGACCAGGTATGAGCTGGGTGTGAGGGGGGAAGACACATCCACGTTCCTGAAAGAAAGTTCTGCTCTCCTCTGTGTATTCTTTATCTCTGATTGTACTCTCTAGGTACTCTCTCCTACAATGTACATTTTTAGTTTGACACTTTCCTATTTATTGAGGCTCTGCAATCCTTACATCATCTCACAACAAAGAAGTATGCCTCTCTGTTTACAGTTTATAGCATTTGCAACTGGTGTAGTCCCAACACCGATAAAAGCACCAACACTTTAACTATGGATATTGCAACACCTTTGCGCAATTTGGAAAGGACGCCACTCCTGTATCTTCTAGAGCTCCCATTCTTTTTTCTTTAATTTTTTTTACTTTTATGAAACATTATTGATTCCTTTTTTAATTTATTAGATTTAAAAAAAATACCAATCCAATCTCCCACTACCTCCCCTCCTCCCATTCCCTCCACATACCTTCCCACCCCACCCTCATCCAATCCTCAGAGAGGGTAAGGCACATTGCTTTGGGGAAGGTCCAAGGCCCTCCCTACTATATCTAGGCTGAGCAAGGTATCCATCCAAAGAGAACCAGTTCCCAAAAAGCCAGTGGGGATAAATCCTGGTGCCACTGCCAGTGGCCCCTTAGTCTGCCCCAGCAATTCAATGGTCAGTCACATTCAGAGGGACTAATTTGGTCCTATGCTTGTTCCTTTTCAGTCCTGCTGGGGCTGGTGAGCTCCCATTAGCTCAGGTAAACTGTTTCAGTGGGTGAACCCATCATGGTCTTGATCTCTTTGCTCATATTCTCATTCCTTCCATTCTTAACTAGACTTTGGGAGCTCAGCCCAATGCTCTGATGTGGGTCTCTGCCTCCATCAGTTGCTGGATGAAGGCTCTATGGTGATATTTAAGATAATCATCAGTCTGACTACAGGGCAAGTCATGATCAGTCCCCCTCTCCTCTATTGCTTAGAGTCTTAGCCGGTGTCATCCTTGTGAATTCCTGGGAATTTCTCTAGAGTCAGGTTTCTGCTAACCCTATAATGGCTCCCTCAGTCAAGATATCTCTTTCCTTGCTCTCGTCTCTGTCCTTCCTCCATCTCAGCTATCCCATTCCCTCAAGTTCTCCTGAACCCTCTTCTTCTCCTGTTATCTTCCCCTTCTATCCTCCCTTTTCTTCCCACTCCCATGCAATTGTCAGGCAATCTTGTTTGTTTCCAGTTTCCAGGTGGATCTATATATATTTTTCTTTGGGTTCACCTTATTACTTAGCTTCTCCAAGATCATGAACTATAGGCTCAATGCCAAAGGACATTGCTAAAGCTCTCATTCTTACCAAACTGCTGATACATCTGGCATTCCCAAACAACTATCAACCCTAACCCCTAACCCCAAAACAATGCAGGGAAGTTTCCTGTCTCTGGTTTTCTGGAAGTCTCTTGGCTTTGATGAAAACTCAGTGACTCACCTTTTACCCCTCTCTCTTTCCCTGGGATGTGAGAAATATCTGGCTGGTGGTACTATAGCTTACAAGTTAGCATTTTCTGTGGGGCTGTGCAAACATGTTTCATGTCATCTAGGTGAATCATGCTGACCAGGGGGTGAATCATAGGAAACTAACAATGAAAGGAGACACCGAAACGTGGACACAAAATTGTGAAGTAGTTCTGTTGTCTTTTTCTCTTTCTTCATTTGATCTCAGGTAGTAGTTTCTATCACGTGTAAGAATACTAGTTAATTTTTATTTTACAAAAATTTGTCATGCCCCTTCATATAACATTAGATTATGAATAGTAGCATGTACACGTTATTTTTGCCTTGTTTTGTGCATTGCTTTGTCCCAGCATATAAAGTACTTGGCACACCATAAGCATTGCCACTGTTAGTGGAATGGATGAAGGTGTCTTTGCATCTCACACAGGTCCTATCATTATCCTTGTGCAAGTGTGATGTTAGCAGAGAGGGAGGAGGGAAGGGCGAACAGGCCTGTGATGGACACTTCTTAGAAGTGTTGCTATATTTAGCCTTCTGAGCACTGGAAAAGCAGGAAAAGTCACTTTTTCTACAGACACAAAAATTAAGGTAACACCATCCTCAGTGCGAAATAAGAGTTTTGTTGAACACAAAGACACAACCCTTTAATGTATAAACGACTGTATCCATAGCAAGACAAACCTTTTGCTATTGACAAGCTATTTTGCTATTGTAAGAGCTTGATCAAGCTGCCCTCTCTTTTCCAAGTGGGAATTAGCATGCTAAGCACTGTGCATTTCAAAGCACTCTATGCATAGTAACTGCTCAATAAACATCAGTTTCCTTCCTAGTGCTCATGGTCTCCCTACCACACTTGAAATCTAGAGACTCCCATGTTCTTTGAGCACTGCTTGTCAGCACCACTCAGCATTAACCAATCAGAGGGGATCAGTGGTAAAACACCCACTCCAGGTCCTCTCCAATGGTCTTGAGTTCAGGAAAGGCTGGATCCCCATAATACATGAACTGGCAATGAAAAGTCTAGCTTCTGGCTTTTACTTTTATCTGCACCAACCCCCATCAGGCGAGTATCCTGAAGGCAGTAAGTACTCTGTCAGAGCTGGCTGATTCTCGGGGCAGAATCTGCTGCTCTTTCTTCTTCTCTGGCAGAACTCCTCTGAGTGCTGGGGTCTGAGAAAGAAGAAGAAAGAAAGAGAGAGAGAGAGAGAGAGAGAGAGAGAGAGAGAGAGAGAGAGAGAGAAAAGAGAGAAGAGAGAGAGAGAGAGAGAGAGAGAGAGAAGAGAGAAGAGAGAAGAGAGAAGAGAGAAGAGAGAAGAGAGAAGAGAGAAAGACTCCTGAAAACATGGTGTTGTCACTTTCAGGCTTGGGGAAGCCAGGATAGATACAGGGTCCAGGCTCTGGATCACAAAGAGCACTGTTAGCATGGCTAACATCGTTTAAGATGAGTACCACTGTCTTCAGTGAGGACACACATCTGCAGGGCAAGGGGATGATGGAAGGACCAGAAAGGGGCTTTTTCCTGTGTAGCATAAGAGGCGCAAATGATTGGGATTTTAACACACAGGAGACATGGGCTGAGTCTAGCTTCCATGTCTGTTTGATGTAGCAACTGCCCGGTGCTCTTCAGAGATGCTGAGTTCTTAGAAGGAGGCATTGGACTTCCAGTCAGGAATCCCTGGGGACTGCATGTTGGTTCAAATTCAGGCAGCTCATGTGTTATCTTAGCTGTTGGTGGACTCATTGCTCTGCTAACCCTGCCTGACTGTCTTCCAGGCAACAACAGCATTCTGACCTGTATGGAAGATGGACTGTGGTCCTTCCCAGAGGCCCTGTGTGAGCTCATGTGCCTCGCACCACCTCCAGTTCTTCACGCAGACCTGCAGACAGCCAGATGTCGCGAGAACAAGCACAAGGTGGGATCCTTCTGCAAGTACAAGTGCAAGCCTGGATACCACGTGCCTGGCTCTTCTCGGAAGTCCAAGAAGTAAGTGGTGCTGGGAATACCCTCATAGGCTCCAAGGAGGCAAAGTCAGATCCACATACCTCTTTGAAAGGAAACATCCCTGGCTTTGCTGGAGGCTATACCAAGAGTATCCCCTTCTGTCCCATGCAAAACACATAGAAGAGTAGGTATGAGTCACATATGGTCAGCTTCAAGTCACAGCCCCTCTGCAGACTGGCTATATGCTCTCAGACCAGTGGTTCATTTTCTCTGTTTTCCTATATTTTCAGTGGCAATATGAAGATTGTAAGTTACCACACAGTGTTGTCATGACATAGAAGGACTTCCAGAAATGCCTTGTACGAAGTGCTTGTTCAAGAAATACCAGGTGTTCATACCAGCACTGTACAGGAACCCATGAGAACATTCAGAAAGGAAAAGAGAATACAGGGCATTGGTGGGGATTGAGTTGTCCCAAACCACACCTGACAGACAACCTATCTTTGACAATGTTATTCAATGAATTCTTTATTATTGTTGTGGTTGCTATAATCACAGCATTCTCCCTTTCCTTTTCCTTCAAACCTTCCCATGTATGTGCTCTTGCTCTTTTCAAATTCATGATCTGTTTTTCTTGACACCACACACACACACACACACACACATACACACACTATACATAGATATATTCCTAAATATATAAGTATGGCCTGCTCAGTCAACATAGTATTACACACACATATCTATCTCTCTGCCATTTATTTACATGAACAAGACTATTTCTCCTGCTTTAGCCATCCTCAGTTGCCTATGGTTCTTTTCCTACGGATGAGCCCCCGTAAGCTTCCCATTTTCGTGTTAGCATGTCTGTTGGTGTCATCCTTGTTTAGGCCATGTTGATGAGACTTCATGGTACTCCTCTGATATTTCTAGAGACAAAAATATGACAGTAAACTTCTTGTTCTTTTGACTTTTGCAGTGTTTCCTCCCCTGGTTTTGTATGTAATGATCCCTAAGGCTTAGATGCATGGGTTGTGTTGTAGATGTATTGCTTGGCTCTGGGCTCAAAAACTCTACATTATGAGAAACTGTGGTTTTCTGCCATGGTCTCCACCATGAGCCTCACACATCCCATAGATAGGCAGGGGATATGAACAGGAAGACAAAGTGAGGCTCCCTGGTACTGTTCACCTTCGAAGCATGTGATCCTCAGAATGACTTTTCTTTCATGTTTCCTGAAGACGGGCTTTCAAGACTCAATGTACCCAAGATGGCAGCTGGCAGGAGGGAACTTGTGTGCCTGTGACTTGTGACCCACCTCCAGCCAAATTCCATGGGCTCTACCAATGCAGTAATGGCTTCCAGTTCAACAGTGAATGCAGGCTCAAATGTGAAGACAGCGACGGCTCCCAGGTAAGCCCACTGAAACCTAGATCAAGGCCTCCTCTTCGTGCTTAATTATCACCAGGCCTCTCTGGCTACACAGCCAAGCTTGTAAATGAGTGTGACCCCTGCAGAAGCTGACACAGCCAGTATGTTCTTTAGTAAGCTATCTGAGCTGTGTTTTCTCCTTATGAGCCTATTTCATCCAGAGTCTTAGTGGTGAGAATTGTTTTTAAGCACTAGAACTATTAGATATTTGCTGAGAAATTATTAAAGGAAACTGTATATGGTCTTTTAGCAGTTTGATTGACTTTGATAGGAGTGGTGGGGACTTTGATTATCTCTGCCCACTTCTTACCATTACTACTTAAATTGTCCTTGAAGCATTTAAAGTCACGACACTGCCACTGTCTTTAGTCATCGATTGACCCTTGCAGCCTGCAATGGGGCTTTATTAAGATTGGGAGAACACGTCTGAGCACAGTGTGGAGCAGAGGATGACAGAGGAGCCAGTGTGAGTTTGAGTTTCATCGTAAACCATACGTAACTAAAGGATAAATGTTCCTGCTACTTCTCCATCCAGAAGAGACTCTGTGACTCTGTGAAGGAACAGCCTTCATCCCTATACCAACCTCTGCTACTCAGCTAGATAGACAGGGTGTCACAAAAGTAAAACAAAAGCCCCTCCCCCCAAAAAAACCACAGAAGTCCACAGAAACCCCATTTTCCACAGATCCCACCACTTAGAGTTGACAGGCTAACCCTGTCATTCACTGGTGTGCAAAGATCACCAGCCAGGTGAACCTGGAAGATAAACATCCTATGGATTGACGCTTTTCCTGTTCGTTATTTTTTAACCTTCAAATACTGCTAAAACAACACCTTCAGAAGCTCTTTTTTCTTTTCCAAAATTTAAACAAATCCAAGATCTACTCATTCTTTCAAAAATACCCTTTAAAGCTGTTCCCTCTCTACCCAAGGCAACTACCCTAATAAAAACGCTGTGTTTTTTTTTTTTTCTGGATCACAGTGCTCTTGATGGTGTCATTTCTTATCGCCCCAGTTCCCTGGCTTCCAGCCCTTCTAAGCCAGCATCCTTTTGTTTCCTTGGGATAAAAATTCAACACTATTAGGCAGAATTTCAGACTCACCCCTAGGAAAATTCAGGTCCCCTACCCTCTCTGTGATAGAAATCTTAAGTATTTCCATCATTTGATTCAGATGCCTGGCTCCTCCTTGCCCTCCCCACTTCTGACCAGGAATTCCCTCCTCCTACAGTTCTTTGTGCACGTTCCTTCCACTCCTGGACTCAGCTGACTTCTCTCAGATTGCCTGCTTATAGCAGCAGTCACCCATTCTAATTTTCTGACTTATTTATTGTTGGTTTCACCAAGCCTGCGAGTCTTCTACTGCCTCTTTCAATGTCCCTATGCCTTTAGCACTTAGTACAGTGCCAGACACCTAGTAGGTCCCTAGGAAGTGACAGATTTGGGACCTGGTGCCCCTTCTTTGGATACGCTGAGATTTGTAGGTATTCCCTCCAAGTCCTGAATCTCATACATGATTCACAGCTGTCTGTGGATACTCTGGGGTACTGGTGGTCACTCCTGGGAATTATGCCCATCCTTCAACATCTAAGAAGCAGGAGTCCTGGAACAAGCGAGGACCCTGATTACCATGCCTCTTACAGGCTGATCAACTTCTTTTTCGCTCCCTCACATAAAACTCTTACTAACAGTTTTTCCTGAGCCAAATAATATTCTGGCCATGGCCATGTTATCAAACTGAAACCGAGTCTGCCTGCAGCCTGCCAAGTAGCTTTCATGGGCAGTTTGTGTTTAAAGGAGAGGGAAATGTAAATTCATCAGAGGACCGGACTGTTGCTGTTTGGCAGTGGGTGGAGAGGCTAGACTCGAAGGAGCAGAGTATGGTTTGTCAGCTCAAAGAATGAGGGGGTGTGTGCCAAATGGGCTCTTAACACAACTGACGTTTCTAGTTTGTTCTAAGAATGAATTTCCTCTACCCTCAGACCAAGGGCCTAAGAGCCAACACCAGTGTTCACCTCAGATTCCCTCTTGCTGCCTGTAAACACAGCAGGAACGCAAGGCCCACACTTCTTGAATCCCACAGCTTATATGGAGTAAAGAGTCTTAGCTTTCCAAACAAGTTCCAGATCCTGGCAGAGAAGGGGAGAGGCTACTCTAGGGGAGAGTCACACACTCCTCCTCTACTACTACTGGCAGAATCTAAAACAATTCCACTTCATTGATTCTTCCAAGGGAACCAGTAGGATGCTTGCTATATCTAGAGTCAAATGCTGATGTCACTATCCGCCCCTAAACAAAGGGACAAGTTGCTTAACCCTTCAAGCTTCAGTTTATAGGTTCCCTGTATGTGACCTATAAAGAAACAACACAGCCTGCCTCGCAGTTTATTGGTGGTAGCAGGGAACAGACTTGGGTACCACTTGACTTGTGCGGAGCACAGGTCTATGCCACAGTAAGTGGTAGTCCCGATGAAGGTACAAACAGACTAATCTGCTTTTATGGTCATGACAGTAGAGGAGATCCCTCATGCTGGATGTGACTTTCTGTAGAGCTTAGAAACAAAGCCAGCAGCTGGAAAGACAGCTTTATGCTGGCCAGCTCCCCGACGTCTCAAAAGCGGCATTTATCCAATGTGAGGATCCATACAAGCTACATGGAAAACTTGAATGCTACCCAAATCAACCTGTAGAATAAACAATCCTCTAGTCCTTCTAGAACTTTCTGTTACTATGAAAATATACCGCATCTGTCCTGTGTCTCCAACCATGCGTCTCCAAAATCTCTGGTTACAGTGTCCAAGTAGTTAAATATTATACTTGGTTTTACATATTTTTTAAAAATGTAAAATTCACATATCATTAATCCACACAAGTAGGTGGTGGAGGCAGGAAAATTAAAAGTTCAAGGCCACGCCTGAACTGGGACAAGCTTTGGCCACATGAAACAAGAGATCTTTTCTCAAGCAAATTATTTTACTTACCTATTTTTGATGTGGTTTTACTGTGCATCCCATACAGGCCTCCCTTGAACTGATATCCCTTTCTCCTTGTCCTCCTCAGTGTTGGGGTTTTCGGCCTGATACATCATGGCCAGCTCCATAGTTCATATTGAAATGTAAATATTCACTCATGCTTCCATATTGTACATTTCAGCTCTGACATTTATAGTGTTCCTGCCCCAGTAAAACCAAGGAGGAAGGTCTAAATAATCATAACTTTGCTTTTTAATGTGAGGATTTTATGGACGCCAGGTTGGTGTCACAGGCTCTCTTTCATTCTAGTAACATAAAGCAAACCCTCAAAAAAAAAAAAAAAAACTTGTCTTTCCACTTTCCAGATGCAGAACAAAAGGCCTGTGAAGTTTAACTAAGTCTGCCTAGAGCTCTGAGCTTTTCGGTGGGATTGAGACTATTCAGTCATGTGCGTTCACTGTCCCCAGATATCTCTAGGGTAGGCTGGTGGCAGAGCCTGAGGTATGCTGTCCAGACAGCTGGTGAAAGACGCCAATCGTTTCTAAATTTAATGAGACACAGAAGGCCCTGGATGTGAAGAGACAACTTAGTCCCAGGACATAGTGACAAGCTCTGTAGGAGTGTTGCAAGTGATCAGAGGCCTGGCCAGTCTTTGGAGAGGCCCAGGTCTGTGGTAGACACTTGAAACACAACAGGACAAAAGGCTAACTGTGTTTCATGGGCAAATGGTGCATCTAATAATGGGTTTCCAGAACTCATCAGGAGGACGTGAATAGTAGAAGCAGCAATACTCCCAGTCGCTTGCAGGGAAGACAGAGGGTGACTGTGCAGTCCTTTCTGCCATGAAAGCATGAAGCTGGCCCAGCCCATATGGGCTCTGCCATGGATGCTGCATAACTCCATGGGTGCAGACAGAGCAGGTATGCCTAGTGTCTTGCTTCAAGCATAACTGTGCATCAAGCACTAGGGCTACCTCGAGACCACGAGGAAGGAGAGGGACGCACATGCCATTAGAGCCTGGTAGATGTTCAGAGACCTTCACTGCAGTCCACTTAACTTACAGATGACTCCACTGACATCTGGCAAGAAGAGCCACACCAGAATGTCAGAATCAGGTCTTAAACCAAGTAAGAGCACAAGCCATTTTTTTCAATGCATCCTCACACCTGGAACTGCTCATCAACCCTGAATGGTTGCTTCATGCTGATGGATTCACATAAATGCACTGAGCGTTTCTGTTCTACTCTATATATGCAGATATGGAAGGGTTTTTTTTTGCCTTAATTGTTATTCAATTAGGACATGATAGATCCACAAGTCCATAGCTGATGATCATCCTGTCCTCTCCCACCTGGCTGGGGCTGGCTTTGTTGTAATCAGAACCCTCTGTCATGATGTGGCTTGTTTTTTTTCTGCCCATTTTCTCTCTCCCCCGTGTCTTTATGTCCTCCTTCAACCATGGAGAAGGCACAAAGGTTCACAGTCAAGGGCTGGGACCTGGCATCCTCTCCACTCTTACTCACTGCCTCCTCATTCTGGCTGCTGCACTGTGGAAAGTTCCCTAGAGACACTGAGTGCAACAGGGAAGTTAGGAACCATGGCTAAGGCATAGCTCTGTACATATGTGTCAGGTCTTAAGAACTTACATAAATTGACCACTTGGTTGTCATGATGACTCCATTAGGCAGTAGATCCATGCACACTTAGGAGTTGAAGAAACTGAGGCACAGACACACAAAGAGACTCTCCCAGGTCCCAGAGCTGGGATATTCTAGAACTGACATTTGAACCGGTGTCTTTCCTGGAGCAAACATCAGTTTCCAGATTTGACAGGGGATATGGTTTCTCTTCTATTCAATAATTAAAATGATTCCTTAGAACATCAAGCACGATGGAGATTTCAATACTATAGTTAGCTGTAAACACCATTAACTGTGTGTGGGTTTCTTGGCTAAAGAGATGGGGGGTCTAAAGAGACTGCAATATGGCTTCTATATAAGCACAGAGAGGAAGGCAGTTTTAGTGAAGGATGCACAGTCCTCTTGGTGGATCTTTTACTTTAGCAGGTAAAGTAATGTCTTGTGTATTTGGAATCAAACATACTCAGTTGGTCTGGTTCCTAGTAACACCCACAGAGTAGTATTCTCAGATTTGATACTCAACTACATTGGCTCTTCTATTCTCAAATTAGTCAGCACAGTTAGCAAGGATATCCTTACTGTTAGTTGGTCAGCAAGTGCTGAGTATCCAGAAGTTCCAGAGAGGCTGCATTCAGAGAGAACAGCACAAAAGTGTGAGGCAAGGCAAGCTGGGGAGGAGGGCAAGGTCTGGGCTGGTTTACTTGAGTAGAGTGAAGGACACACATACAACAAGAGCTGGGGATAGAAATGTCTGAGATCCACATGGAAGCTCTGGAGTGCTAGCCCACATGCTTGCCTTGCTTTGAAGGCTAAACTGTCTTAGCAGGTGGCTGCCATATTTTAAAGGCAGATTTAGCCACAGAAAGTGCCAGATGAACAAACGAGGAGAAGGAGAGAGAGGGGAAATCTTGAGAAAGTAAGACCAGTACCTTATGTTCCCACCTTCCACAGTGAGGCCTCCGGGACTTGAAATTACCGGAGTATATTCCAGTTAGCTCTAATACACCCTCTGCTGCAAACCTTGCTTCTCAGCCAATTCTGGCCCTTGTAGTGCTGAGGTCTGCATGCCTTGTGAGGCTGGAGGCCAAATGCATTATAGTCCCAGGCCAAGGATCCAGGAAATTGGGGTCAATTTCCTACTCCCCTGTGGGCCCAGCAGGATCATGGGGCTTAGAGCTTGGGGCTCCAAAAGGGGGAGTCCAAGTTCTCTAGACTCCCATGAAGCTGCAGAAGTTTGCCACAAACCCACACCAAGCCTCTTAAAGTTTCCCCCTAACTGCAAGCTCAGATGGGCCATATTCTCCCATGGGTAAGGGGGTTCTCTTGCAATAGTGACCACCTTCTGCTGGCTGGGGAGAGACCTCATGAGAGACCCCACTTTCTTCTCAGTTCTGACTCCATGCAGCTGTTTTTTTTTTTAAGACGAGGCAGCTTAGCCCATATCAGCCTTTCACATTTTCTCTCACAGACACTCACTGTTTATGCCCTCATTCATCTGTTTATTCATTTATGCCTTTTATTTTTCTGGCTATTTATTCATTTATTTCCTGTTTACTTAAAAACGACTTCTCCATATTCATTCCATCTTTCATTAATCAACAAGTCTTGAGTGAACAAAAATAACTACAGAGAGTAAAGGGATATACTGAGTGGCCTACATTAATAAAAGGCATTCAGGATGCAGGGATGAGCCGAGGAGTATCTGGTTCCCTGCAGAGCCTCTTGCTTCCTTGGGGGGGATGATAGTTATCCACCTACCTCCCATAGTGAGAGCTGGCATCAAAGACCCATGCCTCCTTCACTCTGCTCTCCGTTACTCCCCCCTCAGGCCACAGAACAGAGTCACACCTGCCTTGGCCATGCTCACTGCCCGGGCTTGCATCTGCACAAGAACTTCTCTCTTTCGGGAATGAACTTCCCTTCCCTTTCTGCCTTCTCTGATCCCCATCCAACTCTGGTCTGATACAGTCTTGGATGCTGAGTGGGGCTTAGAGAAAGGCCTGTATTTTCACACTGTGCTCTCCTGCTTGCTTATAGAAGGCTGAGGAAGAACCCGTTTCTTAGGGTAAAGAACTTAGAATAGCGATACATATGACCTCCCCTGAACCTGTGGGGGCCATTGTCGCTGGAAGTTCCTTGGAAGAGAAAGCTTCTCACCCAGGCTGCTTTCTCATTGTCTACAAAGAAGGAAACTGTGGCTCATTTGTAGCTTCCTTTTTATGACCCCATCCCCGCCACTACATCTTACTGTCTGTATCAGTAGGTTAGCTTATGGGTTCCCAACTTCTCAATAGAAACAACAGCGGTCATAAAACAATTCTTGGTCATAATTATTCCAATTGGAATTTCCCAATAACCTAAGAATTAGGAGACCTGGGAGTTAGACAGTCTGGGAAGACCAGAGAAAGTCTCTCAATCTGAAAATACGAGCAATACCCATTTCAAGATGCCTGAGATTCAGCTATTTGGTAACAAGCTACTTTGGAACACTTGTTAAAGCTGTGGGGAAATGACAAATCGTTTCATCTTTCCTTCTGAGAGGCATGTCCTTTGAGCAGCTGCAGTCAGTCACATCCTAAGTATGTTTCTCTGGTTTTCAGGGCCGTGGGAGCAACATCATTCACTGCCGCAAAGACGGCACTTGGAGCGGCTCCTTCCATGTCTGCAGAGAGATGCAAGGCCAGTGCTTGGCCCCAAACCAGCTCAACAGTAACCTCAAATTGCAGTGTCCTGATGGCTATGCCATAGGTAAGATGAGTGTGCTGGGGAAACAGTGGCATGTGTGTGTCCATCCCGTTGTGTGTCTGAGCGTATATCCATAGGAAACCTGTCTCTGTGAGGGAGACAGGGAAGAATGAAGGAGAACTCTGTCCTCCCACCAAGGAACTCAAGAGTAGGGATCCAGATCGTCTATATATTGACACCATATGGTGACAGGATGTGCACAGAAAGGCTCTCCATTACCAAGGAGAACACAGAAGTGCCCAGGGGAAAGGATGCATCTCACAGATTTGCTAGACCTCGTCAGGTAGTCTAGGAAGGAGAAACTGAAACCAAGTGATCAATGAGCAGGAAGTATGACTCCATATACAATGCACAGTGGTGTTTTCATTATGAATTTAAAAAATGTAACCTATGCGTCACCCAAGAGCATCTGGTACTGGTCAAACTCTGGTCCCCAAAAGGGCATCAGGAATGATCCTTTTAACAAACATTAGCAGATGAGAGAATAAAACCTCAAATGGACAGTGGAATTCACCCCAAGTCCTGAGGTTTGACCGATTTGAAAGCCACACCTCTCTCCTCAGCATCCTGGAGAATAAATGGCATTTTCAATGTGTGTCTGTGCCTATGTGTGTGTGTGTTCAGCCAGCTTGTTATGTTGTTAATGCTTACAGTGAATAATGGCCTGGGGTTTGCTTAGTAGAACCCAGGCTCTGGGACAGACTCATTTATTATCAGGTGCACTGCTGCCTCTGGGGAAACTCAGAACACATAGAAACTGACCTAATATAAGGGCAATGATGCTGACCTCTTGAGATGATTCCCTAATTGACTGCACTGAACCCTCCAGGGAACTGAACGTCCTTCCTCAGGGCCAATGTGATTTATGGGAGGATTGCCAGAGCTGTCTAGTGCAGAAGGTCGGGTAAGCAAGTCGGCAGCAAGTCCTCTACTAGGCTAGGCATGCTGAGCCTTGTCACTGCACATCTACAAGCAAGGCCTACGGCTGACAGAGAAGGGGCTTAGGGGATGTCCACTTCTTTCTGAAGATGAAAACACAGAAAAACAGATAGTGGAATTTGTTGTCATCTGAACTTAGAGCCAGAGCCAGCATTGTTTGTGGTGCTAGCTCCTGCCAGTGGTGAAAGATGGCGAGGCACATGGTAGCTCTCCTCTGATCAAGATCTTAGAGAACTACCGAAAGACCCTGACCAGGAGAATTATGGAGAAATTCAGGGCTTTCTGGGGTCTACTACATAATCATTATAGACATTTGGGGTGAATGTCTCCATGGTTTGCAACACTGGCTGCTGTATCACAAAGCCAAGCCTTCCTCTTCTCCATTATTTCTGAGCTTGTCTCTGCACACTTCTGCCTGAGAACAGTCTATAGATAGAGAAAAGGGTGTATAGTGATAGTCATTCACCCAGAGGGGGCTTTTATACAGCCAAATAGGAAGCAAAGGAAATTTCTGTGTTACCAGTACTGTACTGTCTTCCTGTCTCTTTAAATTCTTGTCCCATGGTACTTGGATGCTGATCCTCTGGATGTAGTAATCCAGGATGGTCAGTGAGTAAGTGAGGGCCTCTTATGGAAAATTAGAGAGAGAAAGGGGGAACATGAGGACCCTGACAGAGACAGAGAAAGAAGGGGGCGAGTTTCCCCTCTTCTGTTCCTTGCTTTCTAATGGCTGTCATCTAGTTCCAGAAAGAATCCTACTCAGGAATCCCCTTTCTCTATGGAGAGGGGTTTGGTTAGAAACCTTGTATTAGGGCAACGTAGGTGCCAAATTTGTGGCTGAAGACCCACTAGGAGTCACTCTAGTGACTTGGGAGCCTATGTGGCAGCCATGGGTTCCAGGGGCAGTCACTCCATCCCTGGGAGGGAGAGGCAAGTGCCTGGTGAAATCACCAGCCTGTGATGGTGCCAGCTGCCGCACATATGTCACGACACTGCAGTCTTATCCTGAGAGCCAGAGCTTGGCGTGGGAGAGGGGTCAGCAAGAAAGGACAGAAGAAACGGAAGGAGGGAGAGAGAGACAATGTCAGAGAACAACCAGTTTTTCCTCTTCCCATCATGCTTTGTTCCGCCTCTCTGGGGACACACTGCCTTTGTCTATTACCCAGATGAAACATCTTTTGTTTTTCCAAGGCAACTTTTTTTCATTACAGCTTCATTTCATCTCTGTGCCCTCAAAACTCCTTTAGAGTCGGTCTCATGAGAACTTAGGGTGTGCCACAGAATCTCTCTTACAGTTTAGTGACATCTGTCCCCTTCTCATTAGTCATCTTTCTTTAAAAACAAAAATCTTCTGTGTCTTCATTTCTTGTTTTTCATGTGGTTCTCCATTGGATTCTTCACCTCTCCATTGCAACCTTTCTGTCTTCTCCCTTTGTGGCTATAGCTTACTCATCACTGGTCCTGAGAGTGAGAACCTCTGCATTTTAAGCTTAGAAACATGGCCTCTGTGTCTCTTGACTCCCCAGCCTACGAAACGCATGTGATAACACCTCTATTGCTATGGTGATGGATTCTCAGAAAATTAGAATGGCATAAGGAAGTCACCTGGCAAGAAGAAGAACATCTGTCCTTCTGGACTCAGTCTGCCTAGGTTATGGTGCAACTATTCTGAGCACGACTTTAAATCTGCAGCCCCAGTTGCCCCTTGCTTAAATTCATGCATCTTTTAGACTAAGGATTATATGATATGGTAACTAGAAGGGCACGGGATAAGCTGTGTGTGTGTGTGTGTGTGTGTGTGTGTGTGTGTGATGTGTGCACGTGTGTGTATACATAGATGTATCTCTAAATGGATGTTTAGAACAGCTATTTGGAAAGGATTCTTACTAGAAAGATTTGGCTCACTCTTTCCACATGGAGTGGTATTCAAAATTTGAACACCATGGCAGAAGAATGACCTCTTTGGACCTGGTCAAATTCTAACTGGCTGGAGTCAAGGGGACATTCCATGAAACAGGCTTAATTTTTAGGAGACCTCAGAGTGTATGGAGGTAAAGCAGAGACTGATGGGGCAAATTATAGCCAACTCAAGCATCTCTAGCCAGAAAGTCTTTAGAAACCTCCACACTAAAGCCTACTGTGGCTGTAAATGGCCGACTTCTGGCTTGATTCCCTCATTATCTTGTCACCTGTCTGGATCATCCTTCGCACACTCCCTCATCTAGTCTGCCTCGTTTCCTCCATCATAAGGTGCTCAACACCTGCCTATTCCTCACCATGTCTGTCACTCCTTCACCCATCATTTTCCCCATGTGTTCACTCAATC
The DNA here is from genome assembly GCF_014885135.2 of Alexandromys fortis. Lineage (NCBI taxonomy): Eukaryota > Metazoa > Chordata > Mammalia > Rodentia > Cricetidae > Alexandromys > Alexandromys fortis. The sequence goes on along the minus strand of NW_026068079.1, from coordinate 781,491 downwards.
TTCTCCTTGCTAGTTGATGCAATCATTTCTTCATGGTTTCTTTCACTAAGTTCACACAACTTATTCCTTGATTGCCTACAGTCTGCTATGTAAAGTTACAGGCTCCAGACATAGATAGAAGGGGGAACAAGGGCAGGGATGCCCTTACTGAGTGACAATCTAAGAAGAAAAAAAGCCACTGATAATGCAATCACTAGGCAAATGGTAGGTGGTAAGAGAGCAAATACCACTGAGAGCCTGTGAATGGCTTGATTGTCTTTGAGCAAGTGGCACTCGTGCTAAGGTCTGGGCATCATTAGTGGCTTGCTGGTAGAAGGAAAGTGGAAAGATGCGGAGTGGACAGGGCTAAACATTCACCAGGAGAAGCATGGGGTGTAAGACCATGCAGCTGCATCTTTCAGTTCTCTCTAGGTCAGATTCACAGAACTTTCTCAGTGCTGCACGCGGGGCTATGCTCAGAGATGAGCCAATAGTGGCGTATCTTTCCTAGGGTACCACTAACACAGCAGGGAGCAACACTGGGGTGAGATCACCAGTGCCCAGCAGTGTTATTCAGTGTAGTAGGCATTCGTCAGAGTGTGCTTTACCAGAGTGATGGTAGACGGCATGGGGCATTTGAGTTGGGTCTTGACAAGCTGATAGGATTTAGTCATAGAAAGAAAATTTGGGACAACTCAGGGAGATAGGGAAGATAGTATTAAGTACAGGTCAGTTCTATGCATCAAAATGTCAGGTGGTAAAGAGATTGACAATGTGGCTGGAAGAGGTATTGAATGTTGGAAAAATGGAGTTGCAAAAAGCAGTCTCTGCCCTGGGCATGTTGGCCACCGGTGTTTGGAGATATGGCTTAGCCATTACTTTACCTTGTGCTTCCTCTCAGGGTCAGAGTGTGCCACCTCGTGCCTGGATCACAACAGTGAGTCCATCATCCTGCCAGTGAATGTGACGGCGCGTGACATTCCCCACTGGATGAACCCCCCACGAGTAGAGGTGAGTGACTAGGGCCACCTGCTTGAGGCTAAGGAAAAAGGAACCGCCATTGCTGAGCTCTGTGGCTTGGCTCCACTCAAGTCCATCCTCTGTGGATTGGACCTCATTCAATCACATCTATTTTATGGGGGACTTGTTCACAACAGTTTTTCACTCTATAATTTTTTAGTACACCTCATCAGTTTCTTTCCTAAAAACCTTGTATTTTTTTTCTCTTCAAGTTTTCTTCAACAAGTGCCTAGAATAGTAGTGGGGAAAATGAGGCCAGCACACATAGGTTGAGGGCACAGAGCTGGGTCCCAGCCTAGTGTCTAGTGTCTGCCTGTATAGCCCATACTCCGCAGGACAGGGCTCTTTTTCATCTCTAGCACCTTCCATGTAATTGTACTTTATGCTCCCTCAGTCTCTTCCATCTTTCTCCATGCGTTATTTCCTCGGTGGAATGCAATAAAAATGGGATATTCAGGACAGTGAACTAACGCTGCCTGATGTTTATGGAGTGCACACAGTATTCAGGCACCTGGAGCTCTGCATGCAGCATGACTTGAACCTTAGCCCATAGTCTGTACTCATGGATACTGCTATCTCAGGTGTCCCAGATAGATCAGACCTGATGCTACTCTAAGCTTCCCATGATACTGGGACGGGGAGTCTGGCTTGTGGCCAGATGATAGTAGATGTCCCTGAGTGGTATCACTGTCAAGTTGACCTTGAGGGTAGCCATTGGTTTTTCATGTGACCTGACCAGTTGAGGGCTGCAAGGATAATTTGGGACCCCACTCTCATATTCCAAGAGAGCACAGTTTGGAGGTTTTCATGGGTCCATTTGAGCACTGACTCTTCATCTTGAAGAAGCAAATGGGGAAACAGGAGCAGAGGGTGGGCAGGGAAGTCTCAGCTGTATCTCTATCCAGTAGCCTTGCTGCCTGGGATTCTGGGAGCCGCTGCCTGTCTGCCTCCTGCAGATGGAGATCCAGATAGCTTGGTAGAACCTGATACAAGGTGTACTGTTTCTTAAATGAGCTGAGGGGATAGTTTCTTCAAGGGCTTACTCAGCATTCTAGGCATGGGGACTCGGCCCAACCCCTCCGGTGCCAAGTGCCAGTGTCCACCTTCCCTCTTTCCCCTGCCTCTTTCTCTGCTCCTCCCTTCTCTGCCTTTACTTTCATCTTTACCATTTGGTTTCCTTTAATCCAGTTTCTGCTTTTAAACACTGTTTCTATCTCTTTTGCCATCTCTTTCATCAGGTTCAGCCTTTCCTCCTACGCTTGCCTCACCCCAGTCTCTCTCTCTCTCTCACATTTTCTTATTCCTTAATTCTCATTTTCTTATTCCTTAATCTTAGGCTCCTCCTCTGCCATATTACCCATTCTTAGCCAAATCAATAAAGGGATTCTCCCTAATGCCCCAGTGTGCATGACTTAGCTGAACACAGGCAGCATTAGTCATAGAGCCTGTTTGCATGTAAGACTTCCCAGTCAGCCTAAACCCCTGAGTCTAGGCTCGAGAAACAGGATTGTAGTCTGAGAAACAGTTCAAAGTCACATAGCAAGGAAGCATGACCTACCATTTAGGACTTCAGATTGGTAGCATCTCTCACCTCTTCCCCTCTACTACCTCCCACATGCCCCCTTTAAACAGAGGAGCATCACCCCATACTAGAGACTTCCCTGCCACGTTAATACCAAAGGTCTTCTTGGCTTGGCTCAGCTCCTATCTTTTCCTCTCTGAAATCTTGGCACTAAAGCGTTCAGTTGAGTTGTAATTCATACTAAAGTAAATCCTGGGATTTGGAAGCTCAGTAACTGCCCCTCCTTGAGTTGCCCACCAGCTTGCTGGTCACAGTTCCACCCTCTCCCCTGGTTTGCCTTCTTTTATTGATGCTGGACTACCAAGAGAGCCGTAATGAGTTTCAGACGTCCGTCAGTCTCTGGAGGCCTCATTATACATGAAGAAAAAAAATGCAGGGAAAGGGAGGGGGCGAAGGGCATAGATTGATGGCTTTCAGGAATCAGCCAGCAAAGCTGGCCTCTGCTGTTCCTGGGCCCTGAGCAGTGAAAGTTTCAGAAAGAAGACTGGTGCAGGCATTTTCAGGCCCAGGGAGGCTTTGGGTGGCTCTTCTAAGAAATGACTCCATTCTCCAAAGTGAGGACGATGGTGAAAAATGTCGCTCTGCTCCTGCTAAGCCACCTTTGCTTTAGGGCAAGAGTATGACAGACCAGAGCTGACATTTGATGCATACCTGCTGTGTCCCCATGTATGCATTCCCATCCTCTACTGCATATACTCACTCACAACCTCCCACCCCGCTCATTCATATGCATCCCTATGAAGTATATGGATTTAGACTTCTGTTGTTTCGGGGGAGAAAATTAAATCTCAGAGAAGGCCCTCACCCAATTTATTTAACCACTCCTGCAGCCCCTGTGGAATATAGAATAACAACAAAGGCAAGGGGTTTATTGATTTCCTGCAAGGGATGTGCTAGCCAACCCTTAATAAGAAGGTTTGTAGGCATGTGTACACTCATGCACCCAGAGACAAATGAGCTCTGATATTTGGCATTTACCAAATATCTCCGGTGTAAACACGTTTTTGTAGGATGTCAAGGTTTCTCAGTGCCCATCCCTGACTACCAAGTTGAAAAGACACAAGCACTTGTGATCCTCTGCATCTCTTGCATCCCGTGTGCAATAGTAAACAGTAAATAGTCCCTTAAGCTTACTTCAGTTAGGCATCTTGTCACAGACAGGAGAAAAACAACTAATAAAACTTGGTACCTTACCCTTCTGTCTCATGTTCTGGGACAAATGTTATTGTTTTTCTAGGCTACAATTTTCCTATTATTGAAATGAGATCTAGGCATTGGTCATGTGCTCAAAGTTCAAAACCACATAGAACCAGGTAGGTGGGATGAATAGGGGTGCTAGGTGAATGTATTGTTATCTATGTTATTTTACACACAGAAGCATATTAATTTTGAAATCGGGACTGTTTACTAGACAGTTCAGAGACTTAAAAGATTGCAAAAAATGGAACAGATACTCGTGTACCTGCCCAACATAGACGAAAACTTAGTGCAGTGAAAGTTCCTTCGTTTTTCTTGATGTGAAGTCGGATGTTTCTATCAAGCACAAGGCTTGTTAAGTTCATGAAACCACTACTATATCAAAATATGAAACTTTTCAGATAGCCATGAGACCATCAGTTCCCCTGGCAAAGTAATGTCTCTAGACACCAAGACAAGGAGCGTTTAAGTATCTATCAGTATTCATTAGTGGTACTTATCTTTAAACTTAATTGGAATCATAGTCTTATGATTTCCATACATGAGCATATTTTAACTTCTATGAAGAACAGGACTATGATTTTCTTCTTTTAGAGCTCTTTTCCATTTCAATAACCCTTGTCACAAATACCATAGACTCTTCAGAGACAGAAGTCTGGCAGACTCTTCCTCTAATTGAAAAAGTGAGGTGATTCACAGTCAATGATAGATGGAAATGCGTCTAGCTTAGCATTGGATTTGCTGTAGGAAATGCTAGTAATTAGAGGAAGTATGAAAAACATCATTGTCATCATAAAAATTTGTATGATGTATGTGTGTGGCATGTGTCAACATGTGTTTGTGAAAGTCAAAAAACAGTGTTGTGAACTCTGTTCTCTCCTTCCACCTTAATACAGACTTTGAAGATCGAACTTGGGTTGTCAGTTTCTTACAGCAAGCATGTTGCCCTGTAATTATCCAACTAGCCTCCTCCCATGCCCCACTGACATTGTTTTTAAAAACTTTTCCCACATTGGGGTTGATTCTAGCCAAACACAGCAATGTGTAAATATGGCATCATGTGGCCACATTTTTATGTGTGTGTGCGTAATAAATCTGGAGTTTTGTTAAGGTTGAAATATTCCCCCTCTTTGTTTTGAATATTGGCAACTAATTTATACTTTCTAAAGTACTAGTATGCCAACAGAAGCATTTCTATGGCTTGTGCAGCTGGAAGCTGCTGGCCTACAACCATTTATCTAGAATTATGGAAGATTCTTCCCCATTCCATCTTGACAAGGGTCTCTGGTGTACACCACCTCTTTCTAGGGCTCCCAGGAATGTTACATAATCAATGATGTATCTCCTGTTCTCACAAGTGTCTAATCACGCCAGGTGACTGAGCCTTTGGCCTTTACAATTATTTCCAGAAAAGGAGTGGAGAGAAGAAAGAAAGGAGTAGAAAAAAGAAAAGGAAGGAAACTAAGGAAAGAAAAATGACCATTTATGGACTAAGTATAATATTATGCAGTTTGTTATTGTACTATCATCTACATCATTTGTCTCCATTATACCCCAGTAAGGTAAATGTTGTCATTATCTTACAGGTTGAGTTTATAGTCAGAAACATTGCCATTGCCCAACTTATGTAAGCTATGTGGTTGGATTAGCTACAGTAGTTCCATTCTGAAGCACATCCAAGGTGTACATCTGAAAATAAAACTATGTAATTCATGTAGACAAAGGATACAGAATTTATTTCCTCTAAGAATGAAAGAAGCATGGTGGGAAACCCTGCCTGGGTCTTAAAGTCAGAGGTGATTAGTAAGTTTAGCCTATCTGATACAAAGATGAAAATACTAAGATCCCTGAATGGGAAGCCATACAAGGAGAAAGGCATCCACCCTCTCTTGACTTTCCATTTACTCATTGCCTCATTCACATATCCATTCATAAGACTGATGGTTTATTCCTTTGGACATTTAATATGTGTCAGTCTTGTGTTTCCGATTGCATGTATTCTTTAAACTTTAGGGATACAGATGAACACAGTGTTTGACAACAAAAGATGTAAACAATAGCACTAGTTGATAAGATTCACTCCTGGAAGGTCCTGCAAATCAAGGAAACAGGAGAAGTTGTCTGAGAAGGAATCCAGGAGAAAGATCTTGGCCCTGAGATGAGGAAGACCTTGTAAGGGTCTTTCGCACATGTCCTTGGTTCTGCTTTTGTTGTTGTTGTTGTTGTTGTCTTTGGTTTCTGGCCTTTATCTTTGGAACACTCTGCTCCTCCTACACTTGCCTCACAGCCTTTCCACTTTTCCAAACCTTGGGTCTTCTCCTCAGTCAAAAGAGGAAGATACTTTATTGTTATAATTTTAAGAGTTAAGAAACTTTTAAGAGTGGAGAATTTGAAGTCTAGCCCTTGGTATAAGACAGAAGTAGATTTACTTGTTGATGGAAGCTGCATATGTATGTGATTTGAACAATTTAATTTCAAATTGTCTCAGCTTCTAGAGTCAGAATAATAGCTTTCTCAGATTTGTGATGTATCAGTGAGATATTGTGGGCGCAGTGCTTGGAGAGTTTTTACTTAGGAGAGGGTTTTGTTCTGAGAACAAGGCTGATGGTGATGGTGGTGGTGAATGAGTTCTTAGTGACTCCACTAATATTTTTGTGGTGATTATGATGGTGGTGGTGGTGGTAGTGATGCTGTGAGGGTGAATACTGATTGCTAGTGATAATGGACAGATGTATTATTCACTTTTTGTCACTGTGAAAAACTTACAGGGGGAAATATTTACTTATGCCCATAGATTTGAAGGCTTCAGTCCATGGAAACCTGACTAACTTGACTAAAGACCTTCTGAACCCTCTGTGTTATGCTATGTATATACACATACACATACATACTGTATTATATACATCATGCTTTAATATATATATATCATGATGAGGATATCTGATGTCTCAAAACTTTTTTCCTGATCACACAGGGGGTAGAGGGAAATGAAGGGGGGAGGATGCGGGGACAAAATAAAGACCCTTTGAAGTCATGCCCTAGCCTCTACTTCCTCAAATCAGGACTTGCCTCCAAAGTTTTCACTACTTCCCAATAGTCCAATAAATAATTAACTTGCCAATGAATAGCTCATTGATATGTCAGATCATTCATGAATCAACCCTGTTTTAAAACCACATAAGCTGCTTAGCAAGAATTAAACCCAGAAGCTTTTGTTGGTTGCACTTCTCGTCTTGTTGATTTGTGATGAAGGTAATTTCATTCATGAAGATAAGAAAGTTCAATCTTTGCCCACCCCAAAGCAGAGAATGAAAGCCCTCTTATAAGAACTGATATGAAAGACTCTAGTTGGGTCGGATGTCTCACTGATGTTGAAAAGCCAAGGCTGGCATTTGAGGTCCCTCGCAGGTTCTCCCCATTCATGGTGCACACAGCTTGCCCTCTGCTTTTGCTCTCTCTGCCAGTCTTCGTTCTTGGTCTCATTGGCACACATAAGAATGGACCTGTGGCAAACAGGTGGGTATGCAGCCTTGAGTGGCAGTGGAAAGTTCAAAAGCTTGGAAAGTGCAGATAGTACAAAGGTTCTTTCTCTGAGCACACATCAGATAAACCCTAGTGGAGAGAACCTTGTACAGTCACACCAACACACACTTTTATAGGAGGACTAAATTAGCTCTCAAATAAGCAAGAGCAGCACAGGTATTAAGTGCCTGGTGGATTTCCTTGCTGTTTTCTTCAACCTTTACTAAATACTCTCCAATACCCCAGGTTTGGGATGTCAACAAACTTTTGGCTTCAGAGAAGACTGTCCTTGTAAACTTCCTCAGAGAAGGAAAGCATGTTGGCTTGCCCACTTTGGCCCCATGACTCAGAAGCAGTGGAGAGCCCTGACATCCCTTCCAGTGCTCTCCTTTAGATGGACTCTCTACTTGCCTCTGACACAGACAGAGGCACCTGAGACCTAGAACCACTCTCCGGAAGTTAGTGCTTTGTCCTAGAAACCATTCTTAGTATTTGTCCATCTTAATCTGTCATTATAGTGAGCATGGGATTTTTCAAGGACCCATTTCATATACATAGTACCCCACTTCATAGCAAAATTTTATAAGCAGCTCAAATTAAGATAGTGGCATACATGTTCTACTTCAAATTCCGTGCTTGCCCTGGTAGTGCAGGAGGAACACCAACACTCTGGAAGTTGAGGCAAGAGTACCTCGAAATTAAGTCAGCCTGGGCTATGTAACAAGATTCTTTCTTAGAAAAGAGGGTGGGTGTTGTGAAATCCTATGACTTCACTTATCAATAGAGACATCATGGGGCTATAGCTCAGTCTAGCTAGACACTGTGATTATTAAAACCTCTAGTATTCTTCATACACTCAAGAAGTAAGGAAGGTATGTGGAGAACATATTGTCCATTGAATAAAATGATTTCTACTTTGAAATGGATCCTTTCCTTCATTAAAAAATCTATTTGTTGAATATTCTATGAGTTCCAGGCACTGTCTCAGGCAAGGAGATCCAACCCATGAAGCTGAAACACAGCCGAATGGAGAAAAAAGTCACCCTTCTTAGTCTTAGGCTGGGGTCATGTGATTTTTTTCTGTCAGAAGCTTGCCAAGAAACTAATTACACTTTGGCTCCTGAAGAAGTCTGCCCTCAGGGAGAGGATAGGATGGTCACATGCATTTCCCACTCTCTGACTCATGTGACTGTTTCTTAATTAAATTAATCAACTGGCACTCAGCCAGCAGAGCAATCCCTGCCCATACATATACTTCCAGACCTCCACGACTGGCCGTGACATAGCTACCTCTTGCTGCATACCCAAGCATATGCTATTTCACTTTCATAAAGAAACAATTGTAATTCAGAATGAAGAGAAAGGCCTCTGTGGAAAGTCTAAAAGGAGTCTTTAGGAGTTTGATGATTATTCTAGTCTCCAAACCATGTCACCTTCTTGGTTTTGTTTATCTTTCATTGTTTATCAATGTTAAGAAGTATTGTCACCTTGGATTTTATGTAATAAGTTAACTTTAATCCTTTTTGGGACAGTTGGTTTTCAAATCCTGGCTTGTTCACTTAACAGCTATGGAGCTTAGGGAGTTTATACTACGATGACCCAAGATGAATGCCTACCTCACAGCATGCTAGCAATTAGCATAAATAAACACAGCAGTACATAAAGAATGCACTCAATATATCTTTGCTGTTATTATCATCATTGTAACTATTAGTACTAAAAGAGTACTGTGTGTGTGTGTGTGTGTGCATGTGTGCGTGTGTATGTGTGTTCTGCTGTGGTGGTTATGAGAAAAACTACAAAAGAAGGGAGATGTTTAGAGCATCCACAAAAAGTATTTTAGTAACGAAGAACCAATTCTCTAGAAAACAAGAGTGTACAGCGTCAGGGAGTTGTCAGTAGGCTCATGCGACATTGGCAGAACATGCTGGCAAGAAGGCCTTTTCTTTCCGAAAGCTCCCTCCGTTCCAGAGGCTAGCCCATTCCTTCAGCAGCCCCACTGCTCTCAGACTGGAGTGTGCATCAGCAGTGCAGACACTTGCTCTTCAGATGCAGGGGCACAGTCTCTGCCTTCAGAGACTCTGATTTAATAAATGCAGTACAGGGCTGAGGAGTCTTCCCTCAGTGGGGTTCTACAGTGATCTGATCGAAATGATCCTCCACTTGGACTTTCAGAGGGAGCTTCTACTGGGAGGAACTTGATTCCATACTTTTCACACATCTTTCTACTCTATATAGCTACAAAGAAAAAAAAGGTTTTTCTGCTCTTGCCTTCTTCACAATTCTGCTTCTCCTCAGCCATTATTCCTGCCAGGGAAATAAAGAACCATGACACATACAATGAACACAAGTATTATTTCAATCTTCAGGCCCCTGTTATTGCAAGTTCCTGGGCAACTTCTTCAGGTAAATACCAGGGTGAGGTCAGGACTTGGATAGTCCAAAAGAGGTGAGGTGATTTAATGTGGTGCCAGCAAACGTTGATTCCCTCCCCAGCCCAAACCCACCTGATCCCTGTCTCTCCATCTCTCTGCAGAGGATCGTCTGCACTGCTGGTCTCCAGTGGTATCCCCACCCTGCTCTGATCCACTGTGTCAAAGGCTGTGAGGTAAGTGACAGAAAGAGATCTCTCCACTTCAAACAAATACTTCCGACATTTGCTTTTGATGGATATATATGGTTTACTAGACCTACTAAGCACCGCATAATGCATTAATATGATTGTTACTGCTGACGCAGAAGTGTCATCATATTCTACAGATGACAGAATCCACAGGGAGATAGAAACATACTGGAAACAAGAAGAAAGTCGGGATAAAACAGCGCCGAGAGTTTGAGCCAGGAGTTTCTTTCTGAAAATCCTGTACCCTAATGTTATTGGAACACAGGGTTTAAGAAGATGCTCAGAGACATGATTGCTGTGCAAGCACGTGGACTTGAGTCCACATCCAGCACTCACACTGGGAAAAGCAGACATTATGGCGTATACTTATAATCTCAGCATCACGAGGTAGAGCAGTAGCAGTCTCAAAACTCTGAACCAGCCAGCCAGCCACACGGTACAGTGAGCTTGAGGGAGTAGAGCCAACCACATCCTCACAGCTCCATAGCCAGCCATCCCAGTCACACAGTACAGTGAGCTTCATGTGTAGTAAGAGATCCTGGCTCAACAAATAAGATAGAGAAGAATTTAAGAAACCACCTGACATCTACATCAAGGCAAACACACACATGCAAACATATGCATGTTTCCCTCCTCCTTATGCATATCTGTATACATGGCAACACAATACATGAATATAAGGCAGCATAAGTCATATTTATGTACATAAATAACATAGCAGCTATTTTAATAGCAATAGAACATTGAGCCTTTATAGTACTGCATGAGGTAATTTTTCTTTTAATTTCCATTTTACTGGTGACCATTACTTGTAGAAGAATTCTGTCTGTCTCTCACATCTTGGTTATTTGCTGTTTCTTCAGTCCCAGCACTAATCTGAACCATTTTGACTGAAACATTGAATTTAAGTGGAAGATCCTTTCTGACCCTGAAAGTTGTTGACTTCCCAATTAACCCGTTCCCTGGGCTTGGAATGATGGAAAGCTCTCTCTCTGTCTATTAGCAACACTTTAGGGATGGAGTCAATAGGTAGGCTCTTGGGATACAGCTGCTTTCTCAAGGAAAAGTTTTCACAGAAACCAGAGCCATTTCTCTTCTTCAGTCCTTGTCACTTCTTGAAAGGATGCAACACAGTGTCCCTACAAATGCATAGAAAGAAATATGTGCCCCTATTCTTCTCAGATGGAGTTGAGAAAGAGACTTACAACCACTTCCAGATAGGTATCAAAGCTCTTTAGTCTCAACAGTCCACCAAAGAGACTGTGGTAGAGGACCTCATTCATGTCCTTAAAAAATTGTGTGAACTAGAAATGCCCTACATAAAAAGGTCATCTAAACCCAATCATTTTTAAAGGATGGGGAAAGAGATTCGGGCAATTTTCTTCTGGAGAATTGATGGAATTCCCAGACTTAGGATGCTCCTAACATGGCCTAGTTCAACCTGATTACAGTATGAACAGGAAATTAGGGTCAGAAAGGGTTGGGGTACTCTGTACAGAATAATAGCCAATGAGTCAAAACATGAGTCCAGATTTTTGGATTGCCAATCTGCAGGTTTTTTCTTCTCTTTTGTCTATTACCAGCTCAAAACCGCTTCCTATAAGTGCCATAAAGTAATAGGGTCTTGCATTTCTTTCACTGTAGTTAGTGTATTGTCTCAGAACAGGCAGCATGGTAGCCTTTAAGGACTCTCATTCTTTCTAGCTTCAGTTAGAATAGCAAAATATGGCCATGGTCTTGCCACTGTTTGCTTCTGTCCATTTCTGGTGGATCGGTGCTGTGTTTTGGGAAAAGGCATCTTGAGTTACCTGAGTATTCACTTTGCTGAGCTGGCAGTCTGGCCATTCAGTGTGACAGCAGAATTTGATTCCTCCTTTGACTCAGCATTGAAGCCGAGAGACCCTCTGTCCCTGCCGAGCATTGAACCCTGACAGTGATGCTTATCACTTTTACCCCTGCAGGTACCTCTCATCCTCATCTGCTCTTCTTTGTTTAGTATCTGTGTCTTATCAGGAGATAGAAGGATGCTCAGAAGGAAAATAAATGCTGGGACCAGGAATGAGCTATCAATCTCCAAGTGTCCAAAGGAAATCAATACGTTTTCTAAAAAGGACGTCCAAGTCCCATCTTTCTGTTCACAACTATGTCCCAGCCAATTATATGCTCATTATGTGGTCAGTCACTATCTAAAGTTCTGGGTATACATAGTTTTGTGCCAGTTAACATAGCAGCTGTGTCACCTGTTACAGTCACCTATAACATCTTTTGACCCTCATATAGCCACCCATTAATCATTTTACTAAATATTTGCTGACTATATTGTTGATAAATATTTGCATAAGTTGCAAGACATCTTCATAGGAAATTCACGGCACAAAACCAAAAGATATACATCTAGTATGTGGAAAACTTATAGTGATAACAGAAGGCAAAGATGGAAGTCTAAGATTATGAACCATACTGTATTTAAAATGAGAATAAGAGCTGTGGAAGCATAGAGCATTCAGGGGTCACTAGAAATAGTTTAAATTTGAGTTAAGATAATTTTTGAGCTATATCAAAAAGGATGGATTTTGTTTGTCTGAATGCCCTATTATTCAGAGTATTAACTGGACATATGATAAATCTCTACACAGCAAGGTTTTCCATGCTGTCTTCCATCCCTAAAATTTTCCCTCTAACCCCACCTAGTAACTCCTATTTATGACTGTGATCTCCACTTAAATGTCTTCAATGTCATTGTTTCCAGGACCTTTTTATCTTAGACAGGATCAAATACTTTAGTTACTATAATAGCACCGAGTGACTATTTGATTAAAGACCTTTTCTTTCATAGATAAAATCTAGATGGATAGAGTAGATAGATAGATGGAAGAGTGAATGGATGGATGGATGGATGGATGGCTTGATAGATTAACTATTATAGCTACAGGAAATGACCGCTCAGGAAGAGACCACATGGAAAAAGCCAACTACTCCTTTTCCAACACAGTTTTCTCAGGAAGGGACTATGATTCACCTTCACAAATCTGTACACACATATGAGGAAGAACTCAAATGGAAAGGGCTTAGGCTCTGCTGTTGAATATAACTGTAGCAATGTGCTGACCATAGAACTTAATGACAGACTCATCCCTCAATTTGCAGCCCCACCTCTCTCTCTCTTCCTCTTTCTTCCTCCCNTCCCTCCCTCCCTCCCTCCCTCCCTCCCTCCCTCCCTCCCTCCCTCCCTCCCTCCCTCCCTCCCTCCCTCCCTTTCCCCCTTTCTCTGTACCCTAATTTGTCATGAAGAATGGCAGACACAAAGGCTGTATGGATACAAAAGCCAGTCATGCAACACAGCTTAGACTCCTTGTGAACTTGGGTCTCCTTAGAGTCAGCAAGTTACAAGGAACGGTGGTAGCAGGTGACTCATAGACAGTGTGCTGGGATGAGATTTGGACAAAAGATGACGTCCTTCCCACACCAGTGCCTTTAAAAAGCTTTTGAGGAAATTTGGAGAAACAGACGAACAGTGCTCATGTTTCCTAATATTAGAGACACACAACATACCATATTAAAAACTGGAGTGGCCCTCCATTGGTGTCATCAAAGAGACTCCTGGAATTTCCTCAGATCCCCAGGATTCAGATTAGCAGCAATTTTATTCTGTTTTCCCTCATTTTTGGAATAGCACAAGGTTTATAGAACTCATTGAAGAAAATAAATTAATGTGAACCGGAACATCATAGAATGGATAGGGGAACTGGGGAAACACAGCAGCAAATGAGTTTAGATTACAACTTTTTTTTTTCATTTCTTGCCAGTATGATTTTTGACCAAGTCATTTTGTTACCCTTACTCTCCAGGTGTGGGCCTACGAAGAGAGAATAATCATGCTGACCTCATATGTTTAGAGAAAGAGTAAAAAGAGTCCTGCCAAGGCTTCAGACACTGAGTTTATCTGTGTTCCTGTTAGAATACACACATTCTCCATCCTAATCCCTAATAATCTGTAATTTTTATATTTGCAATTCTGAAAGTTTACACCCAGATTCCTAATTTGTGTGTACACAATATACTAAATTAAAGAAATATAAAGCCAGAAATGCAAATTATTTTATCATGTCTTGAAGTAAATTGTACCTTCTATTTTAGAAAGAAAGAAGGGGTATATTTTATGCTTTAATTTTCATACTACAGCAAACAAAATATGCTTCTCAGTATAATCATACTCCAGCAGGGAAAATGTGGCCATAAAAATGTACCCAAAGGGGATTTGGGGGTTGACAGTCAAATTGGCTAATGCTGATTTGTAAGAAGAGAAACTGCCAGGCAATCAAAGAGGCCTCAGCGAAGGTCAGAGGGCAGTCCCCTTTTATGTCAGACAATAACAAAGCTTTGTTCAATTCCTGCTTCTCTTCCCTTTATAGCCATTCATGGGAGACAATTATTGTGATGCCATCAACAATCGAGCCTTCTGCAACTATGATGGTGGGGACTGTTGCACTTCCACAGTCAAGACCAAAAAGGTATGCCAACATTAGCCTCGTTCCCGCCAGCTTTGTGCCTCTAGCCTGCTGACCAAAGTCTCTTCTCCGGCCGTGATGCCTTGCCTCTGTGACTTGCTTAGCGTCCATCTTCAGGCTTCCCGTTACTCTAGCTTTTATTCCTTTAGTTAAGAGTGAAGCTACTGTCATTGTCTGGATGCTGGATGGTCTTTGCAGAGGTACTCTTCAAAGGGTAGTGTTTCATGTAGAAGCAGATGCATAAAAGAGCCATGTGCACTTTATGAACAGACTGGAGCGAGGAGCCTGGGCAGAGAAGACCTTGCATAGTGAGGAGTAGCTATGCCACAACAGCAAGGAAAGGAGAAAGGAGGTGCTAAGGGCAAGAGTGTTCGAAACAAGAGACAAGCTTACAAATCCTAGAGAGATACATCCAAAGTAGAGGGAAAGAAAGCACAGGACACTGCCTCCTAGGACATCAGCAACCTCGGAACTCTCTATTAAGTATTTATGGTTTTTTTACCTGTGGGATTGGAGGTGTATGAGGGCCTAGTCTATGTGTGTGGAGAGGGTTTATGCTGGTGTCATTTTGTTCCTTTGGCATTACAACACACACACACACACACACACACACACACACACACATTCCACAATGGTTCAAATATTTGTAGCAAAATAGGAGCATTGGAGTGAGATATTCATCAGCCACCTCAAAGAGTCGTTACCTCTTCTAGCTTCCTGAAAAGAGCTAAGACTAGAATTTGGGACTCCAGTTAAGAGTGAGGTAAGAAATCCGGGCACCCTTCCATGAAAAGCATTCAAAAGGTAAATGTGCCATAGGAAACACCTCATTGTTTGCAGCTTTCTTCCCTCTGATGCAAAAGGTCTTTCAATGTCAGAGATGATTTGCTCAAATATTTCATTAAAAAGAACTGGAGTCTGAGCTACTAGTAGAGGAAAAGAAAACAATCTTAGTGACGGCTGAGTGTTTGACGATTATCCACACAGCCTTTTCGTTCCACTAACGGGACACTTCGACCAGAGGAGGGATGCTTTGTGCCACACAGCAGAGGAAATGACACAAGTTGCCTGGCTCCCAACCTAAACCCTCTGATACCGCAATGTCCTTAAGAAAGTTAGCTGCTCAGTGTGTGGGTGCACCCCTCGCGGTCCTGAGTTCCTTGCTCATGCTCTCTCTCCTTCTGCTCCAATGGGGATGTTCTATGGGGAACTCACCAAGGCCAGCTGGCCTGGGTCTGAAAAAGCCTGGGTTAAAACCAGTCTCTCTGAACATAGTGGACAAGGAGGACTACTGAGACCCCAAGAACAATGGCAATGGGTTTTTGATCCTACTGCACGTACTAGCTTTGTGGGAGCCTAGGCAGTTTGGATGCTCACCTTACTAGACCTGGATGGAGGTGGTTAGTCCTTGGACTTCCCACAGGGCAGGGAACCCTGATTGCTTTTTGGGCTGATGAGGGAGGGGGACTTGATTGGGGGAGGGGGAGGGAAATGGGAGGCGGCGGTGGGGAAGAGACAGAAATATTTAATAAATAAATATATAAATTAAAAAAAAGAAAGTTAGCTGCTTTAAGAAGCATGCTTGCCTCATGTTGCAGGGGTGAATGGGCACACAGTCAAATCAAAGAACTGTTAACGGCTGACACATAAGAGTGCTAATAGATTTTCTGGAGTCCAGTCAGCCCCGAGTTGACAGTATTTTCACAAAATGCCTGACCTATTGTGGTTTTGGTTTTGTACTTTTACTAAAGTACATATTTTATGCTTAATATAAGAGAATACAATCAATTTCCTGTTAACAAACTTTATCCTAAAAATGAAACAATATATATTTTATTCTTTGGGAAATCTAGAAAGAAAGAAAAGGAAGAACATACATATTCTCTTCCAGCCTGAAGAAAATCATGGTTGCTTTTTATCTTGAATAATTTTTGTTTGACTGTTTCATTTTTATAATTATTCTAATAACTTTTATTCGTCATTCTCCTCTCACACCTTCCTCGCCCATTGAAAATCTCCTTCTGAACTGGTCCAGATTCTAATGTCTTGCCCCCTTTTTGTGTCTGACCCACCGATTTAATCAGGGTTTCCTGCCTGAACTTAGGTGGGGGTTATTTCCTAGAGCAAAGGCAACGTGCCAGTGGTTATACCACTGAAAAAAAAAAATAACATTCCCATTTTGGTGTGTTTTCTTTTATGTATTTTGTAAATTTAAATCTATGCTCATCTATAAGCCAGTGCACTCCCAGTTTGGGATCTAACGTCTGTTGACTTAGCGCAAGAATATTTATACATGTAAATGACCTACCACTTCAGGTCGTTGTTTGCTGTTATTGTTTATAGTCGGTTGTGATGCACAGCATCTGTGCTACGTAACCACCTATTTTAACTCTCGTCTTGAACTTTCAAGTTTTTTTTTGTACACATATGTACTTTCAGAACTCTTATTGTTACTTTACAAAATTATTCCTAAGGTTGAAGGTATAAGCATTTTTAATGTTCTTGATAGCTGCTTCCCAATGTATATAATCTATTGTAATTCATATTTTCTTCCATCAGAGTACTCTGTTGTGTTGAAGATGAGTGGAGGAAGTCATTTTGATTTCAAATAGAAGTTTCTGTAGAATTTCAGCCCTGTGTGACCTCACAAATTGGTCAGAAAGTGCCTCTGATTATAATATTTTTTATACTACTGTAATTTATAAACTAAAATATTAAAAAAAAACTAAGTTTACTTAGGAGCCTTCCTAAGTATATTACTTTTTTAACAGACCATTTTGTGGGGAGATGAAATAATGTGACCAAAGTTCAGATGCAGATTCCAAGTTGTTACAGTAGCTTATTTCCAGTGTGTGTGTGTGTGTGTGTGTGTGTGTGTGTGTGTGTGTGTACACGTGTGACTGTCAGTCATTATTGGGCTCGGTGTTCCTGAGTTGAGTGCTTCTGCAATAACTTCAGACTGCTGAGCCCTTCCTTACTTAGGCAGTGTTTCTTCACTAAGGAGTCCTAAGCAGCTCTGTGGTGATCTTGAATATATTTCCTGGTCTTTTCTTCTCTCATTTCCTTTCTTGTCCACCTACAATATAAATGTAGTCTGGGAATTTTCCATTAACATCTACTTTGTGCTGCTCCACCCTTCTGGATAAAGCAGTGGATTGTATGGTCATCTTCTTTTTTTTTTTTTTTAGATTTTTTTTAAATTTATTAAAGATTTCTGTCTCTTCCCCACCTCCACCTCCCCTTTCCTCCCCCTCCCCCAATCTAGTCCCCCTCCCTCGTCAACCCAAAGAGCAATCAGGGTTTTCTGCCCTGTGGGAAGTCCAAGGACCACCCTCCTCCATCCAGGTCTCGTAAGGTGAGCATCCAAACTGCCTAGGCTTCCACAAAGCCAATACCTGCAGTAGGTTCAAAAACCCATTGCCATTGTTCTTGAGGTCTCAGTAGTCCTCATTGTCCGCTATGTTCAGTGAGACCGGTTTTAACCCAGGCTTTTTCAGACCCAGGCCAGCTGGCCTTGGTGAGTTTCCGATAGAACATCCCCATTGTCTCAGTGTATGGGTGCACCCCTCGCGGTCCTGAGTTCCTTGCTCGTGCTCGCTCTCCTTCTGCTCCTGATTTGGACCTTGAGATTTCAGTCCGGTGCTCCAATGTGGGTCTCTGTCTCTGTCTCCTTTCATCGCTTGATGAAGGTTAATATTAGGAGGATGCCTATATGTTTTTCTTTGGGTTCTCCTTCTTATTTAGCTTCTCTAAGAACCCGAATTATAGGCTCAATGTCCTTTATTTATGGCTAGAAACCAAATATGAGTGAGTACATCCCATTTTCCTCAATGAGACGACTTTCCACTGAGCATCTTCTCTGGACGAGGTTGTGTACCTGCAGTAGGAGCCAGATGGACACAGCTGCTACCTTGTGAGACCGGCCTGTTAGGGACTATGAGGAGCGGGGAGCTAGTGACAGTGCATTCAGTTGTCTTTGTGAAAATGTGATGATGAGGTCTGCAGGACTTCAGGGAGACAAATTCCCTAAAGATGGAGGAGAGACGTCCCAATGATTGTTAATGGTTTGGGGATGGAATGGTGGTGCTCCATGTCCAAAAGGATCGACTAGAGATGCTAAATGACTCTCTTAGTGTGTGTGACGTTGTCATAGTTATTTTGTAGGCTCACCAGTGTTTAATACTTCTCAAAGTTAAGATTCCAGATTGAGGAGGGAAAGTACCTTGCATTAAGGTCACATGCCCTTCTATTTAAATTGCTCAATGTACCTTGTTAATAAGATCCAACTTCTTGAACCATCTTTGTATAGAATAGACAAAATAACTTGGGCTCCAAATAGTTATGAGGCTTTCCCAGGTTTCTTTGATCAGTGGTTGGCAAAATTCAAATTCAAATCCAGTTTTGTCTAAGTCACACAGAAGTCCTGTTCTTGCTTCTGCACAAAGCTGAGTCTCAGAAGGTGACAGTACCTGTGAACAGGGCTTTGTTCTCGTGCCTCCCAGTGTAGGCTGAAGAGGTTTTATGGTGAGCCCAGGCTGCAAGGGAACATGAATTTGGGAACCTCCCTGTAGAGGATGAAGGCAACTATCCCAGAAACAGTTTTTCTCAGGTATTGTTACCATACCAGGATGCCCAGCTTGGGGGTTATTCTGTGTTTTCATGGAACAGGAGAAAGTTCTGCTCCTGTCTCCATCTTCCCCAGGAGGTAACCTCTTAGTGGACAGGAAAGGCTTTCTTGGATTCATGTTCTGACCTTTTCTATTATGTCTACTTCTCACCCATACCCTTGGCCTCCATCAGGGGAAAGTCCCTTCCTCTGAGTGCCCAGTCTGGTACTCAGAAACTCACCCACAGCACAGGGGTGCTGCCAACACAAGAATGTGTCTGCTGAGGACTTATTACACACTGACTGGTGGCGGGAAAGTCTGTGCATGGTGTTTTCAGAACTGTCTGCTGAGGAAGAGAAAAGACTTGAGAGGTCAAGTAAGGGTACAAGGTGACAGAGACTTCTGTGGGATAAGATCCTCTACTACTAGACAAGCTGTCCTAGTGAGTGGTTATGATAGTCGACTCTGTCACATGCGCTCTTACCTGCTTTTCTCTGTCATTTCATTTCACAAGTACAATAGCTCTCTTGTAGGTATTGATGAAACTCAGAAAGGTCAAGGTCATCAACCAGTAACTAGCAGGTCTGAGATAAAAATCTATAACATTTGATAAACATGTCACCAGACACTAAACTTTCTGACCATCTTTCAATGGGCTTGTGAATTGTCAAAGCATTGTGTGTCTCTGCTTATAGCAAGTATCTTGCTTTATACATATCCATACACTCTAGATAGGCTTCTCTGTAACAAGGGCTTTCCAGTCACCTGTGTGATAATAACCCTTGCTATGGGAGAGATACTGTGATAAGCCCTGCACAATAATGGACTGGGCTCAGCCATACTAAGAGTATCGTAAGGACAAATATCTAAATACTTTGAGCAAGTATTGGTGACAACATAGCACATAAAGAGTGTTAACAAACTTTCATAGAAAAGGCTACATAGCAGATGAGACACAACACATCCATCAGACCTCAGTTGAAAGATTTAAGAAAGGAGCAGACACAAGGGAAAGGAAGAAAGAGTGTCTTAGCAGAGGGCACAGATTATTCTAGGACCCAGACATCAGTTAGGGAAAGGGGGAAGAAAGTCACATCTCCCTTTGTAAAGCCAGATCAGAGAACAGAGGAAATAGAAAGAAGCCTAAAAGGATAAGACTTTAACCACTCAGGCAAGTATGTCTGATCATTCTACAAAGGTAATAGGGAAACAGACCAAGTATTGCAAGCACAGTATCAGCTTAGAGGAACCGAGACTGCTCCTTAGAAGGTAGGATATATATGACTAAAGTAAAAAATTAGCAGCAGAGTACAAGTGCCCAGCTAAGCAGAGCAGCGCAATTCTTCCATGCCCAGTGATAACAGATACCAAAAGTGCCCCGTTTCCCTCCAGTTCAAGATTGGCACTGACTTTTTATGTGCAGCAGACATGGAAAAACCCCTTTCAATTTGTTACTATGAGTGAATTCAATTCTTCTGTCTCAAGGTGTTATATTCAATGTCACTATTATCAATATCATCCCCTCCACCATCTTCACCGTGTCATGATCAATGATGGTATTGTCCTGACCAATATCACCATCACCATGGCCTGTACCATCATGATAATTATCACCATCATTTCATGAACACAGATTTTGTGGAATACACTCTGCTGCATTTTTCTTCCTGGAAAATCTCTCCAGATAGGATTCTTATTGCCTTCATTTTACTGAAGCAAACAAACAAAAAACCCAAAGCCCAGAAAAAAAAAGTGATTTTCTTGAGAGTATACCTTAAGTCAATCACAGGGCAAGCACTTCAATCCAAGTTCTCTTTCCATCTCTCCCAGTAGATTTCCTCACTGTTAATACAATACTCATAAACATGAATATTTTACTCACACTTGTACACTCTATCCATTGATTGTGCTGTATCCACCCCACTCCCAAGAAACATAGTGTTTATAATGTGTCATGTCTTCTACTTGCCTTGTTAATGAATTATATGCACACTAAGCAATCCCTAAGAATTGGGAAGATACAGTGATTGACCCAAAGTGCCATAGCATAGGGGTGGCAGAACCAAAGCTTTCAGACTGTCAACATAGGATACCTCTTAGTTCCTCAACACACACACACACACACACACACACACACACACACACACGAGAGAGAGAGAGAGAGAGAGAGAGAGAGAGAGAGAGAGAGAGAGGACTTTCTATTACCTCTCCAGTGAGTATGAGTCAGAATCCAGTCCTTGCCTGTTTCCCAACCCTAGACAAGAGCTACAGCCAGAGCTTTGTGGTATATTTGCCCAAACTGCATTCCTGAGCTATTCACACCCATAGATGAAGGGGTTAGCATAGGTAGCTCACCCAGATGGAGAAAACTCAGGCCTGAACACCATTCTTTAGCCACGAGGAAAAGGGAGAGATTCCTACTTTGAGTCATTGATCCTGTCTTGTTAGCAGAGCTTGGCTTGGGACAACATAGCTACATGGTTACTGGGAATCTTCAGTTATGATCTGATCTGGCCACCATGGTGTGTGGCAGATTTCTGTGGCAAGTCACCTGGAAGAGAAGCTGAGTAGGGATTCAGAGACTGGAAATCAGGCTCATGGCTTTTACTATATCAGACTGTGTTTTTTGTCCCTAAACCTAGATTTTTTTTCTTTTGCAGTAAGATGAGTCTGACTCCTCTTCTTGTTCTTTAGGGGTCTAGGGTGGCACTGAGAGATGCTGGTAAACACAGATGAATGTCCCTGGCCTCGTGCCAGCTAGTGACTCACGCCTTCGCATCTTAGTTTCCTCTAAGGTATAAGCTGGGGCTAATAAGAATAGCTGCCTTATTAGGGTTGCTGGGAAGCGGTGAATGAGATAATGCAGGTTGAGATTAGCTCAGGCTCAGTTCACCTTCAGAGACAAAGATCTCAGAGCTGGTTTGTAGAGGAGCTGACTTTTTGATTCCTCATCAGAACATTGTACAAACTTTATGCAGGCCTCTGTCTCTTACTTGGAGCCTACAAGTAAATTCTAAACTTCCATCACGGTCTTATTAATACACCTGTATTTAAAGAACACAGTGAAACTCAAGATTCCTATTTGGAGACCAAGTCTTCCAGACTTTGATCATATTCTAATTATATTTTTCACTGTTTAATTTCAGATATGTCTCTCTTTTTTGTTTTTTCTTATTTTTATTTAACTTTTAAAAAATTTACATAATAGCCCCTGTTCCTTCTTCCTCTCTTTCTTCTTTCCCCACCACCTACTGCCATACCTCCCCTGCTTCACTTCTCAGAAGAGGTAAGGCCTCCCTTGGAGAGTCAACAAAGTCTGGTATACTAAGTGGAACAAGAGCAAGCCCCCACCCCCTGTAATAAGGCTAAGCAATGTGTCCCACCATGACCTTGGTAGGACAGAGCATAGAGATCTCATCCAAACACAGCCAAAGCAGTGTGAGAATCAGCTGGTGCTGGAGCTCTGCCTGCAACTTTGGAGACTTGGAGACACTAAGAGAACTGAAGAGGGTAGGGAAGGAAATAGGAAAGGCAGAGTTTGTTGGGGAAAGTGTTTTCCAAGTTCCTAGGAAGGAGGTATGAGCAACTCAGTGGGAGAGGGTTTACCTAGCATATATAAGACCCCAGACTTAACACCACACACACACCATGATATCAAACATTTTTTTTTTTTTTGTTTTGGACAGGGTTCTGCTTTCTTATTTTTCCCATACAGAGAAATATTTTCAGCCATATTGGTTGTTAAATCATAAATATCAACGTGTATTATATAAATTGGGAAACTGCAGTTTTAAAAAGGAAGGGGTCTGTGCAAAGTTATCAGAAAGTGTGTCTATGACCGGGGCCTCCACGACCTGTGCTACGCTCCGTCTGTTGTACATCCACGTGTGGATGAGTCACTTGGGGCCATCACTCAGCCAAAATTCAGTTCAACAGTTGCCCCGCCTCCTTCCCAGACCGAGCAGACCCCAAGTGAGAACAATTCTGTGCAAGAAGACTGAAATGTAATGTTGTGTGCTCTCCTAAGATCAAAGAGAAAGGTGAGGAGGTCTTGAGCTAAGACATGTGACAGAGCAGTTAAGACGCAGGAATCTGAACGGACAAAGGCTACAATGTAAAAATCCTACTAAAAAATTGTAGTGTTTGAAAAACTCTAAGGGGCTCCAGCCCCGAAGATGAAGGAGAAAAGAGGCATATGAAGGCTGAGAATCATACAGTGCTCAGATGGTGTTGTGCCCTGGACTACAGCAGAGAGTTTGAATTTTCTTCCAAAAAACAGAATTTGTTAAATGCTTATCTGTGCAGTATGTGAAGTTGCTCTGGTGGGAAAGAATTACACAGAGAATCTAAAGAAGACATTAGTGCTAACTGGGATGTTTTAAAGGCAGATGAGCACGGCCAAAAGAGGGGGCAGGAGCTCTGGAGGAGGGAAGGGACAAGAGGCTGACAAGATGGTGGATATGTGAGAGAAAAGCCTGACTTAGCATATATTATTCCTCACTGAGCAAACCCTATAGACTGGGCCCTGTTTTACAGATTCTGTGTGTTTTCTCTTGCACGGACCTTACAGTCATATGTAGCATTGTTGCTGTTCTAATCTCTGTTTTATACATGGTGAAACTATGGACCATGACAGAGAGGTAATTTCTTCAAAGCACACAGTGAGCCTGAATCAAGGAGGTGCGGTCCAGGCCTTTGGGCTAGCAGCATGGGACTCTCCACATCTAGTTGGCTACTGGAATTTGTCTTCGATCTAGGCTCGGTCTCTGTGTGTCTTTTACAGTTCTAACATGTG
Source organism: Alexandromys fortis (assembly GCF_014885135.2). Lineage (NCBI taxonomy): Eukaryota > Metazoa > Chordata > Mammalia > Rodentia > Cricetidae > Alexandromys > Alexandromys fortis. The sequence continues at coordinate 757,658 of NW_026068079.1, read as the reverse complement.
TGTTCCTCCTGAAGATGAAGAATCTATGGGAAATAAGTCTAGGAAAGAATACAGTAGATTCTAGAGAGAATGTTTAAATTTTTTTCTCCACAAACAAGTCCTCAGAGCAGAGCAGCCTTCCTCATGCTGTGGCCCTTAAATACAGTTTCTGGTGTTGTGGTGACCTCCAACCGTAAAATTATTTTTGTTGTCACTTCATGACAGTAATTTCGCTACTGTCATGAATCGTAATGTAAGTATCTGATATGTAGGATATCTAATACACGACCTCTATAAAAGGGTCAGTCAACCTCCAAAAAAGGTTGTGACTGACAGGTTGAGAACCACTGCCTTAGCAGCTAGGCTGTAAATGCCCTGAAGAAGGAAGAGTGGGTGTAATTTGAGAGGCAGGTGCTCGAAAGAGAGAAGACTGAAGCTGACTAGCATGGCACCAAGTAAAGTATCTTTTAATTGAAAGGTGAAGCAAAGAGCTGTTTTAGGCATAGGGGGTAGGGTATGGCAGGGGAAACAAAGAGCATCTCACTATTTCTGTGGCTCAGGCTCTAAGAAAACTATAATGAACAAGACTGACCCTATCTCTAGTTCAGTATCAAAGAATTGGTGGGAGGGAGCCATATCAGTGTGTCTGCAATCTGTGTCCATGAATATATGTCTGTATGATTGATCACTTAGTTTATGAAACCTTTACTAGGTATTTTTCATGAGCTATTTTATTTATCCTTCATCACAGTGTCAGGAAACATAAAGATGTACTTCTATTGTTCCTACATAATGAATGAGTTTGCTAAGACTCCAGATCTTGTCACATGTTCAAGGTCATGCCGGAAATAAGTGACAGAGAGGGAACAAGATTAACACTTCAGTTTGAATTATTGCAAAAATTTCAGGATTGAGAAAGATGGTTAGTATGGAGGCTAAGAGAGGAGAGAGGGGAGGGGAGAGAGAGAATTAGTCTACAAATATATACGAACAAGGAAGACAAAGATGCTTTCAGAGACAAAGTGAGCACTTGGAGACCCTGCCTAGGCAGGAGGCGAATGAGGTCATTAAACCCATCCGCGCAGATGGGGGACCCTGGGGAAAGTTACAAACAAATGTCATGATGCAATACGGTGAAATCGGCTTACGTTAGTTCAGGCTGGGACTCAGCAGGGATTACACTGCAATCTTTGGGAAGACGGATCATCTGCCGGATGGGGAAGACACTTGCTCTGTTGGGCTTTTCCTACCACTTTCTAGAAAGGCCAGCCAGCCAAGGTCACAGAGCACATGACAGGGTGGACTGGGAATGGAACTTTGGCCTCTCGTTTTTTCTTATGCTAAATTCTGTTTCCAAGAAAGGTTCTCACAAAAAATTTAATTCAAAACTTTTGTGTAAAATGCTTCTTACTTGGGACTCCAGGCTCCGTTAGAGGTCATATAAGCTTGTTTCATACATTCTTTTGATTTTATTTTTGCCTCTCCAAATCAAAAATACAGTATGTCAGAGAGCTATGTTCATTGAAAAGATATGTTCACATCTTTTATTTTAATTTATTGATCACAACAGTTTTCTTTGTTAGCTTTCTTCTCCACTGTAGAACTGTATTAGCACTCATAACGATATCTACCCATGCCACTCAGCCCCTATAACTTACTCAGTTATTTCCGAGGCACAGAGAGAAGTAGCTTGTTTTACTTTAAGTAGCAGATCACTTACTTTCAGCAAAGAGTGTCCCTTTGCTGGTTTCAATTTCATCATTGATAAAAGGGCAGCTGGTGGAGAGCTGTAAAGGGGAATCAGAATTTCTTCTATGAAAAGAGCATTTCCTTCTCTATAGCAGTTGTCTCTCCAAATGCAACCTGCTGTGAAAGTGACCCTGGGACAGCAGAAAAGGTTATCATAGTGTCACAAAGGTAGAACCGTGACGTGACCTTAAGTCTCTGTTTCAAATCTCTGATTGTCTTCTTGCTCTTTACCACCACACTGAAAGCTAAACCAAACCATCTGATTTATCCCGGTGTTTTCTCTCTTCAGGTCACTCCCTTTCCTATGTCCTGTGACCTACAAGATGACTGTGCCTGTCGGGACCCTGAAGCCCAAGAACACAGCCGGAAAGACCTTCGGGGATACAGTCATGGCTAAACAAAGGAATTGTCCAAGATTTCCCAACGCCAGGACCCGCATCCCTCTGGTATTGATTTCACAGTCTGCTGCTCAATGAAATGGCCTCTCCACACCAGGGATCCTTAGCACCCAACCGGTCTGCCTTTAATTTCACCCAGGAAGAACCAACTGTGGGGCAATGAACTGAATCTCACCATGTTGAATGATAGAATGGCATACTATCCCACAGTCTAAGATGGATTACGTACACAGCATGTAGTCCCAGAGCCTCTGAAAATTCTAACCATTTGTCACATGACCACAGCCCAAAGCAACAACAACAAAATCATGTTTTCTATCAAGGAGTATGCACATCTGTGGTTAGTGCACATGCATGCATACACACCCAAACAAACATCTGTGTGAGGGCAGTTTTAGAAAATAAGCAGAAAACAACTGGAAAAACAAAACAACAACAAAAGCGCATCTCACTCTTGCCTTTCCCAGGCTTCCAGCCAACACTGTCCTTGGGAGAAAGAGACTTATAGAAACTACAACAAGGACTGAAAAGCAAATATAACTCAGAATCCAAGTCACAGAAAATGTAGTGCATACATCATTATGTAGGTTTTGAGACCAGAAGTGAATGGTTTGTGACTATGAATCTTCTAGGGAACTAGGGACCAAGAGTAAGTAAATATTCCAATGGGTGCAAAGCTCCCCATTTTATTCTGCTGCCATGGGAATTTTGCCCCAACACCAGGGTGTAAGGCTGAGCTGGAAATGGCTTAGGACTGCAGAGTCCTGTATTCTATCAGCTCCCTGCTTGAGACTTGAGGTCTTCAAATGCCTTCCAGATCCACCCGTTCTCCAGATCTCCCCCTTCGGACCACACCTGCTGCTATTCCTGCTGCTCTGCCCATACACTGAGTGCTCTTTGGTGGTAGAAACTAGCTTAGGACAGACTCCGTATAGTCAACTAGACTGCCTTAAAAGTGATTCATATTATTTCAGAGTTCCTCACTTCTTGGCCCATCTTCAAGAAAAAAAACTTTAACAGGCTTAAGTCCTCCTTGAGTGGACTTCTTATTCTGGAAAAGACTTGAGAGATATCAGATGCTCAAGCCCTTCCTGAGAATATCTGAACCAGTGTTAGATTTTCTAATCAAGTGGAACAGTGTTAAGCCTGGGGATGCTGGGGCCACCAGAGGCTGTTGGAATGCTCATGATTTGGATTACTATCCTTCTTTAAGTTTTCCCAGCTCCCTAGGCTGGAGCAAGCTTTGGTCTTCAGACTCCCACTATTACTCTAAGCAGATGCAGTTCTAAAATGTCTTGGATATGAACAACGTAGGTGGTATTCTAGAGGAGGAGAGGAACATTAAGAAGTTCTGGAGATCCAGACTCAGCACCCAGCACAGTCACCATACTTTCCTAGATGCTAGGGCATCTGTCCACATTCACTGTTGATCTCCACTCCTTCTCCTCCTCCCATATTTAGTTTTCAAACATTAAGAGGAAATGAGTCAACCGTACATGGAAGCTAACAATGTATGCAGGGCCTCTGTTTTTCCGGTTACCTATACACATCCCCTAAATTAATATGGGAAGAGATTAACACAGGTTGAGGTGTATAGAGTAGTTAAATTTGATATAATTTGTGAAACATGCAGCTGGGAAGCAAGGAGATGGCAAGATCTAAATGAACTGTATAACTTAAAGATGACAGGATATCAGTTGATCTCAGGTTTAGTGGGAATAACTAGTACAAGCAAAGTCTGGAACAGAATGCAATTGTCAGCCCACGTGCAGCCACCCTGCATCTAAGGGTTCCATTGGTAATCTATCATGCTCCCCTTTCTACTAGGACCAACAGCAACTCCACAAACTGTGTTTTCATATTCTGACCAATAGCTTTTTCCTACTGACCAAGAATATTTGAAAAGCTATTTATTGACCATCAGTGGTTTGTAATATCAAGAAATGTATCAAGGTGCTTTTCCCACAGGTGCCCACAAATAAGGATGCAGTGCTTAGACTGTGCAGCTTGTCCTGTATGAAGCTTGTCCTCTGCAGTTGAAGTCTAGAATGGAGAGGTGGCCACTGATGTAATGGCCAAGTACTTTGGATCCTCCAAGAGCATATCACATATATACATAGAGCACTCCCCACTCTAATTACTAGGACCAATCCTTAACAAAATATGAGAACAATTAACTCTCCAGGATCCTGAACCTTTTGCCAACCCTTCAGGCCCCTCTCTTGACTAGATATGTTGTGTCAGCTTAGAACAAGCTAAAGAGTAGTACAGGACCAGCCCATCCAACAATTATGCCCATAGTAGTACTGAAACCACCTAAGACCCAAAGATGACATTATTAATAGTAGAGTCATGGAAACTGAAGAAAGAGCATAAGAATGTCTGTCAATCACTCCTCATCCAAGTCTCTCTTCCCTCCCACTGTCATCTGTCCCTACTCTCCAGCCAATTTCTGGAGGCTGGCTCCTCTTTGAAGATTCATACAGTGAAGTGGGCCTTTCCAGGCAAAATCCCATCCTGTTTTCTCCTTGCTGTCAATCAAACCTGCTAGGAGCAAATTCATATTTGCTGAGCCTATTAGATAAAAGAAGCTACACAACTGGTAGCCTGTCTCATGCCCACAAGGGATGTGTAATTCAGAGGATCTTCTCTTAGTGCAGGACAGTCAGCTGTATTTGTGCAATGCACTGATTCTCAGTTTCATTTTCTTCCTGAGAATAAACTCCCTGTCACATCCCCTCAATCATCTGCTCCAGACAATGGGGTAATCAGGAGGAGGCGGGTCTGCAACACTGTTGGACAGCCACAGCTTCGGGCCCCTAAAGCACAGTTCTGCAGCTGAAGAAGTATCAGGCTGTTAGCAGCAAGGAAGCAAAGACGAGGTGGACAGTTCTCTAGGCCCCATCTGCGAAATTGTTCCAAACCGCAACTCACTGTCTGCCCAGAGGACTTGCAATACCCCTAGATTTTGTGCCAACAACCTCGTATGGGAAGTCAGTGTGGGAAGGCAGTCAGTCCTGGGGAAGTCAGTGTGGGTAGGTGAAGAGGGGTGTAAAGCAGAGGAGAGATTAATAGTCTTAAATAGCAGGCTTTTGGAAAGGGAGGAAATCAGCTGCCGCACTTGGCCTCAGCACACTGGGCCACTGCCGAGACCATTCTCTGTCTCATTCCCACTTTGGCCAATGCTTAAATGCTATTTGTTGAAAATAATTCTTTGGGACAGATTTCAGCTACCTCCCTTCCAGGTTCGATTTAACTTGGCTTTAACTGTCAGTTTGTTAAAGGTCTTACCTGTGTGATTGTTTTTAAAGAAATAAGTAGAAAAAGAAATGAAAGAAAAGGGAAGAGCAGAAGAGGAGGAAAACTATAGTCCTGTTAAGTGTGTGTGTGTGTGTGTGTCTGTGTGTGTGTGTGTGTGTGTGTTCTGGAACTAGTTCAAGTGAGAAATAAATTGATGGTGACAAAGTTGTAAGGATAGAAATTAATAGAAGACAATATGATTGCACAGAACTAAAGTGTATCATCAAAACCTAAGAATATGAATCGTATTTTTATTCTTCCTCGAGGAAACTGTTTATTCTACAAAGTATGTAGAGATGACACAGAGATTTCTCCAGAAGATGAAGATGGGATTTTATGGCACTGTCTGCTGTTTTCTATACACTGTGGTAGATCCAGGAAGTAAGGCATTTTCTCCCTTGAATTACTTTTAGTGGGACATTGTTTTTTTTTTTTTTTTTTTTTTTGACTGTCTATGGCAGAGGGGTCTGGGGGGAGTTAATACCGGTTTTACCAAATGTTAAGGAGATAAACTATGTCTTTGTCCTTGTCACACTATAAGTTATTTATATTTGCCAGTCTGGCCCTGAATTTCCTGAAGATCACACTCAGAACCATCCTCCATAGCCCAGTTCCTAAGAAGCTGCTACATGACCAGACAGGTGATCCCAATGAATTTTGAGGAAGAAAACAAAGTAAAGAACTAAATACAAAATGAATTTTATAAAATCCTCTTTTTGTAATTTATTCAAGTTTTGCCAAATTTCTAGCTGTTATTTCCTTTGTAAGAGTAATGTAATAGCAATGAAGGTAGAGGTTTATGTGTCTGCACAAAGGTCCAGAATGTTTGACTCCAGGCATTAGTCAGTTCACTCAGTGATCTTGAACACGTCATCAGATTGCCTCCACATTTGCCTCAGTTTCTCTAGCTGAAATATGGGGATACTACTACTTACCTACCTCACAGTGGGAGGATAGAGGATCATGAGTCCTTGAGGCTTTTACATGGACTGTGTAATCTCTTGTAGATACCACCTGGTGCAAAGTCCCGAGGTTGTTGTTCAAGAATTCATAGGTCTATTGCCCTTTTCAGACCTAGGGAGCGCTTGACTGACATTTCAAGGCATAAACCCAGAATGCCTGGATTACAGTTCACCTTAAGAGAGTGCACAAGGGACTTTTTCTCTGTAGATAACTGCAAGTTTCTCCTCCCTTGTTCTGGCCTTTACCAATTCAACAATTTGACCAAAATCCAGTGACTTCCTACAGTGTAAAAGTCAGGCTCCTGCCATCTGGTTAAGATTTGGAGGGGGCATTAATAATTTGCAGAGTAAGAGGGTCTGACATCTTTCCTCCAGAAGATTCCTCCCTTCCTACACTTAGTTTCCACATCATGTGCTTCAGTAATAAGAGCGATAACATTCTGAGTATAAGTTGGGCTTCTTAAACTTCACACCAGCAGTCAGTGAGAGGAGAACTATGAACAATTATTGAGTTACTGTCTTGGGTCTCTATAACCAATAACCTGTCTGCAGATTCCTATCTATATAAAGATATTATATATAAATAAAAATTTACATATATATGCACATGTATATATAGTTGTACATATATGTGTGTATATATATACTTAAATGTAATATTTACAAAACTGTGATCTCATCTAGAGAAAATGTACTCATATTACAAACTGCTCTTCCATATTTATGTATCATATTATACCTTTTTATTATTATCATAATTATTGAGGTTTTTTTCTAATTATTATGATCTTAGAATCTGTTTGGCACCTTCTGGAATACAACCAAAAAATATGACTCTTCATTGAAGTGCTTAGAATCTGTTCTCATGAGAATTCTACTGCTCTACTGTAAAAAACAAAAACAAACAAACAAAAAAAAAAAAAACAAAAAAAGCCACAAAAAAACAAAAAAAAGAAAGAAAAAGGAAGAGAGAGAGAGAGAGAGTTAAAAGAAAGATAAAAGCAAAGTAAACACCAAAAACTAAATACAACTCTAACCTTCTTCCTGTACCTCACGCGCAGAACGTGCTGCTCTTGGGTTGGGTTTTTATTTTTCCTGTTGATGTGTTTTTATGGATCTAAGTTAAGCTTTCAGCAATATATAAAAATGTAAATAGTTAACTTTATTTATTAAGAATGTCATCTTTTTTAATTTATATTTACACAATGGTTCATCTAATTTATTTTTTCTATATGGTTTTAAATACTCAGACATATTTTGCTGTTCATGGTATTTTTTATCCTCTTCTCATGGATTTATGTTTTCATATTGTTCTTTCTGGTCTCAGTTACAGTTTGGATCTGACACACATACACAAAAATAATGTCAAAGACAAATATTTTGCCACTGTTGATTACTATACCTTAAAGTTCTATATTATGAAAATATATAATAGCTTGTCTGTTTAAACATATTGTTGTGTGTTTTTTGTCTACTGTAGAGTCTTATAGAATGGACATGTGTGCATGTGTGTGCGCGCACACACACATACACACAATAACATGAAAGAGAATATGTGAGTATATAACTTAGAAAAATCAATGAAAAACATTAAATTGAATTTGATGTGTACCAAATCTTCTACATAATTCCTAAAGGATATTTATATTTTGTACATGCACAACCTAGCCAACATTATTATTCACTGTAAGACATTTCCACTTTGTGGCCCTGAAGCATACACCACTTGTCACTATATATTGCTCTTTGAACTCTGTCTTCAACAATAACCTCTGAGATTATTCTTTATTTTCATTAAAAAGAACCAGCGAAACAAAAACAAAACAGATCACATCCTGTCTTTTGGTTATAACATGGTTGTTGCACTCTTGAGCTCACTACAGATGTTGGTACTACATAAACCTGTGAGGAACTGGGGGGTCCTTCAACATTCCATCATGTATTAGGGATTGGGACAGGGCTCTGGTTGTGATGCCTCTCTCTATGGTGTCACTGCCACTTCATGGTTGCAGGTGAAGAGAAGTGTTATTTTCTTCAATGTTTCAGCAGTTGGCAAGGTGCCCATGTTCCAGTAAAAAACCCTCTACCCAAGCTCATACAAGCAAACCTATTTAAACAAGTGTCAGACCAAAAACCAATAAAGTGAGAAGACTACCTTGGAAAAGGGATGTCTGCAGAGGTGGAAGGGGAACGAGACGATGAGGGGTGAATTTGATTAGAATACAATGTATATGTACTAAATTTTCAAAATGAATTTGTGTTAAAATAATAAATAAAACAATGAACACTTAGTCATCCAGTCCATTCATGTACCCGATAGCTGAGATGGAAATATTGCTGCTTTCTCTCTATGTAGAACATTTTTACTGTTCTCCAGTCACCAGTTAGTAGGTAACTAGGCAGTTTTTGGAAAATTATTAAATTGTTTTAAGGTTTTGTCTTCCTATCTGTGAAATGAAAATAAAATATCAACATCATAAGGTTCCTTTTTTGTTTGCTGTTTTGTTTTTCAAGACAGGGCTTTTCTGTGTAGCCCTGGCTATCCTAAAACTCACTCTGTAGACCAGGCTGGCCTCTTACTCATGGAGATCTGGAGAGCCCCCTGCCATGATTTATTAAGTGCTGGGATTAAGGGTATGAATCACAATTAACAAAAGTTCAAAGACTGATACTGTGGTTCAACCTAAAGACCCAAAAAGCAAAACAACCCATCACTGGCTCTTACCTCGACCTCAGTCAAAAATGGTGATCCTGCCTCCAGGAATTTCAGAATGAGACTATGTTTGAGAGCTGTTTCTTCCTGTTTTATAATCCTCTCTAGGGATGGTATTATAGGCTTGTACCATTGTGATTAAAGGCATGCACCGTCTGGTTTCTATGGCAACAAATGTGGCTACTGGGATTAAAGGTGTGTGTCATTGCTGACAGGTCGGTAAGGCTGGCCAGTGTGGCTGGTTTACTTTTCCAATCCCCAGGCAAGCTTTACTTATTAAAACACAAGTGAAATGTCACACAAAGGTGTGTGCCACCACTGCCCGGCCCCTTCATAAGGTTCTTAATTGTATATCTTTTTAAAGATAAGTTTTCAGTGATTTAGAAAATTCCTGCTACAGGTTGCATTGGCTCTCTTCATATTGAGATCAAAGGTGCTATGGTAAGCATTAATAACATACCAATTTTATTGTTGAATTTATTTTTAAAATGAATAAGAACAATTTACCCTAGCATGATTCTTTCATAGGTATTTTATAACAGTGGCACTGCCCACTAAGCTGTTGGCTGGCTGTCCCACCAGAAGGCATCTCAAAATACTTGTCTGTGTGCTGATGTATAAAGACATGAGTTTTGTACAAAAAACATTTGGGGGACATCAGTAAGAGTTATACGTAAAATCAAGACAAGGGAAGTCAGGACAAGCTATAAAAGCACAGTATACTGAGAGTCAGAAGGGAAGTCACTAGCCAAGCAACAAAAATCATTGCTAAATACTCCTCTACCCCATAGCTAGGTTTTAGTTGTTTGCCTGTTTTTGAGACAGGGCTTCTCTGTCTAGCTCTAGCTGTCCTGAGACTTGCTCTATAGACTAGGTTGGTCTTGATACAGAGATCTGACAGCCTCTGTTGGGATTAAAGGTGTGTGACACCACTCCTGGCTCCATAATGAGTTGTTAGTGATAAGACTCATGTGCAGTTAAATGCAGCTAACTATGAACATAAAAAGAATTTTATAAAATTTCCATGACTAACAAGCTGAGTGGCAGCAATCAGAACTTAGGATAAAAGCACTGCTTTTCTATTATTCTTTTGTTTTGTTTGTTTTGTTTTGTGTTTATTGGTTTTTCGAGACAGAGTTTCTCCATAGTTTTGGAACCTGTCTCCGAACTCTGGTTTTGTAGACCAGGCTGACCTAGAATTCACAGAGATCCTCTTGCCTCTGCCTCTTGTGTGCTGGGATTAAAGGTATGCGCCAATGATATTCATCACAGGGGTCTGTCATCCTCTGAGTAAAGTTTTCAGCACTAAAGGAACAAGGCTTGAGTTGAAAGAAAGTGCTGCTGTGGAGGAAAGGAAGTTGAGGTACAATCTGTCTGTGCCTTTGCGAAGACAGAAGGAGCTGGTAACGAGAAAGTGTAGGTGCTGGATGAAACGACGAGACCATCATTGCATCGATCAACCTAAGAAAGATTTCAACAATAAAGCACGGTGCTCTACTTGAAAAGGACTCAGGTATTCAATATTCGACAGGGAGCTAGGGTAATGGTGGCAAGAGTGGGGAACACAGCAGCTATGAACTGTGAGGAAGTCCCCGTAAGTGGCAGTGGAAAAGCAAAAATTAGAAGGACTGAGAGAAGATACACATGAATACCTGAGGAAACACTAGGTAGTCCCGGAAAAGCAGTGATCACTGCTCATGTGAAAATGTCACAGGACGGCTGTTTTTTATTGTTGTTGTTGTTTTGTTTGTTTGTTTGTTTTCAAGAAAAGGTTTCTCTGTAGCTTTTGGTGCCTGTTCTGGAACTAGTTCTTGTAGACCAGGCTGGCCTCAAACTCACAGAGATCCAACTGCTTCTGCCTGCCAAGTGCTGGGATTAAAGGCATGCACCACCACAGCCTGACTCAATGTCACAGGACTTTAAAAAAAACTTTTCTTTCCTGTTCAATGACTTAATTAGATAAAGTTATCATTCAGGAAAATAAAGTGAGATCAGGTGATCAGGATTTGGAAAACCTTCTGGGCATATGACTCAGAACAGAACGTTGGGCACCGATGGAAGTCTGGGTTTGATCTCTCCATTGCATGAAACAGGCACAATGGTACATGCCTATTATTCAAATGTGTGGAAGGCAGATGGCTGAGGATGAGAAGTTCATCCTTATTCCCAGATGCATAGTGAATTTTAGGCCAGATTGAAACATATCCAAAACAAAATAAATAACAAAAGAAACAGAGTTAATACTCTAACAAAGGAAGTACGGTGATGACGTCTCCACAGTAGGAGAGCACTGGGGAAGGTCTCCGAAGGCATCTGGGATCACAACTGTAAGAACACTGTGGTATCCTGAGAAATACTCTGCTTCTTAGCTCTTTTCAGATTTCCCATCCAAACTGGGATGAGCTAGGGAAACCATGGACAGTTTAAGGGAAGCCTAGCAAGTACTGCGGGTACTTAGAAAATGCTGCTCACCGCTCCTTTATCCTCTCCATTTCTCCACTCACATCCCTGACTCATAGCAGAAAAGGAGGCAGGCAGGTGAGGTGTCTGGCACTCATCCCAGCTCCCTAGTGTTTACATGGGGAAGACTTGCATCACTTTCATGTCACCAAGACAGACGCTCTGCAAGCCATGAAGCTTGTGTTCATCTCTGAAACAAGACAAACCTTGGCTGCAACACCAAGCTATTGCATGGGTCTGGAATGAACAGAAATTTAAAAAATTAAAATCAGCATGATCCCATAGTTCCTGGAATATGCTTCAAATGTGTGACAAGAAGAGCAAGCATGGAGAAAGCATACATTTCTTTAATATGAGGAAGTGGATCAGTATTTTCTTTTAATTCTAATGAAACACTGCGATTATAGGAATCACAAGACTCAGTCATGCTGATTAGAGAAACCAAGGCTCAGAGTTATATTGATTCAATTTTAAAATAATGAATGGCCCCAAATCAAACCCTAACCTTGAGATATATACAGCATAGACCAGACCTTTTCTTGTCACATTTTGTGTCTATTTAAAGCAAAAGCCTAAGTTAATAATATTCAAGTACCCTAAGGACGAAAGCTACTGAAGCTAAGTAGAAAAAGTTGATAGATAGCCATCGTTACAGGGTTGTGAAGGGTTCACCTGAATCTTCTGGGTTTCACCATCTAACTTTAGAGATTAGCACCCAGCCACCAGACACACAGTGTGGTTGTGTATGTGGGAGACTTTTTAACTAGAAGTTAACCCAATGGGCAATGATAAATGATACAGGCAGAGGTAATAATGCATATCAAACTTAAAAGAGTGAAATAGGGCATAACTGTGCAAAAAAAAAAAGCAACTGTTAAGCTCATCAGATCCTAGAGTGAGAGAGAAAACTAAGGAACCACACTGGATAAGAAAGTTTTAGACGTGATTGATCAGAGTTATACAAAGACCAGATTGCTAGTGATGCTTTAGTCTGAGTTCTTTCAGGATCATCACGGGAGCTGAAATACATAGAGTTCATCTGGGGAATGGTTTTACTATCAGAAGAGTTGTGTAGAAGTTTCTTCTAAGATAGACCCTTCCATCTTAGAGAGAGCATGTTAAGACATAGGATGTTCTGAAAGCAGGTAAGACATTTCATCCTGCAGGGAAGTTTCTTAGGCTCAGGAAATGTACAACTCAAAGACTCCATGGAGTCCCAGGAACTTACGACACACCAGGCTTCCCCTCCTTAGGAATAGACAGTAAAGAGGACTAAGGAGACATGCTCAGACAAGATAAGCCTAGAAGAGGCTCAGAAAAAATGGGATACCCCAAAACGATACTCTCCAACCCGTTAAGTTGCCTATACGTTGTTCAGTATGCTCCAGGTTCCAGCTTCCATGAAATATCCCTCTTGCCAGGGTAGACCGGTGATGCAGCTGTCAGAGTCATTTCTGCTCTGGTAAGTAATTCCTGACCCATATTCCTGTAACCCCAATAAAATTTATTGATTCACCAAGATGAATCTTGGTTGTATCTTTACTTTCATCTACTATCAGTTCCCTATTCAGGGTGAGTAGACATTTGCTTACATCTCTGCAAGGATAGTGTCATACAATAAACACAATAATTGCCAGGAGTAGAATATATATATATATATTCTACTAAAGTGTGTAGTTTTCCCCAGGGAAAGTCACTGAGGAGGTAAAATGGGAAGCTGAGGGTACTTATTCATTCTCCACCATGAGCCAGTGGTCAAGAACTTCCCTGAGGGTTTATGTAGCACATCTGCCTATCCTACCAGTAGGCACTGTGGGTTCTTGCCAACAGGAAAGACTCTGAGAAAAAGCAAGATGGATTGCCAAAAGTCAGAACAGCATATCTTATATTGGCAAGAAATGTTGGCATAGATTTGTTGAGATCGGCCACAGCTGGAATGTGGCTGAAAACTATTCCAAGGGTGATACACAAACATAGAGAATTTTAGAGAAAGGATTATCTTGAATGAATATCAATTGGAACAAAGGCTACTGGGGAAAGCCAGGACTCACCAGGACCAAACGACAGGCGAGAGTTATACCCCATTTGAGAAATATCATGGTGATATTGGGCAGTATTCCACACAAGCTGAATACTTTAAATTCTCCACACACATGAATCTTTTCTTAGTCCCCCTATAGGGAAGAGTTCAGATATTAGGGTGGTGTGTGTTCAGCTTCCCAAGTTTTTGTTAGTGATCCCTGTCTAACCTCAGGACTCTGTTTCTACCATGTACAGCATTTATTGGCTGTCAGAGTTCACCATACTGACCTCTCGGGACTCTGAACAACAAATTAAAGCTATTGCTGTGATACATAGTACCTAACAGGTGCTTACCAAACACTTAAGCAAAAAGGGAGAAACCCCAATCAAACAACAGCATATCAGTAGCTTCCAACATGCTACAGCAGGCATGGGCAAACTTCACTTAGCATACTTTTGTATAAAACAAAAAAACACACAAAAAAAGCAGTTATAAAGAAGCACAATCTCATGCTCATTATTTCATATTCTGTATATGTCTACTTTTATAATGCAGAGATAAATAGTGATTTCTGAAATTGTACAGCCCACAAAATCTAAAACAAAGTATGATTGTGTTAGGAAAAATAACTGATCCCTGCCATGTAAGATAATGCAGATATTTTTCAGGCATATGCCTGTTTCCATCTCTGTATATCCTGGCAGTGTCAGGAAGTCATCAACATTCCTGCGTTCATGTACCCCGGAAGTCGGGGATGCCACAGCTCTCATCACTCTGCTATACATACCGCCATTAGTATATCAGACAAAACAAAATAAATACATGATCATTTCTGGGCCCTACTCCTCTAGACTGGGAACTATGAAAGAATAAGGATGATCTGTTCCCTTAACAAATCTTCTGCAAGAGTCCAGTTTATGTCCTGAGTAGTTCAGGAAGCTATAGATAGGATGATCTCTGAGACAACGGCATGTGTGACTAAGGCCATACTTGGTACACTTTCATCTTTCTATGTACAATGCTATTAAAAATGAAGTAAAATAATGACTGTGCTCACTACTCTCTTCTCCTTCAACAGGAAGATGGGCAGGCAGGAAAAGAAGGCTAAATGCACAGATTCAGGGGAGATGCATTGCTCAGTAGTAGCTGATTATATCAGCATGAATGAAGCATTGGGTTTTGTACTAGACCAAGAAAAATAAATAAATAAGGAAGTAAATTTGGGAAACAGACTGCCCAGCTTTAAGTCTGGTTTTCCCAGTGATGCTCTGATTTTGAACAAATTTCTTCTTTTTTTTATTATTGTAAACTTGCCTTTATTTTTTTAATATTTCTAAGTTTTTTTAAAAAATTATTTATTTATTTATTTATTAAAGATTTCTGCCTTCTCCCTGCCACTGCCTCCCATTTCCCTCCCCCTCCCCCAATCAAGTCCCCCCTCCCTCATCAGCCTGAAGAGCAATCAGGGTTCCCTGCCCTGTGGGAAGTCCAAGGACCACTCACCTCCATCCAGGTCTAGTAAGGTGAGCATCCAAACTGCCTAGGCTCCCACAAAGCCAGTACATACAATAGGATCAAAACCCAGTGCCATTGTTCTTGAGTTCTCAGTAGTTCTCACTGTCCACTATTGAACAAAATTCTATACCTTTGTGTGACTCAGCACAATGGCCTGGGATTGGTGATGAGCATGTCCACTAGGATCACACTGGCCTGGGGTTGCTGATCAGTGTGTCTACTAGGATCACACTGGCCTGGGATTAGTGATGAACATGTCCTCTAGGATCCCACTGGCCTGGGGATTGGTGATGAGCATGTCCACTATCATCACACTGGCCTGGGGATGGGTGATGAGTGTGTCCACTAGGATCACATTGGCCTGGGGATGGGTGATCAGCATGTCCACTAGGATCACACTGGCCTGGGGATTGGTGATGAGCATGTCCACTAGGATCACACTGGCCTGGGGATGGGTAACAGCATGTCCACTGGGATCACACTGGCCTGGGACTGGTGATGAGCATGTCCTCTAGGGGAAAGTGCTGTGTAGATTAAGTGAACTACTAATGTGTCGTGCTTAGACTAGTGGCCAGCCTGTAAAAACATTTTGTAGGTGCTGGCTTCCTTTGCTTTCATTGTTATTGTTGACACTATGACTATGTACTAAAAGTTTCTGACAGTTTTAGGGAGTTGCTGTGCAAATGGACACAATGCTACCTGCTTGGGTGTGAGGAATCCGATTAGAGGCACCAGTCACCAAGACTGACTCTCCAGATGTTAATAATGCTAACAATATCCCCCATATGTGCATGACAAGTCATCACCAACCATCTCTAAGGAGCAAACATCTGGGAGCTTTGCATGCCTCCATCTCGGCCTCTGTTGCCCTTGCTGCTCACAGCCTTCTCCCACTAGGGCACCGTGCCAGTGCTAAGGTTGCAGCGAGAATAATAACATTCTTGTGTTCTCCTTCTAGGGTGGAAATTCCTTCTCTCGGCAGTTTCCATCATGTCAGAGTTGTACTGAGAGTCCATTAAAGCTTCTTATGGAAAAGGAGGAAGGTGTGGGGGGAAGGGAGGGCATGGGAATCCCTTTACTGGGGTTTTTACTGCACGCAGACGAAATCTTTCCATCCAGTCACCGAAGTGCTTATTGGGTCATGACTACTGCTAGAAGGTGATTTTTCAAAATTAGACCAACAGCAGAAGAATGCCTCTTTGAGGCAGAGCACACATCTACTGTGACTTTTTCCAGGCTTTTTTTCCCCCTATTTGCTTCCCAAACAGAGCAGTGCCTGGCTTAGTTCTCAAAGCAGTTCTGCATGTAAGGCTGAATCTGCTTTGTAGGGAGTCCCTGAGGTAAGTCAATTCGGTTCAACACACACTGATATAGCACTAACTTTCTGCCAGGCGCCATGCTGTCAGTGAAGACCTGGAGGTGACAGGAGCATCAAACTATCTGTCACTGGAGACTGTACAGACTTTGGAGACAAGTCTACAAATCTTAGAGCTTTCCAGCCAAATCCCATGTTTGGTGTAACATGGGAGCAATTCTGGGCACTTGAGGATCTCAGGTGGAGCAAGCACCATGCTTATATGGTCCCTAAGCTCAGTACAGAACCTAATTCTCCGTAAGAATTCCTCCATAAGAGTATTAGCATGGATGTGAAGTCCTGCCTCTGAGGGTATGAAGAAAGCTTGCAGAAAAAAAGGGAGAGTAGTTGAATACACGTGGCAGGATCCACAGATGAAAAGAGGAAACAGCAGAATACGGCCCATGAGAAACTTACTAAGTATATTTGGCTTTGAGTGAGGTCGTTTCACAACAGGTGATAGAGGGAGATGAGCTATAAATAACAGCTACAATCATGTTACCAATTGCAGAAACAAGGATTGTAATGACACATGCATTTCTGCGGCATTTTGTTAAGTATGTTTGTACATACACATGCATACATTAAGCAGGTGCTTGTGTTTCCTTTCCACTATTCTTACCATGTAATGCAACATTAACTGAGATATTATCAGTGATTAAGCATTGTAAATTTATATTGTATTTACATTATGAGATAGTAAAAGACTCAGCATTGCCCAAGGAACTTTGCTGTCTATTTAAAAATATATGATGTCTTTGTAGTTGAATGTTTAATAGTTACATCATCTTAGGCAGAATTGTAACTTGGTTATTGCTCTCCTTTCAAAATTACACATTTCACAAGAAAATGTGATTGTGTGTCAGGGTGACCGGGGTGGACTCGGGACGGCAAATCTTGGCTGTTAATTAAATGGGATCCAAAGTGCTAAACGCTCCTGTGAGTGATTTTCTTAATAAGATTATTTGAATCAGAAAGACCCACCCTAAAGACTACCCCTCCTCATGACAGCCCAGAAAAAACAACATGGAAGAAGGACACTTTGTTTTTGCCTCACTCTTGTGGGCTAGTTATTTTATCCTGTTGCTTTTGCTAGTATTAAATCTGCCTTTTTTCAGGATTCCAAGGAGCACCAAACATGAGCAGTTCTCTAGGAATCCTCCCAGGCTCCAGAGCTGGACTGCTGAGACAGCTAGACTCATAGACTGAACACTGCCTGATGTAGGAAGTCCTTCTGTATATGTGTTGCTTTTATCAGTTAATGAGTAAAGAAACTGCCCTGGACTGTAATAGAGCAGAATAGAACTATGCAAGAAAACTAAACTGAATGCTAGGAGAAAGAAGGTAGAGTAGTGGGACACCATGTAGTTGCCAGAGGGGAAAGAAGTGAGCTGTCATCTGGAACCTTGCCAGTAGGCCACAAGCCTTGTGGTAAAATATAAAATAATAGAAATGGGTAAACCAAAGACATAAGAACTATCTAGCAATACACTTAAGGGATTGGCCAAGAGGTGATTTAAATAATATAGTTTTTGTGAGATTATTCTGTGGTCTGGGTAGCTGGGAACGAACAAGCGGTCTCCACCTACAACTACTATCAGTCTTCTCTTTGTGAACAGTCCTTGCTGATCTATTTGGGTTGCAGCCTGTAAGCCTGTCTAATGAATCATTTACACACACACACACACACACACACACACACACACGTATGCTGTGGAATATTATTTTAACTACAAAAAGATGTGTCAAATTAGTTTGTGCTACGGGAAAAAAAATTAGTTTGTGCTGTATTTGCTTAATTATGTAGAGACATGTTGCTGTTTCACCTTGTCTGCCTAAGGCACGTGATTGGTCTAAAAAAAAAGCTGAACCACCAATAGCTAGTCAGGAGAGGGGTAGGCAGGCCTGGTGGGTATAGAGAATAAGTAGGAGGACAATTCTAGGTTTGAGAGGGAAGAAGGAAGAGAGAAGAAGGAGGAGCGAACAAGGGAGAAAGAGTGACACACCTAGGGCAAGAAGCCAGGCAGCCGCCGGACAGGCACGAGAAGCAGGGAAATGGGACATACAGAAGGAAAGAAAGATAAAAAATCCCCAAGGCAGAATGGACATAAAGAGAAACAGATAAAAGTAAGAGCTAAGCTAAGGCTGAACATTCATAACTAATAAGTCTCTGAGTCCTGATTTGGAAACTGGTTAGTTACCTAAATGAAAAAGCCTAGTACATATATGTATAGCCAGCTTTGTTGTCAGACTATTTTTGGATCACCAGCTACCAAATAATGACATGGAGTCTTAATATTAATTACAAAATCCTGGCTATTAGCTTAGACTTGTCTTACTAGCTCTTATAATCTAAATTAACCTTCTTTTACTAATCTACCTTATGTCTCTTGGCTCAGTTACCTCCACTCTATACTGTATGCCCTATCTCTCCAGAGTTGCCCTTGCACTTGCCTGCCTCTCTTCTTCCCAGAGCGCTCGCTCTCTCTCTCTCTCTCTCTCTCTCTCTCTCTCTCTCTCTCCTATCTATTCTCTCCTATGGGCCATTCAGCTCTTTATTAAGCCAGTTAGAAGAAGCCTTGGCAAAGACACATCTCTACAGTGTATACAAATATTTGACAACAAATACATGTGTGAGAAGAGGGAGAGAGAGGCAGAGACATAGAGAGACAGAGAGATGGAGTTCTGGCATGTATCACCCCACCACATTCCTGAACCCCCAGGGATATTAACAGAAGAGGGCTATGAAAGATTGGAAATGTTAGAGTGTGGATAACCGCAGGCAGTGGTGTCTTTTGGACAAAACGAGGCATTTGTACATATCAGCACATAGTGATTGTGGTAGCATGCATCACAAGACCTGCACAAGCTCAAGCTAAATAAGACAAAATTCAAACATGGAAAGGGAGAAGTGAACACAAACCCAACCCCTATTTGAGGTGCCATCAGCTTTTAGTGACTTCTGGAATAGAAAAGGTGTCAGTTTTCTTCAGCGGGGTGGTCACAGAAAGGTTGACTGCTGTCCAGAGCAGGATCCACACTCACCATTAGTTGCATAAGAAATTAGACACCATGGGAGGAAGATGGGAATGGCTGTAGGAGGAGCTGGGGTGTGTGACTATGGTCCAAATACATGTTGAATATGATGATAATTCATTGTGTAAAATTATCAAAGAATTAATTCAAACAATTTTTAAAAAGCTTATCTAGATTTTAGAGGTCAGTCATAACTATTCTTTCCATGTACCACTCTCTTGAAGATTCAGGATCCTAAGAGTAGGATTCAAATGGACTCACATACTGTCAGATATCTCGGGCTGAGAACAAGAGTCATCTGGAGTCATAGAAACTATTCCAAGTGGGGCAAAGGTGATTCTTCACTTCACCTACCCTAAAAGAATGAGGACTAAGAGTTTCAGAATAAAGTTTTCTGAGAAAGTGGAATTCAGGTAGCAAAGTTTAACCAGCTTTGGTGTTTCTTGTATGTAAGGCATAGAACAATGAGCCCCAGAGACAAGCTGTGGCTACTACATAACCTGGAAATGTCTTACCTTGCTTCTGCCTTGTGGTGTGGTTAGGACAGCAAAGGAAATGATGGGTTTGGTGCCATTCTGGTCTGTGCCACTGCCTTTAACACTGTTTCACCTCTGTAGAACACACAGTGTTCACTCGTTGTTATATCACATAGATACTAGGATAAACAGATTAATTAAATCCAAAAACCATTTGTGCAATGTACTGGTCAGATTCTGGCTGCGCTAGGCTCATTCACAAGTAGAAGTCTCACTAAGAAGAAACAAGGGCCAGAAATTCTCATGTGTAACCCATGGCCCCTTTTCCTAGCTAATGACGGAAAGTCCCGTGCCCAAACTATCCTTTGTTCTGAGTTTTACTGTTTGTTTTCAGAGAACGTTCCAGTTCCTTATGCAATAGGACATGCGGTTGGATGTTGAGTTTTTCTGTCTGGTTAGACTTTGTAGGAACTAATGCAATCCCAGGGGTATGGACAAGCAAAGCTAAAGAACGAGCAAACAAGAACTCTCACTGAGAACTTGGTATTTAACACACTCTAAGCCAGAGTCTTTCTTATGTTTCCCAAACATTTTATATATATATATATATATATATATATATATATATATGTCATCTATAGTGTTTTCTTGTTTGCTCTTGAGAAGACTGAGTAACAAAGACGCAAAGTTCTCATTTGTGTGTGTGGGGGGGGGGTGGATGCCAGTTTGACTATAAAAATCATATTCATGCTCTAGAATGACTGCACCTACCACCAACTGTTCCTATAGGCATCTTGCTCCTCGTTCCATGAATGTCCTCTCTTCTTGAATGCCCTTGATATCTAACCCTAGTGACAGAGAACTGAATGCCACCTCCTTTCTTCACTCAACCATACTCAACCAAGCAGCATTGTATCAGAAGAAGCCCTAAGCAGGTCTCAACTCTTGAATGGTCCGAACAAAAAGGACTACTGTACCGTCAGATGAACACGTATGGTTGGGATAGGTGAAGATGGGACTAGACCTGGATGTGTTCCCTGTGCCAATGTACAGACTGTGCTCTGGTGGGAAGGTAATTTGGAAATCACCTAGATCTGTGGTTGAAAAACAGGACACACATCAAAACCACCTACCACAGATTGGGAAGGTGCGAATTACTAGGTTTTCCCCAAGATTTATTCAATCGACATTTCTGTGAATAGAATCTAGAAATCCTTTTTCTCCCTTAAGGTCTCAGGTTATTTGGTTATTGCAATTCAGATCTCTAAATTACATTGTAGGGGAATCAAGATCCACAGAAAGAATGAAATTTGCCTAGGACAGAACCTCCCATAGGCCACGATTTTATTTCCCAAGAAATTTTATGTCCTGGTCCTGTGAATTTTTGTAGAGAACCCCCTTTCTAAGCAATTGCTTCCTGTTCTGCCTCAGGAAGACTGTTTATCCTCTGTCGAGCTGAATAGCTTGCAAGCAAGTGAAGAAACTACGTCATCTCTGACCGTAAAACCTAGTGAACCACAAGCAAGCTGTTGTTTGTGCTACAAACCACCTGGGAGGCTGGCCTGACCTGGCACAGGCCTTGAGCCTCAGGAAAGCCGTTTTCCCCACTGCCTTTGTTACCTGCCCAGAGTTCAAGAACAAGTATGGGGCTGGGGTCATTGTGGGGTCAGAAATTCACTGGAGATTTAAAAGGGGGGGGTAATAATTCACTCCTGGGTCTGTTACCTGTATAGTCAGGTTCACTTTCCTTCCTTACTCTCAGTCTCTGCATTGCTAAAATGGGAGCGTCAGCCTCTGAAATGCTTATGAGAGTGGAGCTGTTCAGCTTCTATGTGAACAGTTAGATTGGTGTTCTGGTTTCTTCCCAACCACATTACTCCAGGAAGCACCTCCCTGAGGCCGAAGCTCCCTTCTCAGATGGGAGTGTTGACAGCTGGCATATGGAGTGTGGATGGAAACAGAGACACACTGTGCTAGCGTGCTTGGCACAGACCCTGGTCGTGGAGGGTGCTCAGCAGGTGGCAATCAGTGTTCTTGTTTCTTCAATTTGTCTTCCTCATCTGATTCTCCAAGAGGCAAGTTTCCAAGGCTAGCCCTTCCACACACTCTCTCCAGTTGTCAGAGGCCCCTCAACCATCTCCAAGTTGCTAAGTTCAAAGGAAATTAGCACGGGATTCAGAAGGAAGAAGCCCACCTGCCTACTCTTACCAAGAGACCCTGTGTGAACTTGAAACCTCATCTCTTTTTACATGTCCTCACCCACGAGGTCCAGCTCTCGAGCCTTGCCCTATTAGATACAAATAGGAATGGTTTTGAGACATCATAGCACTGAATTAACATATGTTTTCTACGCCTTTTTACCAAGAGTTCACCTTATCCTGACTACTAAAGATGTACAGCAGAGTCCTCTCTAGGATCTCACAGCATAGAGAGAAACAAACATCTAGAAGCACAGCTAGAACCTGCCTCAGTGGTACCACCATGGGAATATGAAGTCTGGAAGAAGCAAAAGCAGAAACTTTTATCCTGAATCGGGATGCTCAGAGCAGCTTTCTTGGGAAATGTCATTCTTCTCCTCCAGGAGTTTGCTCTGTAAACAGCATGCTCTCTGTAAATACACAGGACTGCTTACCTCTAACTTTTCTGACATCAGGGCAGAAATGCTTGCAAGTCCTAGAACAATAAAACTGAACGACTCCACAAGGAAACTCTAGTGCAAGCAACTTGTACAGGAAGAGAAAAATACATCTGAAAAGAAACTGCCTCTGCAGAGAATCCAAATCCTGACTGTGTCACAGCTGGATCAAGAATATGAATTAGATACTTACTGCCACCTAGAATGAAAACTCCTTTCCCCTCCTTGCCACACTTACGCAAATGCACACGCACACATACACATACAGGCACACATGGCTGCTTGTCCAGCAGGACACACCTGTGGATCCCTGTCCTTCCCTACTGCCAAACCTTGTAAAATAGGCAAGCAGGGAAGCTTGGCTTTGGTTGTAATATGTACAAACACATGGGGCAAAGTTTCCAAAGGGAGACAGACAGTGAACACCTTTCAGGGTCTGGCACTTTTACGGGCAAAGGCCAATTAAAAGCACACCCCACACAAGGCTAGTGTGTTTTGTTTGGCTATGGCCTTCCCTCCAGGCTCCTTGTATACCTGTATGTTGTACTGATGGTCCAAACTGGAAGGGTAACTGTTCTCAAGGGAGCACACATCTTCGGGTGTTCCTGGGGAAGCTTCCCTCAAGGTTGACATGTAGAAGTAGGCTCATTATTACTGATAGTAAGCTAAAAGCTAAGTTCAATGCAGAGTTGTAAGAGTTCTAAGATACATAGAAAATCTGACCTAGACCATGTCGATGTCTTGATAACAGTCCTAGGAGGAGAATAATAAGGGCTACAGAGAGCGCTAAAGCAAAGACAGTAAGTCTACACCCAGAGAATCCAGAGGGAAAATACCAGCTCCTTCTAAAAACCACACAATCTCTCAGAAAACTGATTAATGACATTTGAATCTGGTTGTTCCAAGCTATAAAGCTATTCCCAGATGAAGAAAAGAAAAAGCGGAGACTGAGAGAGATGTATTAAAGGCCATTTTTGACATTTTTATGTGGCTGGAGATCAAAGAATTGGGTATAAGAGTGACCACAGTGATTCACACTTACATAGAACTCTGGCATGCCAGGTGCTGTTCTAAGTATTTAACATGTATTGATTTATTGAATCTTCTCAAGCCATGGCTACTTTTCCCAGTTGGCAGAAGAAAAACAAAGGCACAGGTGAGTTCCCATTTGCCTAGTTAATTAGGTCCTTAACAATGAGCAGGTTTGTAATTATTAAAAAATAAATTAGAAAAAAGTTGAAAGTCAGGGGATCCAGGTTCTTTATGATGTTCTATGACCTTACTGAGACTTCAATCACTTCTAGGGTGATCAGAAACAACCTCAAAGGGACATGTTGAATATGAAAGAGAAGTGAAATGTTTCTTTGTACACTAAATATCATATTAAGACACATACACTTCTCCCACTTTGGTGGGATTATATGGAGACTTGAGTTTATACAAGGCAATTGACTGCTCAATGTCATACACCATTGTACCAGTTCACAGTTAAACAAAGGCCCGTGCATGATTTCCACAGAAGTCATAGTCTTGACCCTAGTAGTGGTTTTCAATCTGAGAGTCGTGACGCCCAAAAGACTACCAGAAAACAGATATTTACATTATGATTCATGACAGAAGCAAGATTACAGTTACAAAGTAGCCACAAAAATCGTTTTCATTGGGTCACCACAACATAGGAAACTGTATTAAAGGGTCGCAACATTAGGGAGGCTGAGAACCACTATTGTGTGGAGCATTTGCATGATACAAATCATGTGCACACATGCACTGCTCACTGAACCCATGGGGTTCTATAGCTCCTTCATTCCACAGCTGCTTTCTACTCATTCTGACTACACAACAGTGGCCAACAGAAAACCCAAGCCACGGGACTTCTAGCTAGTAAGTCTTTCTTGAGTCAGCTTACTTACCATGCCTCAAATCCAGTATTGCCTTGCCATGGTCTTAGCTCAGGTTTTCCTATCTGCCTTCTAAATAATCCCTAGTCTCCTTGTGCCACCAGCAGTGTGCCCTCTCCCTATTTTTCTACCATGAATGTAGATGGGTCTTTAGAAATGATGATCTATGCATCCACACTCCTGCTTTCAATGGCTAGTACAGCTGCTTCTGCGCACCTCTCGAAACCATCTGTCTTGTTCCTCAGGCTATTTGTTACTCAAGCATAACATACTTGCAATGAAATTCTGGTCTTTCTGCTTTCTTTACCATCCTGCTTGACGAACTCCTGTACATTTATGCACATCAAGACTGCTTTGATGGCAGAGACCACAATGCCTGTTCCTTCACATATAAATAAGTCACTGTGATAACTGTTTACACGTAAAATTTGCTAACATTATCTCCAATTTTTAATTTAGCATTCTCTGCATTCATGAGAAACGGAGTATTTAACTCCTCAGCAGGCAAAGAAACTAAGACTTAGAGTAGTTTACATGCTGTCTGCAAGGCTAACTTAAGGATCTTAGTTGGCAAGACCTGCCCAATTTGCCTTTTAGATATCTCTGAGTTCAGCCCCTCTCCCTTGATAGATTGCCTAGCTAATATTTAGAATCAGATTGGCTTGATTTCAGAGTATCTGATTTTATCACACTGTGTTTAGTTAGTTAAATTCTTGGAGATCCCCAAGGGCAAAATTGAGTCTTCTTTGTCTCAGTGTCCCACACCTGGAAAATAATGCTCAGGTCCCAGCTGGAAAGTAGACTTAGCTTTAGACTCAGGAAAGAGATAATTACGTATGCAACAAAGAGTTGTTGCATCCGTTTGCCTTCAGCTGTAGCAAGCACAGTGATCACCAATTGCAATTCCTTTAGTTGATAGAGTTTAGACGCCAGTCATCCGGCATCATCACTTAGAAGGTGCAGCATTAGAACAGGTCTGCCTGAACCTCAGTTTCCTACAAACTAACAAACAGATTCCCAACAGGGTATGATTCTTTATAAAGCATGATTCAGTGAGAGGAGCATGGGAATACATGGTAAGATGATTTCCTAAATGGTTGTCGTGAGCGTTTGTCTGTGTAATGTACTCTTCTGAAGTTTGCCTAAAGTAATTCTGTGGTGTGTGTGTGTGTGTGTGTGTGTGTGTGTATTGTGTTTGTGTGGTACAACACATACATCAGGTGTCATATTCTATCTTCTGTCTCTCTCAGCCTTATTGCCTTAAGACAAGGTCTTTCAGTGAATTTGAAGCTGCTCTTTGGAACTTCTAGGCCATGTCTGTCCCTGTCCCCAATGATGTGGCTACAGGAATACATGCCAAATCAGTCTTTTATGTCACTTCTGGGAATTCAATGTCAGATCCTCAAAACTTCAAAGTAAATCCTCTTACCCATTCTTAGCCATCTCCTCAGTCCTGAGAAGACAGTTCTCGATCATAATGAAGAAGGGACCGGTGAGGGGTGATTTCCCATGCACCTCTAGCACACTTCTGTGTGTTCACACCTTCTTTATTTGATGCTGGAGAGATTACATGGGAAATCCCATTCTTGCCCCTCAGTGAAATGTCAAATCCCTGGTATTTTCTGTGGCAACACACGAATCAATCTGGCTGTACTGATGCCAAGTCTGCCAGCCCAACAGCTGCACTTGCACTTCAAGAATTTTCCTATTTTCTAATGAAACATCTAAACAAATATTGGTCTAACCTCTTTTGCTGCCATGTCAGACCACACACACACGCACGCACGCACGCACGCACGCACACACACACACACCTTGTCTTACCAAGCTTCTGGCTTCCTACTCTTGACAGTCATATGACGGCTGGGAAAAGCAACAGATACCACAGTACAGGGAAAGGAAGCTGAAGTCAGTGAGGGTGTGGAGGGGAAACTGAGTCAGATGCAGCCTGACAGAAAGTATTCCAGGGGACTATTATTATCTGTGAGAGCTTCAGAGAAACCACATGGTTTTAGAGTGACATAATAATAATATACTAAATTCTGACATTATGACCACTTCTCTTTGAGTTAAACCTGTCATAGTATTTATATTATCATACAGTTAGTCATTAATTCTCTTTGTGAGAAGTTAGGTGTGTATGTGTGTGTGTTCATGTGTATTATTCCTCTGTGTGTACGTGTGTGTCTGTCTGTCTTTGTGTCTGTGTGTGTGTGTGTCTTTCCTGTGTGAATTCAGAGGTCATAAGTTGATATTAGTGTCTTCCCCTGTTGCCACCCTTTTTACCTTTTTAGGTCTTTCTAATGCAGCAAGTATTGCTGACTAAGACATCTTTCCAGCCCTCTCCCCTCTACGTTTATCTACAGAGTTCAGGAGGCTGTTATAGTTCAGTGGCCAATTTTCACAATAATCTTCCTAAAATTTATATTATCCCTAAGATGATATTATAATATGATATTATCTCCATCAGTATTAAAAGAAACTCTTCTCTACACTACTCTAAGTGGGATGAGGCACATCTTAGCTCTTATTTACTAAGCTTGTCTAGCAATCCCACCAGGCAGGACCTCTATTGACCCATTTCACTGACAAATAAACTGAATTGAAGGTATAGATTACTTGCCTAAATATTATAGCTGGTGAACAGTAGTAGAGTTAGACTTAATGCATGTTCAGATCACTGCCCCCAGCACACTGGGAAGTTTCATCTTTGTCACTTACAGTTTCTTACATACACATTCTCAGTTTGCAGCCTCCATTACCCTCTCCTACACCTTCTACAATACCCTTCTTCCATATATGACACAATCATTGGACCCATGAACTCACTGTAGTTGGGGATACATGCACAAGAGCTGCACAAAGGGTACATCTGTTGCCTTTGTAGCACGTGAGAATATGGGGCTCATGAGGTCTCACCCCTCACTGAGAGATTATGGGAGTTGTAGGCACTGGAAGAGAGGCTATTATTTTCTTCAATAGTTTGGCCACTGATAAGTTGTTTGTGATCCAGCAAATAGTGTGCTGCTTGTGCTCATGCTCAATTCAGTATTTTTTTTATACTCAATAAAAGCTTGTTTGGCCTTTAATAAGCTCGAATTTATCTTCTCCCTGCTTTTGTTCACGACTTTGCCTCTCCCTGGACAATATACCACTTTTCTCACTTTCGCCTGCCACCCTCCCACTTATTCTTTGGGATTAGCTATTGCAGTTCCAGCAAGCACTTTCACAGTCCTTCTGCATGTCTTATGATCCAGACATGTCTGACAAAGCGTTCATTCAGTCCAGGCTGACACTATACTAGACTGCTTCTCTATAGTAACCACTAGACAGTAAGTTCTTACAGGACAAAAAACTTCCCTGTCTTCTTTCTTTATCCTGTGCCTTCCATACAGTCCCTCAATGTTTGTTTAAGAAATAGACAGAGGTCCCTCAAGCATGCTTCATTGGTAAGAAACATCACCCAAGCAAAAAGAGAGACAATAGGAATTTTAATGCACAGAAAGTCCTGTAGAGACCCACAGGGAGCAGAAAGAAGCAATGGGCCTTCAAACTCAATAATGTCCAGAGAGAGAGGGGGGGGGGGGTGAGGAATAAGGAAGAGGAGGAGGAGGAAGAGTAGGAGAGTTAAGAGGGAGAGGGGAAAAGAGGAGGAAGAAAGATGAGGAGAGAAGAGAGAGAGGGAGAAGACCATAAAGACCCAAGCTTCCTTGCTGCCACAGTCTCCAGAGCATCCTTGCTCATGTGGAAGTAGTCAAATTGTCTTTCCCCAGGTCTCCTTCCAGGGGTCCATGGCCAGAGGGAAGGAGAGGAAAGGCTGCTTGGTCTCCACCTGAAAGCTCTTGCCTCCACAATGACTTCCATCCATAAGAAAAGGTTTATAAAGGAGAAACATTTGATAGAGTCAAATAATATCTTAGAAAAAATAAAAGAGAAAAATGAATAATTCCATTGGTTACAAAGTTCTTGGCTGTCTGTCCACGGAGAAACAGTTTGCTTTGGCCTTGCTGGCAAGTGTCATAGGCCAGGCCCCTCAGCTGTCCCCCAGCCCACCCAGGTCCCAGGATCCATGAAAGTAGTGCTCCCTCTAAGAGCGTCTCTGTGCTCAAGGAGGGTAGTACCCTCCCTCACCGGCCTTTGGTCTCCCCATACGTGTTTCGGGCCATGGACACCATCTTCTCCTCACATGTGATTTTGGTGTCTTTGAGGATGCTATACCACACCATTCCTGCAGGCCGGACCTCCTCACTGCGGCAGAAGAGATAGGGTATGGTGTCCACACGGCTCTGGATGTAGGCGCTTCGTAAGAGACTAGAACAATGGCTGCTGACCCTCTCCAAGCGCCGCAGGATCAGGTGAGCCTTCCTAAAGGGCACAAAAAGACAGAAACAGTCAGGGGAAGTTGGAAGAGGTCTTAGTATGGTCAACAGTATATTTGATGAACCATTTCCAACCTTAGTGTGGTACTTTAAATATCTACTCAAGAGTAACCCGGGACTGTGATAGAGTGTTCGCCTTAGAAATTCAAGGCTCTAGCAGAGTACTGAAGTATCCCACCTTCTGCAGAAGAATGACCTTAAGATCTAGCCTTTTCAGTTGCATTGCTTGCCTTGTTATTTGTAGCATAATACCAGCTTTAGGGCTCTGATCAACAGACATTATAGTAATGACAAAAATATTTACAAAAACTAATAATTGGGATTTGACACCATGTGCCAAGTATTCATTGAATATGTACCTCACACATGTTTAAAAACTCTAATATTGTTATCAAATATTCACACTATTCCTAAATGTTGCTTTTAGACTCCCAGTTAAGAGATGAGGAACCCATACTCAGAAAAATAAAATAATTTGACCAACGTCAAATATTAAGTTGATTTCTTGAATCTAGATCTTCTCCAACTGTCTGTCTGTCTTTTTGTTGTTGCTGTTGTTGTTGTTGTTTGAGACAGGGTTTCTCTGTTGTTTTGGAGTCTGTCTTGGAACTTGCTCTTTTAGGCCAGGCTGGCCTCAGACTCACAGAGAACCACCTTCTTTAGCTTCCCGAGTGCTGGGGTTAAAGGCGTATGCCACCACCACCTGACTTGTCTGTTTTTTTTTTCTTCATTCACTCCCACACACTCTTTCCCTGTCATGATGTTTGGCAGTCATTCCCCTTGTGCTTACTCTTTTACTAAAGCCTAAATATGAATGTCAATGCAAATCAAAGCTTTTCTTTAGTCCTCCACCCTATTGCTCAACGAGTGTCGACCATCTTGCCCTCATAAATTGCTTCTGAGGTCCAGTGTTTGACAAAACAGTATGATTCCAATACATTGTAATTATGATGTGCCAGGAGCAACGTTAAACTTGACATTAATCTAAGCAAGAGCCATTCTGAGTGGTGGTCACCACTTGAAACTTTCCTGGAATCTTCTAACAGTAGAGAGTGATGACTGTGCAATAGGAACTAGGGGATCTGAACTTTGAGATCACCTAGTTCAAGGTTTCTTAACAGCGTTACTAATTAATTCTTTCTTGTAGGAGCAGTCGTGTTGGATGCTGGTCACCATCAGGAGGAAATAGCACCACAAATCTGTCAGGACAATAAAACTGGTTCCTAATATTTCCAGTTGTTTGAGCCAGTCTATCTGTGTTGCATGTACCAGTCTAGATGGCTAGAGAGCTTATGGAAGAGTCTCCAGTGTCTTCCCTTCTTGTCACTGAAGTTCTGTGGCTACAAACAGTCTCCTTTGTTGGGTTACACAAGTCACAGCTATCTGAACTCAGAATACCAGGCTTGTGTGGCATTTATATCCACTAAACCATCTGTCTCTAGTTCTCTTGTTCTGTTTTTAATATTTCTATATCCTTGGGAAATTTACCTATTGTCTCTAAAACTGCTTTCTTTGAAAAGGAGGTATGGGAAGCTAAAGGAAATAGAGTAAAATTGTGCTTGTTAGTTGAGAATATTTTATAGCCAACTTTTTATTCAGTAGATTCTATGAGAAAACAGACAGATGGAGGTGGGGACACAGGAGTCAAGAGAAATATGTTAAAAAGAAGTCAGAAATACTGTATGAGCAGACAGAAAAGTGTCTAAGTGGGGCTATGGTTATCTAAGGAAACTTCCTAGTGGAAGAGGGGCTTGGGTTGATTCTTAGGGGCAGAAGAGAAAGAGTGGCGGTTGGCAGTGGCAAAGACGAAGGTGGAGGAATGCATAAGAGTTCTGGGATTGCAGATGGAACACACTCAGGGAGCTCTGGGGGAGGGGTCAACAACACTGAAGCAGTGGGAAGGAAAGAGGCTGCTAGCTTCCTATCTGTTCCCAGTGTTGTCACATGTTAGCTGGGTAATGGCAGCAAGGCGTTTCACTGTTGTCCCAGTCTCCTTGTCCTACCCACGCATGCAGCTCCACTGGCAGAATGCTTGTGCAGCATGCATGAATTCCTGGGCTCAGTCCCCAGCCATGCACATGCCCAGGGGCATTGCCTGGGATCCTTGCATCCCCAAAGCAGAAGCAGAAGAATCGGGTGCTCAAGGCCATCCCGTGGCTACACGGTGAATTTGAGGTCAGCTCAAACACATGTGATTCTGTTTTGAAAACTAAATAAACAAATAAGAAAAGTGAAAAGGGGATAATGAAGCTATGTTAAAGTCGTAACAAGCACTATCTCTGGTTCTATAGGTGTTTAAATCAAACTTAAAAATTACTTGTTTTAAATTTATGCTTAGAGAATTTCAAATATGTATACAATGCATTTGGATTATATACACTCCCAATTTCCCCTGACAGACTAAATAGAAAAACCAACTTTTTAACATGATACATCATCACTCATAAAGTTCACATGCAAGAACCACAAAATGTAGTTACAAAAAAAATTAAGTAACGTCATAAAATGTTTTAAATGTACAATTTGTCCCAGGCCCTATCCATAGCTATTCCCGACATCTCCAAACTTTAAACTGAAAAAGTAATTAAATGGGATCTGGTTCATTTAAAAAATAATTTTGTGGCGTTCGAAAGCGAGTAGTGGAAGGTTAGATTGACAGTTGACCACTAATCCTACTGCTGTCACTGCCACCGCCACTGTCACCACCATCATGGCTCACACCACCATTGTGGTATTGTAAGGGACTGTTTACCAGTCAGGCAGAAGGGAGAGGCATGATCTCGCAGAACTCTATGTGTTGATATCACAAGAGGCTGACAGCTACTAAGTCTCTCCCTGCGGAACAGTAGTTAGTGATGAACTGGCAAACAAGAGAATACATACTGTGTGAATCTGTAAGATGAGCACCTAATCATCAACAAGAGAAGTGGCTCAGGGAAGTCTTCTCAAAGAGTGTAATGGCAAAGCTATGTGTTCAATGATGGGACATAGGCTTCAGATAAATGAGAGATATAAACTAGCTGTTGATTAAAAGGGAGGATCAAAGTAACATGCGGAAGGCCACAGCAGATACAACACCATCTATAATTTTCCTGGGCCATACTCATCACAGGTTTTGATTTCATTCTCTGAGCAACGGAGAGTCAGTAACTGCTCTAGGCAGTCATAAACATAAGCAACAAATAAAAAAAATAAGTCTGGAAAGGGTATTTTTCCTCATCATGCCCAAATGCTTTCCCTTCAAAAGCCTGGCCATTTCCTGAGAAAGACATATAAAAGTCTATTACATAAGTCTCCTCTGTACAGGTGGGAAAATGGAGCTTTGCTATGAGAATTGTATGAAAGGAATGACTTCTAATAGTGGATAAATCCAGAACCAGTATTCCTGGTGGTCCAGGGTTGAGTCAAGGTGTAAGTTCTAGCATCCTCCATTCAAGTCCTAGGTCAATTATTTAACAGCTATGTAGATGATGAGCCAAGTCTTCAACATGACTTACTTTCCACAACTGTCAAGCAGAAATGGCAATGGTGATTGTGGCAGTTGAGACAATATAGGTATTTGCTTGTTTGCTTGGCTTTAAGTAAATGCTAGGCACACAAGGGAGCCGTGTTAATAGGAGAAAACCCATTAGAGTTAGAACTTTTACGGTTCTTTGATCCTCAGCTTCACCACTGGAAAAGCAGGATTCAGGATACTGAAGCTACAGGGATGTTGTTGGGCTGTGGCAAAATGATTAACACTGGCATCAAGCACAAGCAAGCTTGTAGAAGGCATTAAATTAGTTTTCATTTAGACAACAGAATAATATAGTGGAAATGAAGTAGGTACAGTTGGATTGGTAGTGCCCAAAGACAAGGATGAGTGAAAGAGACCAAAGGCAACACTGCTAGGTAACAAAGGTAACAAAATCTAGTCTTTGGAGAACCATAAATCAAAGGTCCTGTATGCTGCAAGCATTCCCAGGAGGGAAATCCTAGGTCAGAGTTTTTCAAGGACAAGAAATGAAATCTCCTTTATTGTAGTTGGGATGGGTGTCTGTTGGAATAGGAGGCAAGAGATAAAGGAAGAAAGTTCATTTGTCATGCATTAAGAGAAAGAAGGAGGCAAGGT
The DNA here is from genome assembly GCF_014885135.2 of Alexandromys fortis. NCBI lineage: Eukaryota > Metazoa > Chordata > Mammalia > Rodentia > Cricetidae > Alexandromys > Alexandromys fortis. The sequence continues at coordinate 724,667 of NW_026068079.1, read as the reverse complement.
GACTAATAAGGGATTCGGGAGCTGGACCTCACTTCCAATTCTCTGGAATTGCAGAATCTTTGATGGGCAGTCTATTTCTATCACAACTTCCCAATTAACAGTTGATTCAGGTCCCTCCTTTTCCTTTCTATGTCTCAAGTTGATCTTAAATGTTTCTGGGTTAGGTAATACCAAATTAGAAAGCGTCAAGGACATGCACAACAAGGGCGAAAGAAATTCTCCAGAATGGAAGAGGGCAGATTGAAGTAAGCAGTGTCTCCGTGCACTGTGCCCTGATCGGGCCACAGCTAGTGAAAACAGACCTGTGTTCAGCAACATCAAGAAACTGTAGTCGGTGGAGGACTGCCGACAAGCTAACCTGCTGAACTCAGAGCAGGAGGAGAGGCAACCAGAAAGCTGTGTTGTTTCAGCAACTGCAAGCAGGTGGGCAAAGAGCTGAGCAGCAGGGGTGATGGTGACTATATGAGTGCTCACTGTACGTCAGAAATTGTACCTGTGAAGACAATCTAACATTGGCGTTCATCACAATGCTGGAGTCTGTGTTCTATTTCCAGTGCCAAATCATGTAACTCAAATCACATCTCATGTCTTTGCAACAAGGCACTGACTGTTATAAAGAAAACATCACCCTAACATTGCCACTGAGTCACTTTTTAACAACTGTAAAACTAGAGTCCCTTAAGTTTCATGTGATTCTCTTAATACAGTCATGAGTTGCCCTGTAGGTAAATACTTAAGTATGATTTAGAAAAGTGGCTGCCCATAGACAGAATTGGAGTAGCTATTTCTTGTGATTTTTTTAGGTGTGTGGTGTGTGTGTGCATGTATTTTCCATGTATATGTATGTGGAACAAGTGTACAATGTACCTGTATGTATACAGGTATGTATGTACTTCTCATGTATATATGTATGGTACATATAGGTGTAGCTACATGTGTACAGCTGTGTGGGTTGGTTTTCCATGTGTATCTCTGTGCAGCACATGTGTGTGTGCATATGCACATGTGTGCATGTGCATTTGTGTGTAACTGCAAGGTTGATAGGGAGAGTCTTCCTCAATCACTCTCCATCATATTCATTGACCAGTTTCTCAGTTTGACCCCTGAACACACATAGCATAGTTAACATGGCTCGGTCCTTGTCTTAGGAATGACAGACTTGTATGCATGCCACCATGCATACCCAGTATTTACATGGGTATGATTCAAATTCCAAACTTGTTCTCATGGCTTCATGAGATATACTTTCTAAATAAACCTCCATCAAAATTTAGCCTCAACCTCTTGCCCCAGCAGAAAGCCAGCATATTCAGTAGATGTTTTATCTGCAATATGCTAATAATTGAGAAAATGTTTGCATTGGTTGGTTCTCCTCTTTGTTTCCTCATAAGAAATCATGAAATGTTGAAATTGGAGCAGTGGGGCTGCGTCCCCAGCACCCCAGCCGCCTGGCTAGCTTATGCCCGAAATAACAACACACAAATTGTATTCTTTTAAACACTGCTTGACCCATTTCTATCTAGCCTCTTCTGGGCTAATTATCACATATTAATTTAGCCCATTTCTAATCATCTGTGTAAGCACCCCAAGGTGCACTTACCAGGAAGATTCTAGCCTATGTCCATCCTGGGTCGGAGGAGCTTCATTGCGTGCATCTGCCCGGGAGAGCGGAGCATGCCTCTCCGTCTGAGGCATCTGGCTCTGAGAGGAGCTGCATTACTTCTGACCTCACTTCCTCTTTCTCCCAGCATTCTCTTCTGTTTACTCCACCCACCTATGTTCTAACCAATAAAATGGGTCAAGCCAGTTTCTTCATTAGCCAATGACCTTCCTCCATCAATGAAGTCTATTTTCTTCATTTTTTTCTTCCTTCAACATGGGGTCTCTCTATGCATATCGCTATTTACTGCTGTGGTGATAAAATTACCAACTCCAAAAAGCAAATTAGGGGACAGTTTATTTTGGCTTCCAACGCCAGAGGCTTTGAGTCCATAGTGGTGGGAAAGCTTGGTAGTAGGAACAGGAAGCCAAAAGATCACATTTCTATCACATACAGGAAGGAGAGAGAGAGAAAGCAGGAAGTGGGTGAGGAGGCTATTAATCTTCAAAGCCTTCTGCTTTCAGCCATTACTCCCTCCAGCAGGGTTGTACCTTTGAAAGGTTCCACTGCCTGCTCACATCCACTACCAGTTAGGGACCAAGTATTCAAATGTATAAGCCACAGAGGTCACTTCCAATTTAAATAATAATACCTGTTATTTATTTGTTGTCTATGGTGGATTCTGACTTGACACCTCAATCTCCCTGCCTCCGTTTCCTGGGTGCTGGCATTAAAAGGGTGCACTACTAGGCGGGGCCATGGAGACTTGGCAAAGCGAGAGTTTCTTGAAGGCATCAATACAATCTTGGAAGACTCTGGAGTATGGTTCTAGGTTCACTTACTCTCACTAAGAGTACAGTGGTGGTTGTGCCTGTTTTTCACAGATGAGGCAGACGCATTTGTCTGTTAAGGTTGAGAAAGATCTCAGGTTGAATGAAGCCTGTGATAATTGTGTGATCTGTTAGAAATGTCTTCCACAGAAGTAAACATGACTGACAAAATAAAATCATTTCTTGCTCAGATAGACCAATTCTCTAAAACCAGATCCTTGCAAGGTTTTTCTCTCCTCTCATTACCTTTTCATTTGAACAAACATAACCGAAAGTACAAGGAAGCTCAAGAGTGGTCAAGGATGCTCTGAGCAGAGGAAATTCTGGTCCCTGGCCACCTATGAGCTCAGTTTTTGAAGTCTCCTAATAGGAACCGTATGGTGGGACAGCTGGGTGTCAGCGGGTCTCCTCTGAGCAGCTGTGTGCAGTAACCTGCAGTTGTCCTGAGAAGCAGGCTCTGGGGAAAATGACAGATTTATTAGGCCAAGGTAAGAGATGCCCTTTTGTCACGGAATTTTATGAGGTATGTAAACCCCAACTGTGGAAGGAGTTGAAGACATTTTGGGGTTGGAAATTATATAGGCCAAGAGAATTCTATCAGGGTTCATCTTGTGTCAACTCTTGGGAAATGCTCTTTTCTCCCCTGTCATCCTGGGTCCCCAGAAACAGAATGTCAGGTTATAGGCAAAATTACATTCATGTTGTTTTCATTTTCTGGTTTTTGTGACATTCAGGGATTTCTGGTTCCTTGGCACCAGCTAGAAGAGACTTTAGAGTTAAGCCCTTTTGCATTACAAACACGGTCCAGAAAGGAGGTAGAATTGATTCCAGGTCTTCCGGTAAATAGGTGGCAAAGCTAGGACATGAACCCTGGGCTCTTGGCCCAGACAAGTGTCTTGCCCCCTCTCCTTTACAGGTTGGTTCCGCACACTTGCTAACCTTGAAGAGGCAGAACAAATTTATTCAAATTGCTCTTTTAAAAGCCTTATGTAACTTTGGGGTAAAGAACAAACTTCTGAGTAGACTTCACTAAAGCCATCAAGACCTGACCCTGGTCAAACTCTCCAGCCTTGGCATTTTGATCCCCTCCTCTCTCACCTTGAACTCTCTGTTTCAGTGTTATTTATAGTTCGTGTATTCAGGATATATTTTCCTACCTCACCACCGCTCTCATCTTGCACTGGGTTTTTCCTGATGAAAGCCCCCCATTCCCCTTGCACCCGACAGGCTGTCCATTCTTTGATTTTAACCATTAGCTTCTCTTTCTCTGGCAGGGATGGATTCTCCTTGGGGTTTGGGTCTGTATTCGCTGCTCTGTCTACCTATACCTACAACCTTGTCATTAGCATGGATTTTTAGACCAGCAACACTGGCACTACCTGATAGTGTGTTTGAAATACAAACTCTGAGGTTCCTTCCAGCCCACTGAGTGGACAGGAATTTTACGTGATACACATGAACATCTGAGACACTCTGCTGTGCACATCCTGCATGCTTCTTGCGGCATGCTCCACTACAACTGCCTGCAGTTTATATTTTCTCCTCTAGATGCTAAGCTATGCACACAGCCTGAGCAGCTTTATTCACTCATTTCCAGCAAAGGGTCCGAGAAGTTATTCTATAAAATATATCTGTAAATCAGATAATAAAGAGAAATCTCAAGTACTTTAATATCTAGAAGGTCACACCATTCTTTTGACCTTAGAGTTCTTGATGCTGTTATTTCCAGATGAAAACTTGAGAGAACAGAGAGAATTGAGGGACACTCATGGTTTCATGGATGTGGATGTACAGAGAAGACATTTGGAAGGCAGGCTGTATTAGAATGAATCCATAATCATCTGTGCACATACTCAGAGCAGCATTCTACTATCCAATTAACCCCCAGGTAGTAATTTAGCATCTACTTTCAAAAATGAGTAAGGCATAAAAGATCATTAACTGTGGATGACTTGCTTTGTGGTAGGGAGGAGAGGTGATACATTAGTAAACACAGAAGCCAATTAGCTACCACAACTAGCGAGTGCAGCATAGAGAATTAAAATACTATGCAGGCATACAGTAAAGAGGTGGAAAATTTAGGAAAAAATGTCTTAGAGAATGTCATTCTAGTTACAACCTGGGGTTCTGCTGAATGTAGGAAAATAATTCTACCACTAACGAGAAAATTTACCTTGATCATCTTATAAAAAAGCTAGCTGAAGAACAGAACAAGACAGGCCCCTTTGATTCTTCGTGACATGCCAGTGTGTCTCAAATCCCCTCTCAGGGATCTAGAGAGATCAGAGAAGGAGGACGCTGGAGACATGTATAAGAGCGATGGTTGGGGACTGAATGTCTTAGGTTAGCTGGTTATCACTGTCCATTACCGAATACATAACCTTGTGTCTAAGGGCAGTGAGAAGGTCTTTCTGGGAAATTTATGTCCTCAAGGGTCATAAAGAATGCTGGTGAGTTATAAAGAGAGACGTGGGGCTCAGGTCTTGTTTCTACCCAAACTCTTTGAGTCTTGTGAGAAAGCCCAACCAAGCTGAAAGCCTTCCTATACCCATGGGTAAAATGGCACTAAGGAGACTCCGGCACTTTTCCTCCGAGCCCCTGGGCTGCTGCTGACCGGTCTTCCATTTGCTCTTATCCACAGAAACTTCCTTTCATGTGAAAAGAAAAAAAGTGGCAGTCCAGGACCCAACAGAGCTCTAAGACCTACTGCAGGGAGGGATCTTTTTTTATCCTTTGAACAAGTGTTCATCAAATCTTATAGCTTTCCAGAACAGCCTCGAATTCATCTCAGCACGAGAGTTCCAGGCAGCTTTGGCCACTATGTACAACTCTGTGTAACTCTAGGAAGTTCACTTAGACCATGTGGTATCTCCAGTTATCATCACTGAAACATGGGAATAATTATTCTGTGGGGGACATTTTGAAGCTTCTCACTAAGTATTTCAGAAAGTAACATGTTTCTCGCTGCTGCTACTTGATGCCTGTCTGAATACTGCCCCAGCACCCCGGGACTGCAACCTCTGCAGCTAGTAGAGGCCTCACACCCTCCTGGTGCTTCTTGCTTCCAGCTGGGCCAGAGAGATCCTTCTCCCCATGAGTTCTGTTAATACTGTCCTCACACTCCTGTGAAACACACTTGCGAAGTTGCCCATCACCTCAAGGAGATGAGCTGAACTCCTGGACCCTACTTCAAGGGCGGTCAAGGCTTGGCTCCTGCTGACCTCTCCTCTCCTGCTGCTAAGCCTTTTGTCCCATATGCTCAGAAATCCTTTAGTGCCTCCCAACAGAGTGCTCGCCTAAAGTTTAAAAAGAATTCCTGTGGGGCAGGGAAAACGATTTAGACTGGTACTTAAGAAGATACCAGATCCCACATTAAATAGCAGTGAGCCACATTTGAAACGTACTTAGATTCCCTCTTTCATTATCTTCCCTCCCTCAAGGATGCTGTGCCTTTTTTTTTAAAATACATTTTTATACAATATATTTTGATCAAATTCTTCCTCCTTCCCAACTCTGCCTAGATTCTATCTCCCTACTCACCCAACTTCCTGTTCTGTTCTGGGCACTTCTTTTGAACATATTTTCACAGGGCAGTTTTATGCTTTTTTAGAATTGAACAATATGCTTCTTTTGCTCCATTTTTTGTTGTTCTCATATCTTGGGTTATTTTATTAGTGATTAGGATAACTTTTCTGTTAAGGGCAGGTAGCACTGGTTTTCGATCTATAAGAAGTCATAGTGTTATTCTATTCCAACACATTTCCAGAAAGCAGCCTGCTATTCCTGCTTCCCTCCTTTATCCTGGCATGATTATGTTCATCACTACCTACCTTTCTTTATTTGATACAGTCCATTGTCTGTGTAGGTAGAGAAGGTCCAGGAAAATGAACGAGAGGCAAAAAGCCTTTGGTCCTCCACCCCGACTCCGAAATCCATACCTGGGTCCTAGCTCATCCTCACTCCTCCAGACAAAGTCGCCAAACTTCTCATAGTGAGAGTTGTAGTGGTGCTGGACCCGGAAGAGCATGGAGGCAGAGACCTCCATCAGTGTGTTGTAAGCTGTCTGCTGTTCTTTGCCACTGGTGTAACCATTGTATAGATTGTAGATCTTGTCTGCAATCTCTGAGGGAGGAGAAGCACAGAGCACATGATTGACAGTAGAGGAAAAAGGGGTGATGGATATGCTTTACAAAAAGCAAGGCATAGCTGGGTGGGTGTTCACCTGAGTGGTTCTTGGTGTAGAGGAATCTCCATTGCATTTGAAATATGTCATTGGTTAGTTGAGTTCAGTTTTCCCATGCCTAACTAAAGAGAAGGACATGTCCTCTACAGGTGCACTGAATGAACTAAGTTAGAAAATGAATGCAAAGTGCTTAGTGTAGGGCCAGGCAGAAAGTCAGTATGTAGAGTCTAAGCTCAACTGAAGGTAATACCTCTGTGCTAAGGCAACTCACAGAGATGCTTAGCCTCAAATACATTCTTGCCTTCTCTCTTTTGCTTCACCTCTGAAGTGTTCTCAATGTCTTTCTGCAGCCAGGTCTGATAGATCTCTGTTCACGAGCCTTGTAACAGAAGTCCAGATTCTTTATATTGCCTTTCAGGGCCATTCCCAGTCCTCTGAACTCCAATTAACCAATGTGATTTCAATGCATCATGTGTAGAGGGCATATTGCTTCAGCTCTGAAGGCTCTGACCAAAATGTGGGTGTGTCCCCTCTTCATTATTAGCTTAACTGACCTCAGAGAATCGAAGGCACTTGGAGTTAGGATAAGAAAAATACCTAATTTGTACTATTTTCTGTTCTAATTTTTTAAAACAGTTTATCCATTGTTTTAAAATAATATAGGAACTATCCAGAAAACATCAAAATCTATTTGTCTCAAGGCTCAGGAGCTCATTGGCTCCTCTTATGTACTAGCACATAAAACATTATCACTAATCTCTTTGCTAAATCAATAAAAGTTTGTGTCTCTCCATCAACAAGGTAAAATTCCAAAGGGTACAAACTCGCCTCTACTACACTGATGGGACCAGTTCGTTGGAGAAATGTTAGCACAATGTAAGGCACTAGGACCTATAGCTACCACCACCATTTTCTAGTCTACATATAAAAACTATATCTACATATTGCCAAAGTATATTGTCAGTTTGATTGACTACTGTATTAGTTTTAGATGTTCTTATCTAATGTTTTCAACTTCAAGGATGAGGAAAAACTAAAAATAAACAAAAAAGTTTAATTTTTTATGTTAAATTTGATTGACAGATACCAGTGGTTGTCCAGGCTTGAAAGTTCCTATTGTATGGAATGGAACAGTGTGCTATGAAATGATAATGTCACCAGGGGTATAAAAGGATGAAATAGTCTTCGAAGTGTCACTGACTTGCCAGCTCTGACTTACACACACACACACACACACACACACACACACACACACACACACACATTAAACTGGTAAGCTACTATGGCTAGAATACGTACTTAGCCCTCCCTATGGTTGAGCAAATCTGACCATTAGTAAAGATATTGGTTGTCCATCTCAATTTGTTCCTCCTTTATTATGACTAATTAATTCTATTGTTCTTTCATCCCCAACCTCTCCTCTCTCACTGTGGTAGGTAGTGTCTTTTGGGTACAGAACTTAGAGATGAAAACGTGGAGCTTCCCTGGAAAAGGCAGAAATGAGCCACCAACCTTCTGCCTTGTTGTCATCCACCAGTGGACAAGCTGTCCTTAGAGTCACTGTGCTGAGCTCCGAGTGCCTCCCTCGAGTATCTACAGCATACAGAGTGAACCTGCAACACAGCAATGCAACACCAGAGTGAGACTTTCCAGAAGGACCCGGGAGCTGAAAGGAAAAACAGAAAACCATGGCCACAAGGAAAGTTCCTGAGAAATCAGGAGTGTGTAAGCTGCTAGAAGATTGTTTTTAAAATAATAACAATTATAAAATTATAAAGCATATATCAAGTGTTAAATGCCTCCCAGGTTCTGTGCATTTAGTCTCCTAATTTACAGTTATACAAACCTGAAAGACAGAGATATATCATGAATCATCTTTTATAATAAAGATACTAGACGTTAAAATGTATATCTTTTCTTGGAGTGGTTGTTATTGAAGGCAGAATAGAGGTCTAGATCCTAGCAGTATGAGTCTGGGGTGTGAGAAGTAAGCCTCAATGATTTAGACTTTTGGATGAATATGCTCATTTACATTCAATATATTCGTTGATTAGTTCATTCATTCATTTGTTCATTCATTTTAAAATTACTTACTGAGATCCGTGTCCTGGGAATTTCTTTGGGAAGCTAACTTTTTGAACAAGAAATCAAGCATAACATCAATCAAAAGCTAAAACAACAAAATCCCCAACAGAACAACCAAATGAGGGCAAATGTGATGAAAAATACAGCAAGTTTCCTTGGAAAAGAGCAAGTGGGAGTGTGGGCTGCATGAGCTTTTAGGAGAAGATAGTCTCTGGATGCCTTTCTAAGTAATGAAAGTTTTAGCTAAGCTCTGAACAATGAGAAAGAAATGATATATGAATGGAACATGAGGCGAAGAACATTGCAAGCTCAGCAAATGTGAAAGAACTGTAAAGGAATATTTGTAAATGCAAAGGCCCCGAGGAAAGACCAGATGGAGGAATAGGCAGCTGGGGTAGCCAAGACAAAGTCAACTGAGAAGGAAGGATAATCAGAAGCCATGACAAGAAATTTGGAAATTATTCTAGCTACAAGGCAGGTCTCCACATTCTTATTTTTTCATCTAAAACTCTATGCTACCTAGGTGGAATTTAGCTCAGCCTGTGGTCTGAGCTAGATAGAACTGGTCACACCAGGCCTGGTGGATTTAGAGAACAGAGCTCCTTTGAGAGAAGCATCTGTGAATCTCTAGGAGGTCCTATGGCCCTTACTCTCTTCAGGTCTGAGCACTGTAGCTTACATGAAGTAAAGGAAGGAGATGAAAATACTTTTCAAAGACGGCAATAGAAGGGCTGTGGATGTCAAATAAGATGAAATATCTTGGGGTAACTCTAACCAAATAAGTGAAAGACCTGTATTACAAAAACTTTAAACATTTGAAGAAAGAAATTAAAAAAGACACCAGAAAATGGAAAGGTCTCCTATGCTCTTGAATAGGTAGAATTAATATAGTAAAAATGGTGATCTTACCAAAAACAATCTACCGATTCAATGCAATTCCCATCAAAACCACAGCAAAATTCGTCACAGACCTAAAAGAACTATGCTCAACTTCATATGGAAAAACAAAAAAAACCCATGATAGCCAAAACAATCCTGTACAATAAAGAAACTTCTGGATGCATCAACATCCTGGAATTCAAACTAAGTCCAAATGGATCAAAGACCTCAACACGCTGAACCTCATAGAAGAGAAAGTGGGAAGTACACTTGAATGCATTGGCACATGAGACCACTTCCTAAATACAACCCCAGTAGCATAGACATTGAGAGCAACAATTAATAAATGGGACCTCCTGAAACTGAGAAGCTTCTGTAAAGCAAAGGACACAGTCAACAAGACAAAATGGCAGACTACAGAATGGAAATCAGTATGGTGATTTCTCAGAAATCTATAATCTACTTCAAGACCCAGCAATACCACGTTTGGTCATATACCCAAAGGATGCTTAATCATACCACAAGGACATGTGCTCAACTGTGTTCATAGCAGCATTATTCACGATAGTCAGAACCTGGAAACAATGTAAATGCCCATCAACCAAAGAATGGATAAAGAAAATATGGTACACTGACAAAGGCACTGGGATTTGTCTCTACTGTATGCACTGGCTTTTTTGGGATCCTATTCTTTTTGGATGTATACCTTGCTCAGCCTAGATGTAGTGGGGAGGGCCTTGGACTTTCCATAAGGCAACGTGCCTTACCATCTCTTAGGATTAGAGGGAGTGGGGTGGGAGGGTGTGTGGAGGGAATGGGAGGAGAAGAGGGGGTGGGAACTTGGGTTGGTAGTTTTTTAAAGTAATAAAAACATAAAAAATAAAAACAAAACAAAAACGAAAATGTGGTACATTTACACAATGGAGTACTACTCAGAGGTAAAAAATAATGACATCTTGAAACTTGCAGACAAATGGATGAATCTAGAAAAACTGTATTGAGTGCCATAACCTAGACCCAGAAAGACAAATATCATATGTACTCACTCATAAGTGGCTTTTAGACATAAAACAAAGTAAAATCAGCCTACAATCTACAACCCCAGAGAACCTAGACAATGAAGAAGACCCTAAGAGAGACACACATGGATCTTAGTAGGGGGGAAAAACAGACAAGGTTTCTTTAGTAAATTGGGAGAGGGGAGAAGGAAAGAAGGGAAGAAAAGAGGGGAGCAGAAAAAAATAAATAGTGCAATGAAAACAATAATATATAATTGATAAAAAAAAATGGCAAAAGAGAAGGTTTGTGGATATGAGAGAGCGCACTTAGCTATGATCCCCTTCTCTACCAGAAGAACAGGCAGATGTGTGAAGGGGATAGAAAGCTCCCTATGTTCAGTGGAAAGGCCTGTGTCCTACTTTCCCTCTTTCCATTCTTGTTTACTTGGCACCCAAGATGAGCTCATAGAAGGACTTAGTGCCATGACTATGAAGCTGCAGAACAGTTAGTCCTGATTGACTGTGCATATTGGGCACTTAATAAACATACATGCCTTGCCTTGTGATTTATTATCACATTCTAAGACATTAATATGATTCAAGCGCTGAGCTAAACATTTAATAACCAAGCAATTCTAAAGGAGATGTCCAATTAACCTCTTTATTTTATACTTGAGACCCAGAAAGGAAAGGCACCTTTCCCAGAATTACACAGTGATTACCAAGACTGACAGTTTAAACCTAGATTTATTTGACTTCAAAGTCCATGATTAAAATTGCTGCCAACTACTGTCTTCTGGAACCAGATCCGCAGATATCGACTATGTACAGATAAAATTCTACCTAGCTGCACTTGTGGAACCCCAGCTATGCTAAGGCAGTGCCACCTCAGATGTCTTTCTAGTTTTATCAAACCATTCTAAAATAACCGTGCTTATAATCTCCTTGTTTCAGGAGAGGAGATCTAAGGTAGAAGAATAAGAAATCTATCTGTCCAGAGTCACAGTTTTGAGAGTAAAAAGCAAGCCTGTGGTCTGCTGTAGTGTAGACCTTTTTGCTCCAAGTTACTCTCTTCGCCAACATTCACTGGCTGACCCAGTCTGGACTTGATGATCTACCTAGGCCCTCCCAACTTTGACACTCCATGATCCTTGTTTGCATACAAGGATTAGTGAATAGCCGCCTCTCAGTACAAAGGAAAACGTTGATATTAGGGAAAGGAGCCTGGTTTAAAGATGATAAGACACATTTTATTCCAGGTCTGTGCCTTGTACTGTGTCTTTGGGCAAGTCACTTTATATTTTTGAGCCTACTTTATCCCTGTGTTCCAAGTGTCAATGGCAGGTAGATTTATTCATCCCTCAGGTTCAGTGTTGATGGACACAAAAATTAAGTGCTCTCCGGAAAGCCATGTAGAGGGGCAGGGATAAGATAAAGAAGAAATTCTGGAGCTAGATATGCTGAAATACTCTGGAGGCTGAGGCAGGAGATTTGGGTTCAAAGCTAACCTGGTCTAGATTGTCACTCTGAGGCTATTCCTGGTAGCATAGTAAGATCCAGGGCAAATAAAATAAAATAAAATAAAATAAAATAAAATAAAATAAAACAATAAAGACAACAGAAGAAAACCTTCTTCACAAAATGAAGAAAGCAAAAAGAAGAAACAAACTCTAGAAATTGAGACTAGGCAATTTGCCAAGTCAAAAGGAAAGATCTGTATTGGAAAATGCCAGGTAAGCCCTTTCCATCTGCATGGCAGCTCATCTAGAAGCTGCTGAAGGTAGGGCTCCAATCACAGCCCATCGATACAGCAAGTGTGCAGCTCAGCGTGCCTGTTTGCATCACTGAACACAGCACAAGTCACTCAATGTTTGTATAAATCAGTGAACTTGAAAAAACTGCATCTCATTCCATACTTGCAGTTTCCCCACCAACAGAATGGAAAAAAATTTACAGCTTATTGTTATCTCCAGGGTTACAAGGAATGAAGCATGAAGAATGGCTTGCAGTTGCAGACTTTTATAAAGACCATGTATACAGTAATAATCTGTGCAAGAATACATATTTTTGAAAAGTATTTTATTTGAGCATGAATAGAAGATATAGTGCAATGGAAGAACGACTAGACCATTGTCGTGAGTGCTTAGAAGCCTCAAGGCAGAAGATTTAGAAGATGTGTAAGGCTTCTTTCTCATTGGCCATTTATGTTTTCATGACGCTCTGTTTTCTCTGCTTCTTTAAGCAGCATCAAGCAGAGTCAATAATACCATGCTGGTGAAGAAGTCTTAGAGCGGTTTTGTCTTTTTGCAGTTTGTATCCAGGTCTTGTATATGACAGGCCAGTGCTGGATCACTGAGCTATACCCTACACCATCCCAAATCCATCCTGAAGAGTGAAAGGTGGGTAGGAACCTCATATTTTCCATCTGAAGGCAGAGAATTCTTCAGGAAGCTGTATTACCATCACTGACTCTCAGCTTTCTCCCGTGTAGAATATGGTGACACAGGTTGAGGATCGGGACTGAATGAGATGTCATAACACTAAGCATGCTTTAATCATGGGTCCTTAAAGAGTAGTTTTGACTTTTGCTATCACAGGAACTAAACATGTCAGGAAAAGGACCAAAGAGAGGAAGCCTTAGGCCACCCTGTTTGATGTGTGTGTCAGAGCGGTGGGGCAGAGAATGGGAGAGCAAAGGAAGGTATCAACCACACAGGTCTGGGTCAAAAGTCATAAGGCCATGAGCTTTCTGCTTGTCTCGGCTGTAATTGCAGAACTGCTCCACAAACACATCTGAAATCTGTTAGGAAGTCAGGCAAGGGCGGGGGCATTCTTCATGAGAGGGAGAAAGTGCCAGAGCCTGTTTGAGAGGGAGGATAGCCCAGCACACAGTCAGACATCTATGCTTCCCAGGGATTACAAAAGCATCATCTCCATGCTGATTGGTTCTGCTATGCTCCCTGTGAAGCAGAGTGGAGCTCAGTAATACAATGGAGGGAAAACCATGGAGCTCCATCCTGTCACTTAGAATCCTCATTTCATAGATGGCAAAAGGAAGGCTGAAATGAGAAATAAATTCCACAGGGATCCACAGCGATTACATTCAAAATAAAGACCCCAGCCCCTCCAGGTCATCCTTCAGTATCCTGAAATATCGTAAGCAAGTGGCCAACTTAGGTCTATGTAGAAGTTTTGGCAGTAATAGAAATGGATCTAAGAGTGAAGTTTGCAATAGATTTCATAGGAACTGAAAGCACTAGGCTCAAACCATCGCTCCTCCAAGTACTGACCTTGTTTCAGAGGAAAATCATCAGTCTATGTGGTTGAAAGCCAGAGTCTGAATACACCATTTCTAGACTGTACCTTAAAGTAACAGGGTCCTCTGCACGAAGAATGCACTGTGAAACAAAGGGATTTGCTTGAGCTGACTACTCACATGCCAAAGGTTGTTCTGTGTTTTTTTCAGCGTCAGGACAGTGCCACCCTCTTGAGCCTGCCATCATCTCCAGAATCATTTATCATTCTCAGCTATGGCTCTTTGATGTTCATTTATTTGCTCAACTGCACCCTTTCTCTGAACCCAGAGAAAGACCTGGCTAGAAGATCTTATTTGCTAATCTTAGCTTCCCAGGTAGGGTGGATCCGACAGCCAGCTGATCCAGGAGATGGAAGCCACCATTTTACTTCCTGTTTTCCAGATCCAACTCTGGCTAGTCCAGGGGCTTTCCAGATAGGGTGGATCCGATGGCTGGCTGGTCCAAGAGTTTCTCAGGTAGGGTGAATCTGATGGCTAGCTAGTCCAAGAGTATCTCAGGTAGGGTGAATCTGACGGCTGGCTGGTCCAAGAGCTTCTCAGACAGGGTGGATCCGATGGCTGGCTGGTCCAGGCTGGTCCAGGAGATGCCACCTTTTTGTCTTTGTAGGTGTTGAATCTTCTGGCTGAGTCACTCTTCTTCTTTGTCCTTGAAGCATTCTTCAGACTTTATCCCTTTCAGGAAGTCTGTTTCTTACCCCTCAAAAAAGATGAAGGGCCTGCATAGTTCTCTACTTATCCTTGAGTTTGTGTCTTCTAGACATAACAGCTCTCTGTAAATACTTAAACCTACTAACTCAACAACCATCAAATACTAGCCAGAATGAGCGACTTCCATCTCATGCTATTAAAGGCAAAGCCCTTGTCGGGAAATGAACTTTTCTATCTGTCAAATGAACAAAAGATGATTAGATTGAGGGATTCTAGGGAAAAGTAGAAAGAAGTTGGTAATTTGGTTTTCACAGAGAGTTCCCTGTTTATTAGACTTGTGTAGATTTATTGCAACTTACTCACCTATAAATTAGAAATCATAATGTTAAAACGTCCCATGGGGAGGGGAACTGGTTTACAGCCAAAAGTGGTAGAGAGCATGCTGGCCTGAGATCCAGCATGTACTAAATAATCAATGAACAATAGCCCTTGGTATTGTTATCACTGACCGATATTATTTTGCTTCTTTCAGAGGCTCTGATTTCAACCCCACTTGGAGGGAGAAGCCATCCTGGAGATCAGAGGTAGATGTGGGGTGAGCTGTTTCAGGTCCCATCCAAGACCCCCAGACCTCCTAGAGCAGGGCTGAGAGAATGAAACTGAGAAGTTAATTGACAGTGAGAGCTTCTCATGAATCTGACAGGGGGTAAGAGCAGGGAGGGAGCCCCAGAGGCCCATGTCAGCCTCATGTCCCCTAGAGTCCACGAGAATGTGTTTGAAGTCTCAGAGCCAACGCCTGCTCTTCCCCAGCCACCGCATGATTTCGGCGTTCTGGGGAGGCAAACGTCTCTTTGCTGATTTGAAGGGAAACAGATGTTTCCAGGCCAGAGGCCCCAGTCTTATAAAATGTTCCTTCCCCAGACAAGGCTTTGGCAAGCAACTTCCCATTAGCTCACACCCACCCCTTCACCTCTCTCCCCCTAGCCCTCTATCCCCCCCCCCCCCGCTTTTGCCATGGCTTTACACCCTGCCTTCCCAACACAATGGGGTGGTGGGGAAAACATGAGGGTTCCAAGAACAGATCTGCTCTAAGCAGCTGGATTTAAGGCAATCCTAACTACCCTTCTGTGAGTCTCAGCCTCAAGGCTCCACAGTAGGGGATGGAAGCAATATAACCTATGAAGGTGGGTGCGATCTGATAGTCTAGATTCAGAGGATTTTCTTCTGAGATAGAGTTGTTATCCCATCCAGAATGTCCTTCATGTTAGTCTCCTATGAAGAGCATGGACTTGTAAATTAAATTATTCTAGTTTCCAGTCTGAGCTGCACCAGTTACTGCACTAGTGATACACTTTGTTTTCCGTATCTATAAGATGGGAACCAAAGTTCAACCTTATGAGTTATAAAAAGGAAACTAGAATTCAATCTACTTAACCATAGTTTAGAAGACTTATGAAAGGAACACTGTACTTTCTCCTTTGCTAACCTTCGTAGTGTCCACATCATCCAAGGAGTAAACGGGGAGCAATGTTTGCAATTGAATGCTGTAGGAAGAGTCTTACTCCCATGATGGCAGTGAGACAGGGAGGACAGGGGCTGGAATGGGCTCTGGAACCTGACTATCTGGGTTCAAATGTTCGTTCTGCAAACTAGCATACTTAAGACACTAGGTACGTCAAGTATTCCCTCTATTCTTCAAAACATGAATGATGACATTCACACCAGAGGGATACTATAACTGAAGCAATGCCTGGTATATGGTATGGACTAAGTGTGTATGAAGTGTGTCTTTAAATTATTAATATTTTCTAGGATGAAATAAGTTCTATCCTGGAATTATGTTTAACCTAGGATTTGGAGTTTGCTCAAGAGTGCTTTGATCAGAAGGGCATAATGGTAGAGATGCTATGTGATGACTGTCTGTTGTACAAGCAATGGACCTTCCTTCTGCTTACTAAAACATCTCACTTGGAATCCTGAGCCTCTAATAAGAAATCTAAATACTGCCCCTAGAATAGAAGGAAGCCAAGTCAGACTGTGGTGGTGCATGCCTTTAATCCTAGCACTCAGAAGGCAGAGGCAGGTGGATCTCTGTGATTTTGAGGCTAGCCTGGTCTACACGAACTAGTTCCAGGACAGGTTCCAAAGCTATAGAGAAACCCTATCTCTAACCCCCTCCCCCTGCAAGAAAGAGAAGGAAGCCAAGACACATAAAGAGGTTGCA
Source organism: Alexandromys fortis (assembly GCF_014885135.2). Lineage (NCBI taxonomy): Eukaryota > Metazoa > Chordata > Mammalia > Rodentia > Cricetidae > Alexandromys > Alexandromys fortis. The sequence continues at coordinate 707,904 of NW_026068079.1, read as the reverse complement.
TTGTGAATCTTAGTCGTTTTGGGGCCTGGGAAACATAGATCATTTCATCCCAAGGACTTGAGTCAACATAAGTTGAATTAGTTGTACCCAAGATGCCACATTTCATGAAAACTAAAGAGCCCTACTTGTATATGGACTGAAGTTTAGAATTACAAAATTCATGTGCAGGACAAAATAGCTGTACGAAGCTTCAAAGTTTAGGAGGCCTTTGTTAAACCATAAATAGTAACTGTGAAAACCTACAAGCATGGAGAGCGTGATTGGAAGCTACACTTGACTTTCTGTCCACATTTAAAATAATGCTTTAATGGAAAGCAGTTTCTTTCTTTTTTTAAAGAAGTGTTTTCTACTTCTGCCTTAATACTAGAGGAGAAACAGGAGTGACTGACAACAACCATAGAGCTTAGAATCTGTGCTTCTAGGTCCTAGAAGCAAGGAGAACATTTATAGACCTTGATGGAGAATTATGGGAGTATTTAATGAAATAGTTTTACTTACGTTTCCTCATTTGATCCCAGAGTTACAAATTGTTCCCATTGAACACATAGACTCAGAGTGTTCAGGCAACTGGTACGAGGTCATAGCTATTCTAACATAACGTTACCTGTTGGCTGAAGGCCTAAACATCGATTTTAAAAGTGATTCTGAATCAGTAGCATAGATTTGGGAAAGTTTTGGACATGACAACTATTGGGCAAATGATCTTGAGTGGGTGACAGAATTCAGATGTCCCAAGTTTCCCCCAACTGAGCCCTCATTGCTAGGCAGTGTCTTTGGTTTCCTTAGTCCAGGAATACCAAAGTGAAATGATGGACTGTGTAAGAGAAGGCTGCTGTGGGCCCCGCTTTTGTCACATGCATCCCACTTACCCTCAGCACCAGAGCTCAAACCTTACATTGTCCAGGTCAGGCTAATAGCCCATACACTCTACCAATATCAATTTTAGTTCTATTGTCTGACACAGAGACACCATCCAAATAGCCAAGTAAAGACTCTAGCTAAATGGTTCAACCTCTAGAACAAACCATTCTGGGTAGTGGCTGTGAACCCCAGGTTGGAGTGAATGTGAGGTAGCACGTGACTGACTTCTATAACATTTTGAAGATTTCCTTTAATTATGTGTATGCGTGACAGTGAGGGGAGGGTATGTATGTGCACAGGAGTGAGCATGCCCACAGAGCAGACAGGAGTAGCTCAGGAGCAGAGAAGTAGACATGGATTCTAGGTTGTCTCATCATTAACTAGCTATTAATTACACAGCTTTCATGAGATATCTCTAATTTTCTGTGCCTCAACTACTTTTGATAAGCACCACAGGGATATGATAAAGGAAACAGGCAGGTATTATGGATGTGAAGTGTCCTTTGAGATGGCACCTATATCAGGATGCCTACCCTGCAGAGGTGTCGAGAGGGCTTGCACCGCTGTCCTCTGCTAGGAAATAACAGAGGTGTGCAGGATTAAAACCACTTCTAATGTGGCATGCAAGCCATGCAAATTTGAATTGAGTGTTTCAAAACTACTAAGTCATTGATAATAATTCAGTGGGGTCCAGTTTAATCACTCAAATATCAGTAGTCTTTACAAACAGACAGAATTACTAGGCATTCGTTGGCCACAGATGAGTGTTGAGTCACAATCAGAGGGGTTATGGTTTATTAGAAGAATAAAATTCATGTTACCATATTTTCACAGAGAAGAGATAGTGTCCACTGTCGGTACTAATATCACTCTCTTGTCAACCCAATCCAAAGTCTCCATTTTTTCCCCATGGTAACTTTGTGCATCAAATTTTATTAAAGCTCAGAGAAGAAAAGGCCAAGCACAAGCTACTGATACAGATTTACCCCTAAACACTGAGCTGGAAATGTTGGCCACATAGGGAGTTTGGTGCCAGCATGTACTACATGAAACTCTGTTTCAAAAACAAAAGAAAATATAAGGAACTATTAAATTGGTTGGCTAGAAGGTCTTTTCTAATTGCGATATATATGGCAAACCTGTTAATTTCAGACTTCGTCATAATTCATGTATGCCAAACAACCACGTCTTCATTCATACATTTGTGTGTGTGCTATATGCATGCTCATGTGTGTATGCATGTGCATACATGCAAGTTCTAATGTATCTGGGTACATGTGTGTGCACACACGTGGTTGTACACATGTGGAGACTTGAGGTTGCTGTGGGTATCATCCTCAATCGTTCTCCACCTTCTGTACTGAGATGTAGTCTCTCAGTCAAACCCAGAGCATTTGGGTGCAGCTTTTCCAGCTAGTTCTAGACGTTCTTATCAAAATCAAACTAGAATTTCTATTATAACTGAGCAATTCTATGCACAGACTGAAAAGAATTGTGTACATATTCATGGAAAAACTTGCATGGGGAATTTCAAAGAATTATTCTTAATAAACAGAAAAAGTGTAAAATGACCCAATTATTCATCAATTGATGGATAAACAAAATCTGGTACAGCCATATAATTGAACATTATTTGACCATGAAAGGGAATGTGGTTCCTACTCAAGCTACAGTTTCACTGAACCTTGACAAAATTATGTTATGTGAAAAAAAAATCAGATCTCTAAGATCAAAAGTTGTATGATTCCATTCATATAAAATGTATGCAACAGGGAAATTTCTAATGATAAAGAACAGATTAGTGGCGGCCAGGAGATGAATAGGGGGTAAATTCCTTTTTATTTATATGTGAGGAAAATATTCTGGAATTTGTGTGATGTTTGCTCAACTTTATAAGTATTTGAAGTCTAAAATAGTATGTGAATTATATCTAAAAGAAATCTGTGTGGAAAACGAAGGAGGTGCTGTGTGGCTTGGCAGTAAAGTGTGCTTAGTATGAACATAGCCAAGAGTTCAATCTCAGGAACACTACCGTAAACAGACAAGGAAGTCAGCAGCCTGCCTGGACAATAGTGGCCTTGGAGGGTGTTTGGGAGCTGGTTCTTCTTTATTGTTCTTGCTGCAACCCTGTCTCAAATTTCATGCAACCAAGAGCTTTAGTTAAACAGAAAATTGGAAACCTTCACTGGAATCCCAAGTGAACAGTCGTATCATTGGCTTCTTTGTGAATGTGGGAGTAGAGAAGTGCCCTGGAGCTGTTAGAACCCTCAGGTCGTACAGAGCTGTACTTCACAGCCTGGGGGTAGGGGGCAGGGCAACTCAAACGATCTCTCCTTCACCGGGGTCACCTAGGACCATCTGTATTTCAGATATTTACATTATAAATTGTAACACAAAATTACAGTTCTGAAGTAGCAACAAAAATAATTTTCCAGTTGGGATCATCACAACATGAGCTGCTTAAAAGGGTTGCGGCATTAGGAAGGCTGGGCACCACTGCTCTAGAGCCTAGGTGTGGGCACGTGAAAGGAAAGATCTTTCTAGATTAAAGAAACATCTCTGAACATCGTGCTCTGACACTGGTGAGCAGTTAGTCTCTGTAAATCTTAGTTTTTATGCCAAGAAAATGGATGAAGTTCCCCTTGACTCAAGGGGTTACTTGGAGGATTCTTTGTGGGTGGATAAGATATTCTTTGTCCAATTTTTGACAAATGGCAATAGGCTTAGATTTCCTAATCATAAGATTCTATTCCGGATCTCCTGGCTCTCTTGAGTGCTTTTCAGCTAGTGGGCTTCACCTTGAACCCCAGACACACTGCAGCAGCCTGTGCTGGCTCTCTTACTTCCTTGGAATGTTCTCACCCCAGTTCTTCCTGCATCTCCCTCACATTCTGTGGTTAATACTTTGTTTCAATGAAGTTCCCTTTTAAAATTTCAACTAGGTCAAACTTCTGATATCATTTGCTCAAATCTAATCTTTTCCTTAAAGTATTCATGCCATCACAAACTGCTGAATACTCACTTGTTTATCATGTTAATACATCTGCCCCACCACTAGGATATTACGTTCATATGAATTAGGACAGGATTTTATCCACTAATTTATGTGCCAAAACCTTTGTCAGATTACAAGGTAAGCACCAGTAGATATTTATTAAACATGTGGATATGCTCCAACGAATGTACCTACACCCTTCTGCATATGATCAGCAGTAATTGGATTTTGGCTTATGAAGAAGAAGGCATGAAGGTGGAAGGAGAATGGGAGGGTCCGGGAGGAGTGCAGTGGAAGTGGCTGGGAGGGAAGTGGATATCATTTATTTCGAGAAATTTTGTTCATACATGAAATTTTCAAAGAATTAAAAGAAAAAGGTTGCTAGCTTGACGATGTATTTTACATGTGTTTAGTTTGGGTCCCCTGCTGGAAAGGTTCTGATCTCCATCTGACGTTCCCTTTCTTTTGCTAAATAAGTATCATCACCATTTTATAACCGAAGAAAATGCGTTGGAATCTGATATTATTTGTCTAAGCTCATTCCACTAGGATTGGGCAAGCCACTTTTTGAAACCAACTTTGTCAGATTTCAAAGGCCATTCTCTTTCTGCTACAGTGTGATGCCCCCATGGGACATGGTTAAGTACTACACCCCAGCTGTACTCCCTGCCCACAGATCAAACATCTGTAATGTACCAGCAGGCCCATCAGACCATAGCACAGTCTTACCTGGCATGTTCGGTAATCTTCACTTTGTAACAGAGAGAGAGGATAGAGAGTTTATTCAACTACTACAGAAGATGCCAGAGCCAGGCAGCTTGTTCAAAATTCTACTTTTTAAATCTTCTGTTATGCTATATTTCAGTTCTTACTAAATTTCTAGATCATGTCACACTCTTTGATAGTGATTCTGTATTCTTTCCAAAAAGAACACCAAGAGGGTACAAACTTGTCCTGGGGTGATAGATGTTGGGAAACAACCAGAAGAGTGTGTGTGTGTGTGTGTGTGTGTGTGTGTATTATTTTAAACATTTAGCTGAAACACTTAAAATGAAAGTCCAATGTTTTATTTTGAATACATTACTATAACAAATGACTCTAACATATAAATTCTCTTTCTGTGGATTAGTTTGTTTGACTATACAATAGGAAGAGTAGGAAAATTTTAGCTATATTGCACTAGAGGGAAATAACGGGGGGCGGGGAGGCTTAAGGTTTTCTTCTGTCGTATTTATCTTCTTAAGGCTGCTCTTTAAGGTTGCTGAGTGATCTCTGGTGTGTGTTTGTGTGTGTGTGTGTCTGCATGTGCACGCATGTGCATGAGTGCATTCATGACATGTATGACTTTGTGTACACACACATCTGCATATACCTTCCTACATAAATTATTCCTTGTAGTTAGTGTAATCCACTAACCCACTGGACAACCCCATTGTGACATCCATTGACAAACCAAACCTCTGCCCCCACATAGTTTCTAACCCAACTTTCCAAATGACTCGTCTGCTTATGCTGCTCATTTAGAATGACAGCAGCATCTAGCCAACTGCTAGGTGATTTGTCCATTATCATTCTCGTCCCTCCACCTCTTTCTTCATACAAGCTTCCAAGTTGAATCTGAATTCTCATCATATTTCTGTTTATCCATGGTCTCCCTCCAGTACATCACTGTTCAAAACCTGCGATCATTTCCCACCTGAACAACTGTTGCCATTTCTTCAGCATTCTCTCAACCCTCTCCCCATTCATATAGTGATCACTCTAGTCTACTTTTAATCTTACTCCAGGGTATATTACTGAAGTGATGACCCATTAATATCACACCTCTGTTCAAAGATCTTTGATCTTTACCCATTACCTGTAATGTGGAATGTAGCATCTTCAAGCTAAGCTGCAAAAACCTTTGGAAATACACCTGTGTATGCCTCTGTATCGGCTAGTTTCCATTGCTGTGATGAAACACCATAGCCAAAGCAACTTGGGGAGAAAAGGTTTATTTGGCTTACACTTCCACATCACTGTTCGTTATTGAAGGAAGTCAGGACAGAGACTCAAACAGGGCTGGAACCAGAGACAGGAGCTGATGCAGAGACCATAGAGAGGTGCTGCTTACTAATGTTTCCCCCATGGCTAGATCAGCCTGCTTTCTTATAGAGCCCAGAACCACATGCCCAGTGGTGGTCCCACTCACAATGGACAGGACTCCCACATCTTTCACTAATTCAGAAACTGCCCATAGCCTGCTGACAGCCCCCTCATCTCAGTTGAGCCCCTCATCTCCGGCAACTGTAACGTATGTGAAGTTGACCTAAAACTATCCAGCACAACCCACAAAACTCGTGCCCAGCTTCCTCCAAATTTTTACTCTTTCTTACACATTTCTCTAATATCAGTCAAATGCCCCCTTGTCTGCAGCATGTTGTATTGTTCTTCAGGCTAAGGGCTTTTTTCTGTGTTCCTATAGCATGTTCCTATAGGGTATTCTTTGTGCCTTTAATGATCACTGTTCCCTTCTCTATGAGGGACAGTCTACTTCTACTTTGAATGCCCCTTATTGTAAGAAGCTCTCACCAACTTATTCTTCAGAAGCAGGAGTCATGATGTTGAAGATGAGGTCAAAGAGAGTTTGCCTGCCTGTGTTTTCTTTAATGCTGGTCACAGAACTTTACTATACCCCAGCTATTCTTGTTATCATCTGTCTTCCAATACCTGTGATCTACCTCCTTGATGGCCAGGGCAAAATTTGATGCACATAAGACAATAATTCAATATTTGCTGACTACGTACATGAAGTAGTGGCTAAAAACACATTTGTCATTGGATCCAGGGTTATCTGTGCATTGTCTTGTGGGTACTGCAAAGATGTATATACTTAAGTCTGGTGCTAATGTGTATAAGGGTGGACCAGTGTGGCTGTAGTGGATGGAAGGTGGTTAGGTGGTGGTGGAGCCCATGTTCAAGTAGTTAGGATTGGAATCCAGTGTTTGTAGAAATCGTACATCTACTACTGGTCAATTACAAGATTTGGCCACAAAGGCATCATATCTCCCAGGCTAACTCTTACAAATAGCAATGTGTAGATATTGAGGCTTACAAGAACATCTGGCACATGGCATTCATAAAATTAGTTATCATAACCTTTTGTGGGAGCAATTTTACGTCCAATCACATATGGGTAAGTATATCTATGATGTGTATGTGTGTGCGTGTGTGTGTGTGTTGTAAGTATGGATAAAGCATCCAAGGTAAAATACAAAACACCGGATGTGAATTACTCAGGGCAGGGTTAGATCTTTTCCCTCAAAGTTAACAATGGAAGTCTTGGGAAAGGAGGACATAGAGAAAGCAGACAAGAGGAGCACAAGAGGTTATACTATTCTGGGCATGGTGGAGCACATCTTAACCTCAGCATTTGGGAAGCAGAGGTAGGCAGATGTCTGTGAATCAGAGGTCAGCCTGGCCTACAAAGAGAGTTTAAGGACATTCAAGGCTGTTAACACAGACAAACAAACAAACAAATAGAAACCCTGAAGTTATACTATTCAACAAAATATTGACTGGGAAAGTCTGCACCTACATGGCTGTTGAGGTGGCCTCTTATTCATTCCCCAGTACTACTAGATCTTTGTCTACACTAGCGTACCTTTGGTGCACCTATTATAAATCGAGATATTGCATAGCAGCCGTGTGCATCAACAGACATTATAAAATCAATTTAGAGGGGATATGGCAATTTCATGTTACTCCTTAGGGGTATCTATTTAGGTATCATCTTTCCATATACACATGAATGGAATAGGATACTTGAATCATGTGGAAGATTGATTTCAAGGCAGGATCCAGTATCAGAGTTCATCTAACCCTTAACATTGTCTTTTTATTATATAGCATTCATGCCATGAATCAACAGTGTCTTGACTGAAAATGGTTAATACATCCCTATCTGAGTAAATAAGACGTAGTCACATCAAAAAAAAAAAAAAAGGCTGGATAGAAGGTTAGCACTATTCAAACAGCCAGAAAATGTAAGGGAGTTGATAAAGCCTATCCCTGGGTGAAAGCAGGCATTTGTCACCCTCGCTGACTCAGAAAGATCTGAACAATAGAGTATAGAGTTGGGTACTGCCAATGGTAGAGCATAAAGATCAGATATATGCCTCTGTCAGCCCTGAGCTCCTCAGAGGACCTCAATATCATCACCGAGGCACTGTGAGCAGTAACATGCAGTCTTGCCAAATCGCTAATTCAACCCCTTCATTTAACTTTGGATCAGAAAGACAGTTATGATCTCACAGTTAACTCAATACAAGTCCAAGGTGGGATGCTGTATACACCCTCATCATGGTGTATAATGCCACCCTGATATTCCAAATTGTGAGTAACATTGAGTAAGGACTGAGAGCAGGCAAAGAGAGGTGCCGTTTCCAAGGTTCTTGTCCCAACTCTGTTACATTTGGTATGATATATCAGTGTGGCTTTCAGTATTTGTCACAGGAAAGGTTTCTCCTGTTTGGGCTCTGCTCGTTTACATTCCTTCCTCCACTCCTTTGATGTTAAATCACTGGCCACATTGCTCTGCCCATTGCTTGTAATATGGATCCATTTTCTCCCACATTAGAAACAGGGTCAGAACAGTGGTGCAGTTCCTATATAAGAACATATGCTTGAGATATGTAGAATGTAACATCGAAGCCACCATTGGTCCACGTCCCCTACAAGAGCTGTGCAGTCGCCACCGTGGTGCTGCACTTTGTCTCAGACAGCAGACTAATGGCTGTTTTGAACTCACACACCCTTGTTCAGCCTTCATCTAATATCTCTGGGCCCCAACCACCATCCGGCTTCCTTTGCCCCATGAAGATAAGCCTCTCTGGTCGATTGGACGCGTCAACCGTTGAAACCTTGAGTTACCAGAATGGGGGCAATGGGCTGGCCAGGCACGGTTGAGGCATCCAGGGCTGATAAGACCTTGACATGGCTGGCCAAGCTCACAGAGACGTAAGGCTTTGCGTAAGCACAAGATTAGAAGAATACATTATTCAAATATTTATTTTCTTGTAGGGAATGACATAAAAAGGGAGTGGGGGAGATTCCTGGGAGATAGATAAGACCCTGTGGGACTTTCTGTGCCATGGCTTTGAATATGTGGTTATTACAGAAATCAAATTAATATTAACAATACACAAAAGCAATATAGCCTGCAAGCTGGAGGCAACTGAGTGTCAACTTGTTAACATAAGAAACCAGGGATGACAGCCTAAATTAAAGAGGAAACAACAGGAAATAGAAGCTGACTTTGCTCTTGGGTTAGACTAATGTAGATTCAGGATGATGCTGGTATTTTCAGAGGGAGGGGTAAAGTGAAACTGACAGGGGTGGGCAACACAGTCTTAAGTGCATCTTTAGTTTTGATTTCTTTGAAGCCCAAAGCAAATGTGACACACTATTGACATGCATGGGGAGCTTGTGGAAGATGATCGCACTTTCCTAATACTTTCTGCTTTTAGTTTTGGTTCTCAGAATTCAAAGAAACAAATGTATCCCTGACACCTATCAATTTGCACGTTTCAGAACTTATTGTACAAATAACCTTGAGAGCAAAATAAAGCGGGGTTTATTAGCCACATTTGCATTTGGAGAATTTGCTGTTTGTGAGGAAGATGACAAGGGGGCTTTTAAGCCAAGGACACATAGTTGGCGAAAGATAGAGCTGGCGCTTAGTCAAAGGCTGACCTAGAGATCCTTGCACTGCGTTCACCTTGACTTTGAAGACAAAACTGTCCCCTTCATTCACGAAGATAAATCTCTATTGGGTTTCCATGCCTCCAAGGACGGAGACAGCACAGGGCACTAATGAACTGCAGCTTCTTGGCTACTTAACTTCACCTCACTCTATCCAGCAGCAATGAGTCCTGCCATTATTATTGGCTCAGCGACTATTTCCTGAAGACTAGATACGACACTGTGACGTCTAGGCACTTTGCCTCCCATTTCACATGAAGCCCTTCGCTCTGTGACCTCTTATCTTTTCATAAACTTGGCTGTTTCACCTCAGTGGGGCCTTCAGCTCTCCCCTCCCACCTTAGATGGAAGTTAGAGTATCTGGAACAACATGGTAAGTAAGGATCCATAGAATTGGCTTGGAAAAGTCTTAGAGGTAGACTCTCCTTAGCTTTTAGCCTCATGGTCTTCTGCTGGGGCTAGAAGACTTTAAGTTTTATTTGTTCCTTTTACCAAACTGTCCTTCCTCCTTAGGTAGCTTAGCATATACTGAAGACCTAGCTCTCCACCTTTGAATGGAGTTTGAGCACCGTGACTCACTTTACAGCCTGGTCTCCCAGTGCAGGAGTGGTTACATGACTCAAGCAGGACAACCCGGGTGTGACTTCCCAGTTTGCTTCCACAGCTCTGCCTTACCATGACTCTATTACTCATGTGTTAAAAACGAGGCTCCAGCAAGTCTGACTATGTCTCCTGAACAGCCAGCTCAAGGCCCCTAATGGATGCCTTCATTCTCAAGTTAGAATTCTTACTTCTTAGCTTGGCCTAAAGTCCCTTTCTGATTTGAGGCCCACCAATGTCTTTAGGACAAACACGTTTGTGCATGGCTGCATTGTACCAGGATGGCCTCAGGTGATCTATAAACCTGACACATTGTCCTGCTTCTCAATAACTTTTCACATGAGACTTCCTGTCCTTGGAAAATCATTTTCTTTTTTCTACCAAGCTTACAAATCCTAATCACCTTCTAAAGTTCAATGTCAATGTCCTGTCACTCTTGGCAGAAAGGCCCTGCTTCTCTGAGGGCTCACATCACTGACCACATGTTATGAGTTTCATGGAAGCAGAGGCAATGTCTCGTTCATCTCCGAGTTCCAAGAATGCAGGGCAGAAAGCTACAAAGAAGTAGACACAAACCAGTGGGATAAACAAACACCAATGCCAATAGGGAGGAAGTTACATTTGAGCAAATGCTTAGAGACTAATGCCCAGGTAAAGAAAACTGGGAGGGGGCTTATTTCCTGGCAAAACAAAACAAACAGAACCTTCTTTGTTGTCTCAACCAGTTTTTCCCATAGCTCATAATCTGTATATTACAAAGCCGGCTACCAATTAATTAACTTGTGACATAGTGGTCCGTGCACATTTGGCTCCTTCCTAGAGAATGGGAAATTTGTCAGGACGAGTACCACATTTCAATTCTCTGTGTGTCCCTTATGTGGCTTAGTAGAAGATAGTACAATGCAGAGTCCTCTATGTGTGCGGCTAACTAATTATATACATAAAAGCAAAATATACACTCTCTATACCCCGCTCTCTTTACTTCCCACTCTAACAGAAGCCATACATAACACATATATAAATATTTATTATCAAGTCTGGTAATTGTAGCACAAGAAAGGATATTTGGGTAGATAATTTAGATGACAGGTCAGAGGGTGCCATTCTAGGGAGCAACTAAGAGCTTAAAAATTTAATCAAAATGTGGTATGTGCCAAAGTCCTGCGGTGGGTGAGCACATAGGCTTTGCGTCCAAGGTGTTTATTAGATGCTAATGTGGATTCCGAATTAGTAAGTGTTTGGGAACTTGGCCTCAGGAGCCGGTATGTGTGAGTTCACATCCTGGCTCTGACATTGACTTTTGTCAAATATTTTTACATCTCTGGGATTTGATTTTCTCGTCTGTGAACTGGCAATGATGGAATACTGTCCTCACTGAAAGGTCTAGGTGAGCTTACTTATGGAAAACAGTTGGAATGGTGTCTTGTATGTAGAAAGCATGTTTTAAGTGCTCGTGATTCAAATGGTTGATTATTTTCTTGGAACTTTATGAAGACACTAGTGTGAAATAGAAGCAGAGAATCTTAGTTGGAGAGAACATATTCCAGAGAAGAACCAGAGTAGACCAAGAAGAAATTGGTGAAGTCAGACCTGTTAGTGTGGGCCTGTAATCCCAGCTACTCCGAAGCTGAGGCAGGGATGGCAGATTCAAGGCCTGCTACAGACTCTGTTTAGCGTTAGCCTGGACTACTCAAGGGAATACTCTCTCTGTAAATAAATAAACAAGAGGCTGTCGAGTAGTAGTGGTCCTTGTCTTTAATCCCAGCACTTGGGAGGCAGAGGCAGATGGATCTCTGTGAGATTGAGACCAGCCTGATCTACAGAGTGAGTTCCAGGACAGTCAGAGCTACATAGTGGCACTCTGTTTTAGAGGGGTAGGGGGCTAGAGATCTAACTTAACAGTGGGGTGCTCTAATAGCATGAATAAGGCCCTGGCTTCAGTACTTAATAAGTCACACACACACACACACACACACACACACACACACACACACACACACACGATTATTAAACCAAAAGCAGGAAACTTGGTTTGTCTGTCTAGAAATGGTGTAACTCTTGCCTTCAGGAGCAGCACACTTCACACTAGCAATGCTACTCCTGAGACACCTCAGGCCTGCCATTGGCTATCTAGATCTGCACAAGAATAGTTAGGTTCCTGGAAGAAAGTTACCCTGCTAAACTGGAGAATATGCAAAACTTCTCAAGATTAAAGCTAAGACAAACAAAAAACAAATCTGTGGGGCCACCTCTGCCTTTTTCCCTCAAGGCTGCCTTTGTGGATTTCATATCCATCAAGAAACCAGAAAAAACTGCTGTTTCTGTCTCCTGTGGCTTCTGAATGTCCTCCTTGCTCTGAGCAATGCCTCTTCAACCTGTTACAGAAGCGAGACACGATTCAGAAAGAACAATTCAACTGTATTAAGTTCCTGGCCCGCGATAAGGGTGAGAGGAGTCAATCCCAGCCCCAGGGTCAGATATGCAACCCACGGAGCCACAACCCGTCCACAAGCAGGGCAGCTCAGAAAGAAGTACTCAGTTCTCCTTTCTCTGGCGAGAGAGCCTGCTGAAAGGCCCTGTAAACAGGGCCTCTCCCTCCCCTTCACCCTGGCCTGCACATGCTAATGCAAATCAGTCCTGCCCTGGCCAGGGGTCTGCAGGAAGGCTGCCAGGCACTGGGGAACAAACACGCAAAGAATGTTATTTCATTTCTGGCATCCTGGGGAAAGAGGGCTGACAGAGGGAAGTAGGGCAGTGAAAGCGCAGACTCTATGGTGAGAGCAGAGGAGATGGGATTATTGTGAATGTGGATAGCAGGGAGAGTGAAGACCACAGGAAAACCTTCGCATGAATAAAGGGCCTACTGGGTGTCAGGAACTGATACTGGAAACTTTTCATTTAAATTTTGTTTGTGCATTTTTAATGTACAATATACTATTCTTTCTGCTTTTCAAATGGAAATACTGCTTTGGGTGGGTGAAGGGGGTGTCTCAGTATTGTCTGTTTGGGACAGACCTGGAACTCATTTTGTATTCCAGGCTGGCCTCAAACTTGTAGCAATCTTCTTGACTTGGCCTTCAGCAATTTTTCAGATGTTACTCAATGACCAACTTGTGGAGTCAGGATTTGAATCCAGACTTAAAGCTTGAAATTTAAAAACTTCTAATCTAGACCCTTACCATTCCTGCTAGGCTACTTGATTAGTGGTCCTTGGTCAGACTTCCAAAGGAAACTCCGCATGTCACTGTCCCATACCCTGCGACTTTCATCATCTGTCTCTTGCTCTCATCCCCTGACACAGATCTAAGTCTTGAATAATTGCCTCTTACTAGAACCATGATAAACACATGCCCCTGCTCTAGCAGCCCCGGGCTCCTCTATTAAATCATATACCACAGGTAGATTTCTTTCAGCCACTCTCCCTTCTCACTGCTGCTCAGAGTCTAGCAGTAGCGCCATAGCCAGCATCATAGGGCTTTAGCATTCCTGCCCCTCCAGTCTTGTTTGCTTAGCTATGGTGACCTTTCCATCATCCTCCACATGGGACTCTTCCAGTGCATCGTTTCAACTGTTTCTTCTACTTAGGATGTAAACATCCCCATTCTCCCGTTCAGAGTTACCAAAACCAAGCTCAAAGACACCTACCTCGTCCTAGGAGTGCTGGCTATAACAGATTGCAGCTTCCCTATAACTCAACTCCCATGCTTTCATTTTGGGACTAACCCCATTCTACGCCTCAGTAATTGGCTTGTTACAAATTTGATTCCAACACCTGGTGAAACTCATTCAGCAAAAGCCATAGAACTTCAAAGTGCAACTCAATCTCTGGGTAAGGGAGGTACTCAGAAAGCGTCTATTAGAATCAACGTTCTGCCATTTATCAGTTATGTGACCTTGACAAGTCATGCTTAAGTTTTGTTCTCTTTGTCTACAAAATAGGGAGCTAGGGAACTGTAGTCCTGCCATAGAGGTACTTAGCAACATTGCTAAGCTTCAAAGAGTTAGTTGACCCAAAGATCTCAGAGCAATGCTGGCATACAGCTGTCAAGCTTGACAGATGGTTAACGATGATGGTAATGGCAGGCAGGCACCCGCCATGTTGTGTTTGTGGCTAATGGCTACAGCTGTTTACATCAAACACTAACTCCATTCTGCAGGAGAGTATTGTCACTACTCTTCAGTGTCTGTTGAATTAGCTATCAAGCAAGTGGAGGCCATTTGGTTGTTATGAGTTTACAGACATGAAACACATGATTTCTGAAGTCTGCCTTACTACTGGTTGATGGCAGATTCTCTGTGAATCTAAAGAACTATATCATAACAGGTTCAAGGAATTTGCAAAGCATAATCAGAAGGAGGCATAATTTTATCACACATTATGGGAAAATGACTCCAACTTGAGTACATTTCCTGTTTAAAATGACTATGGGGTCTGGTTTCCTGTCTCAAAACACTCCCATTTTAAAAAAAGACCCTTACATGCATTTGGTACATTTGATGTTCGGTAGGCTACACTAATCCTGGGAGTTCTACACGAGTGAATGACCCTGGATCTGTTTCACAACAAAACTCACATGTGAGCTATATGGTTTACACCTTCAGTTCTATCACTCTGGAGATAGAAGCAGGGAGACCCCAAGTTTAAGGTCAGCTAGGCAGGCAGAACAAGTTCCAGGTCAGCCTGAGCTTCAGAGTGAGATCTGATCTCAATAAAAACAGAAACAAATACTAAGATCCTCTATAGTAGGCAGCAGCAATATCTCTATTTTACACGCATATGGAAATTATGACATCCCTTCAAAAATAAACACTTATACCATCAGAAAATAATGTGAGGTTTCGAATGACCCTAGGGAAGTCTGTCTCAATTATGTGACCTTAGCCTCAGACAATTTGGGGTACATGGATGCGTGTATATAGGATAAGAAAGTAATATGTGGATTAAGGTAGACTCAAGAGTCCCAATCAAATTCACTCTGATTTTGAGTGGCGTAGGGTATTCCGTGGGGACGTTTGGGTGGGTGATATCTGTACTCCCAGGCACTGTTATTCTGTACTTCAAATATCAACATGGATTGCTGTTATTGTTCCAATGGAAGGGTCTGTCCTTAGGAGAAAAGAGAACACAGCAGAAAGACTCAGAAGTCTGGATTTTGTCTCGCCTCTGCCTCTCTACACATCATTACTGCTGATCCCCTACAGTATGCTAGCATCTTCACACCATAAGTCTGCTCAATGCCTCCTCCATCACAGATGGAAGTGAGGTAACTGGGGGGGAGGGAGGCCTCTGTACAGGGCCTATGCCTGTAGCCAAGATAAGAGGAAAAAGAAAAGGTTAGAAGACCTGGCTTTAACTTGGATTCTTTCCTGGAGTCTCAGTCAAGGCAGGAGAGGACTTTGCCACCCACCTGCTTGTGGTACTGGTGAGGAATGTGCACTTTGGATAGACAAGGCTCTTTGTCCCTGTTCCTAAGAACTAGCCTAGGTGAGGATTGTCATCCTACAGGGAAGAAGTCTGTTCCCATGCTGAGCTATCTCTGAGCTTGTCCCTGAAGGTGATGCTAACATAGACAGTGGTAGTACCAGCATCCTGTAAAGAGCCATGGGCTAGAGTCTATGTGTTAATCCTGGCTCTGTCTGCCTATGGAAAATACAGGTCTTTTAGGCTCTTGATCTTTTCATCTGTACACACAGAAAGTGACCTTAACTTCCTTGAGTATTTGACCTACAAATACACTGTTTGTGTGGCCAGTTGTAAGTTTGCTGGATGTCACCTCTTTCCTCCAGCCATGGAGCTCAGACCACAGAGCCTCTTTACCGTGGAGCTCCCTCATGCCTTGCATGAAGGTGCTGTACTAGTAGTGAGGTCCTTGTCTTCTGTGTAACACGACCTCTTCCACCCTGGCCCTTCATGGTTCATCTGTATTCTCTTCTGCACCACAGTGTCTCCTCTTGTCTAATTTTCATACTCTGAATTCTACCAGATATCACCTCAATCACTATGTTAGTTTCTTCTAACTGCCCTAATAAGTTATCACAAATGTGCTTACCTTAGTTTGAGGCACCTTGTGAATGGACAGCAAACACAACCTTCCCTATAGCTTTTCACACTGCACTTATTTGTGAAGTAAAGAAGGAGCTGTTTCTAGATATTTTGAAAATGAATTAAGCCATGAGGCTCCATATTGGCTTAGCACATTTTTTACACTGAGTCCCAAACTATAAGGCCCAGACATTCACTTTCTCCCTGCATCTGATAGTTTATCTGACTCTCAGTCCCACCCAGCCTATTCTCTACACTATAGTTGGACTCATGACCTAAAATCACAGGTTGAAATCCATTCTGTATCTCCTCAAAAGGATTTGATGATTCCCCAGTACCTTCCAGAGAAAGCCCAGCTCCTCTGCTTGTCACTCAGGAGTATCTTTGTAGTTTAAAGACAGTATTTACCCCCTTCCATCCTCTACAAGTTCCTATGAGCAGTCTGTGCCCTGTCCTTCTGGAATCCTGGCTGGTGTCCCATTCCTGGATGAAATCTTGACACAGGTTGAGGAAAGAAACAGCCTGCCTTAGAGTCCCCAGCAGGCTTTAGGAGCCTCGCTGTCTGTCGGCTGAAGAAGAGCATTGTTTTTTTTCTCTGTGAGTCTCTCTTGGCTAGGGATACAGGGCTGTACTTGCTTCTGGCTTGAAGACAGCTCTCCTCTCTGGGGCCCCAAATGTGCATTCTTGAGAGGTCAGTATGACCTGATGTTGAGGAGAATTATGTCCATAAACTGCCCCACTCACCCTCATTGTCTTACCAATAACGCTGGGCACCATGGCCAAGGACAGTTCACACACCAACTGGGGAGACACCAGAGGCTCTGGCCCCTGGTGTCATCAGGTATGCTTGGCCATGCTCAGCTGACTGTTTAAGGTGTTGGCTCATAAAAGACTGATTCTGGTGTATAGGCAGTGGTGTGACGTGAGAGGAAGAGAATGAAGTTAATGATCAGAATGGTGGAAAAAGAAAGCTCCTGAGATTGTACAAGGCAGACACTGAGACACGATAAGCAAAAAGAGCAAAACAGAAAGAACAAAGATGCAGACAAGGAGACAGCAAGGAAAAGAGAGATCATGAGGAAGTCAAAAACAGGCAGGCAGGTAGAGTGACATAGGGTGGGAGATGGCACCCTTGACTTGAAGTAAAAGGAAAGTGAGGGAGAGGGCAAAAAAGAACAAACAGAAGAAATAAAGAAAAGGACAGAAGTGAAAGCAAAGATGAGATTAAGAATGGGAGGCTGTGGGTGGGGACAGAGGGAAGAAGGAAAGGAAAGAAAGAATGGAAGCCCTGAAGAAAAGAATGAAGGATGGAAAGGTGAAAGAGAAGTTAAAAATAGTAGAAAAGTTTGCAGTGCTAAAGAAAAAGTCAGAAAAGAACAGGGCAGGAACCACATCCAGCCCCTTCTGGCTTCTTTACCTCCTTTGTTCTTGAGCCATTGGGGCAGCAGTTTCTTCTCATGTTGGTTCAGACACTGAGCATGACCAGCCAGGAAGACTTCTTTCCTGCACATCTCCTCTCTCCTAGGAGCTGGAAGTCCCTCAGATGTTGTCTGGGTCATGTCTGGAACTTGGTTCAGAAGCCAAAGGAAAGGAGGAGAGTTGCAGCTCTACCCTGAATGAAAGTCTTTTGTATGGACTAATGCCGACTAGGGTCTTGTTGTATCTCTCCATTTCTTCCAATTTATAGAGACATGCACGTTCTCAATTTTGAAAATATCTTTGGAGGTGATCTTTTCAAGTCTCTACAAATGGATAAGCCCAGACATCTTAACCATAAATCACTTGGCCAAGGTCTCATATTCACTTAGGACAAGAGACAGGGTGACCCTTGGGTCGCTGGCCTCTCATCAACTGGGCGAGCACTTTTGAAAGCTAGCCCTAGAAGACTCTGATGACTTTCATTCTGTTTCCAGTAAATTCTGTGCTGAGCCTTGGCAAGAGGAGAGGAAAGGAAGAGGGTAGGATAGGAATGTAAGTTTTAAAAGGTTGGAATGTCGCCTAACACAGAATTGTAGCGCCCATGGTAGTGTCCTAACTGCTTTTGCAATGGACTTCCTAGACAGTACCCAGGAATGAATGGTAGCCTGAGGGTGGTACATGGGCCACACACTCTGACCAAGGCTCTATGACTCCAGAGTGTTTGGCTAGCTGCCAGAGCTTCTTCACAGAGGCATGGGAGTCTAGAGACTAGGGAACAGTTCGTCACTTGAAAGCTGTTGGTAAAAGCACCTAAAATGGCATTGGGACTCTGTTTCTGGGCAGACTGCACACTGCAGACCCTTAGGCTTTACTGTTTTTATGGAGCTGTGATATTATAGGGCAAAACAAAGCTAGAAGTTCTGGAGTATGTTGTGTCGTATTTAATGGAAAAACTAAACATTAGTTTTATATATTGTTCTCATCCTATCTGTGTGAGGATCTTTGTATAAAAGATCCTCTTTTCATGCCCCGACCTGTGTCGAATTCTTATCATAATCTAGTAAGAGTAATTTTGAGCCCAGGCTCAGGACTGGTGGTGGCCTAGTGTATATCTTGGCTTCTCCATTACTCTCCTTGTGACTGTGGTCAAGTTTCCAAGTCCCTCTGTTCCTTAATTACTCTACCTGGATAAAAAAAAAATCTCTAAAGGAATGATTCAAATAGGGATGATTAAAGGAGAAAGAAAAGAGAGAGGATGAGGAAGGGAGACACAGAGACCGAGAAGGTGTGGGAGTAATAGCAGCAGAATCATCACCTAGTAAATAAAGGGAATTGCTTGACTAGTAAGGGAGGGAGTAGAGAGTTGTGAGTGACTGAACAAAAGTGGATGCTAGCTAGATTTCTGCACTAAATTAGAAGTTTATTCAATATTCAACCAGTATTCATTGGATTTTTACCTGACATCCATCATAGATAGAGAATGGCCATGGCATGGAAGGCATAGATTTTGCTCTTATAAACTTCCACCGTGAAAGGACAGATGAGAAACAAACACACGAAGTCATCATGGCTCTAGCAACTGCATGAGGCAAGAGGATCTATGATAGGGACATGGGAGAATTGGAAGGACAGTGAGGAACCACTATGGAGAGAACCAAGGGAGAAAGAGAGACAGTGGGCATTGGCCGAAAATACCTCAAAGAACTAGGTGTTCCTGGAAAGTGTTGAGGGAAGTGGCCAGCGTCAGGGATGAGCACAGCTACTGGAACGTGTTGAGCATCAGGCTGCTAACAGAGACCACAGAAGGCTTTGTTTTTTAGGTAAAATACGGCACCACAAATAGTAAAGCACTGGTTACTCTTCCTGCTTTTTGTCAAGCTCCAAGAATGAGTGAGGTGGTGCTTTGTGCCCTTTTCATGCATCGGTTCACCTGTGAGGTAGGTCCTGCAGGATTCTACCTCACACATGAGACAGAGAGAGTCGAGAAACTTGTGTAAGGTTAAATCAAAGGTTTTCAATCAAGAGAAAACCTATTTGTGTCTATTCAAAAGGTCCAATCGTGTGTGTGTGTGTGTGTGTGTGTGTGTGTGTGTGTGTGTGATATTACTGGGTGTGTGTGATAACAAGCTCCTTTGTCTTTTATATTGCTTTTCTTTGATAACCCTTCAAACATGCCCACAATTGAAGGAAATATCAAACTATCATTTCACCTAATATCTCATGTGATATTTAGAACAGCCTTTGGAAGTACAGTTTGTTATTTCCTAGTTTGTAGAGGAGGTTAACTGTCTTCATTATATAGATGGGAAAGATGAGGCCTGATACAAACTTACAAAGGTTGTGATCTAAGTCTCCTGGTACCCAAGTCTGGTGTTCCTTCCATTGTAACCAGTGTTGCTTCTTATCACAAAGCCCCCCCCCCCCTCTGGTTCTTCTTACAATTCCACCCACATGTGTAGGCAAGAGCATAAGTAGAACATAGTAGGTGCATTGGTATCAGCTGGGATGTGGACTCAGCTCTAGTCCTTTTTGTTATGTGACTTCATGTAAAATCATTACTCCATAAACCCCAGTTTCTACATGTGCAATACGGGCGAAGATAAGAACACAGCAGCCATGTCATCAGACTATGGTGAGAATTACAGGTGATCATGTGCATGCTTTGCCTGGCTCCTGGCACAGTGACTTCTTCTTTTTTTTTTTTTTTTTTTTTTNTTTTTTTTTTTCTTTTTTTGAGACAGGGTTTCTCTGTGGTTTTGGAGCCTGTCCTGGAACTAGCTCTTGTAGACCAGGCTGGTCTCAAACTCACAGAGATTCGCCTGTCTCTGCCTCCCGAGTGCTGGGCACAATGACTTCTTCATGGAAGAGTGTTGCCATTAGCTTGTCCAGAAAGTAAAGGTGTAACAGTGTGAGAATCTGAATTCTGCTTTGGATTCTTAACATCTACCAAGTACATAGGCCTCTGGACCACTGAGTTTAGCTTTTCTCTATGCAGGCAGAATTTCATTTCGAGGAGAAGGAGGAGGAGGAGGAGGAATTGGCCCAAGGTGGTATTGAGCAGCGAGAATGGCTGTCTGCCTTCTGACCTCAGAACCTTGTTTTATGCAATCCCCTTCTTCCTCCAGGGCCTTAGTTTTTATTCTACTCATCCAGCCCCACCCACCCCTACAAAGTCTTTCCCCTGAGACTCTGTTCCCACCATGGACGCTGGCACTTGAATGCTGTACCCAGGCTCCTTTGGCATTCCTTTCATAGAACAGAAGCCAGAGAGGTGAAGGTGGGCCTGAGGCAAGCCTCTGAATGTGTGGGAATGAGCCCCCCCCAACCCTAGGATTCAAGCTTGGCTGCTCCTGGCATGTTCCCTGAGGACCCCTTGGCAGCCAGCCATTAGTAGAGGAGGCAAGGCAGCCAAGACAAGACGGAGGCTAATTACCTTGAGTAATAGGAAATTGGAAAGCAGTTGCAAGAAGACTGTCTAGGCCCCTAGCCAGGTAAGGACAGGGACCGCAGATGCCTCTCCTGGCTTCAGTCATAGGCCCGAGTGGACACTCCCACCCAAGACTACTCTGCACGCCAACGAGCCAGGGGATCAGAAGCTGACCCCATTGTTGGGCCTTTGGGGGACTCTCTCCATTTTCTTCTCTTGTTTGTTTTCTTTCAAAGCAAAATAAATGGAACAAACAAGGAAATTCAATTTCAATGGGGTAGGGCTGCAGACGTTTCTGTTTGTTTCACGAGGGTGAGCTTAGGACAGAAAATCAGTCTTGACCTTCACTTCTCCAACTGGTCTCACCCTGAAGCACTGTGTAAAATTGCATGGGTGGAGGGGCCGCAAAAGCAGTTTGTCTTCCAAGGTAGGGGAAAGAAAGGGAGTTTGGATGAGGGGGCAGAGCTCAAAATTCAAACGAGAAATAGAGCAGAGAGACCGAAATGCACTCAGATAAATAAAACCTTAGGAGAATAAAAAATAGGAAGGCAAATGACAGACCCAGTTGGGAATCCATATAGAAAATAACCAGAGAAAGTTTATAAGAGGTACCATTAAGAGAATGGAGAGGTACTGTAAGCAGCAAAAAGGAAAGTGATGGACACAGGTAATTGGGAAGGGCAGGAGTCCTGGGGCAGCGATTGAGAATAGATTCCATGGCGAAACTATGATACTCCAAACTGTCAAGCTGCAGTGACTCTACTCACCTTCATTTTAAAGTTGCTGCACCTTCAGAGCAGGCAGGGCATATGCAGTGTGGGTCCAGCAAAATTAGAGGGAGCAGGTCAGGAGCCCAGTTCTCTTCCATGGGCACTTAAGTGGTTCTCTTCCTTCCTGTCAGGTGAATCTTTTTGGGAACTTGGATGGAGGACATAGTGTCTGGCTGTGCTTGTCATAAAAACTCCACTCTTTCTGAGTCTTCCCTCCTCTGACTCTATCCCTTCCTCTTCTTTAACAACCCAGAGGACACCTTTCAGGGCTCTAAGGACCCAACCTTGCTTCATTGAAACCAGCTCACCCAGGGTAGTCCTTGAAAGGAAAGGACCCTGATAGTGAGGGATTGAATCAGAGATCAAGATGAACGGGAGGAAAGTTTTAACCTTTCCTGCTGGGCTCCTATGCATCAGGCATTCAGGCAAACTGTGCTTATAGAAGGTTTTATTTTTTTTTTTTTAGTTATTTTTTTGCAGAAGCAAGTCTTATTTATATTTTTATTTTCTATTTGTTTATTGATTTTATTGAGCTATATATTTTGCTCCACTCCTCTCCCTTCTTCTCCCCTCCCCTTCAACCCTCTCCCATGGTCCCCACGCTCCCAATTTACTCGGGAGATCTTGTCTTTTTCTACTTCCCATGTAGATTAAATCCATGTATGTTTCTCTTAGGGTCCTCATTGTTGTCTAGGTCCTCTGGGATTGTAAGTTGTAGGCTGGATTTCTTTGCTTTATGTCTAAAAACCACTAATGAGTGAGTACCTATGATAATTGCCTTTCTGGGTCTGAGTTATCTTACTCAAAATGATGTTTTCTAGCTCCATTCATTTGCCCGCAAATTTTAAGATGTCAGTATTTTTTTCTGCTGTGTAGTATTCCATTTTGTAAATGGACCACATTTTCCTTATCCATTCTTCAGTTGAGGGGCATTTAGACTGTTTCCATGTTCTGGCTATGACAAATAATGCTGCTATAAACATAACTGAGCACATGTCCTTATGGTATGATTGAGCATCCTTTGGGTATATATCCAAAAGTGGTATTGTTGGGTCTTGAGGAAGGTAGTTTACTAATTTTTTTGAGAAATCACAAAACTGATATTCAAAGGGGCTGTACCAATTTGCACTACCACCAGTAATGCAGGGGTGTTCCCTTTAACCCACATCTTCTCCAGCATAAATTGTTACCAGTGTTTTTGATCTTGGCCATTCTTACAGGTGTAAGATGGAATCTCAGAGTGGTTTTATTATTCTTAATAAAGTTCTCTGTTCTAGAACATCATAAGGCAGGAGGGACTACCAACTTTTTTTTCTAGAGGAAGAATTTGTCACTGAGAACAGTGAAACTTTCTGAGCACACAGGGGCTGAATCTGCATTCACACTCTGGCTAGTCTGTCCCCACAACCTGTGCTCTTTCTTTTGCCACATACAGTATTTCTTGGCTCAGAAGGAAGAAAAGAAATTTTGTTGAGGAATGAGCAAGCAGAAAATGAGAAACACCAAGAACAGACATGGAGGCTATTTTAAAACTCAAAACCCAGTCAGTCAGACTTCACGGGAGGAGAGCCGCCAGTGGGATGGGAGACCGTTCCAAGCAACACCTTGGCTCCCTGTCAGAGCAGCTCAGTTCCCAGGGCCATTATCAAAATCTATTTAAAAAGAAAATAAATAAAACAAAGTGGTGTCCAAAGATAGGGAAGATGAACTCATTACAAACCCATTTCCAAAGCAGAGGAAGGAAAGAGACCCTACCCCAAGAACTGGGAAGCAGAGATGGTACCAGGCCATTGCAGAAAGAAAAAGTGAGGGGAGATGTTCACCATATTTAAAGGATAGTAGCCCATTCATCAGCTCTCACCATCAATTGCTTTAGGGGCATTTATAAACATATCTTACTGCTTTTTGTAGACATTAGCTAAGCCAACACCACATTGCTACAGTGCCATCCAAAGACAGGGCTACTCCTTCTAACTGAATGATGAGAGCCACCAGGTAAGGTTCTGACCTGTTCCTTATCTGCTTACTCATCTGACCCATCAATTGGAGGATAGATGAGGCACTGAGGAAATTTATAATGGCCATAATTAGGCATCAACAGAGGTAACAGTTGATACTTGTTAAATTCTAACTAGGGGTTCAGACCAGGGGGCCTAGGAGGATGAATAGACAGGTGAATAGGGAGATATATGAAGCCACAGACAGAAAGAAAAGGGGAAAGTCTCAGGAGACACACACAATCTCATAGAGAAAGAACTTGAGGCTCAGAGAATGAAAATTAATATAGAGAAAGGCATGAATTTGAACTGAGATCGCTGTCTCTAATATATGCCCTTAAAGAGGGACATAGGTCAGAACCCAGGAATCAGGAACCGTTCTAAAACTTTCACTTTCTCAATAGCATCATAGTTTTTAGTGTCAGGAGATTTACAGGTTTTGCTTTAGCTGCATGCTTGCTGCATTGCACAGGTGCAGTGACTGCAGCCCAGACATCTAGTGCATACTGACTCTGAGGCCGGAAAGTCGTGCTCTCAAATCCTGCCAGTCCTTGTGTTCACCATCACAACAATGGCTTTTCCTTAAGGCACAGAGTACATCATACTTCTCTGATTGACTAGTCCATGTATCTCTGTGCACTGCAGAATTTGTTTTTTATAGCATTCACTGATCTCACATGATTGAAAACAAACTTTGAATCATAACTATGAGATCATAGAGTTAGAGATAAATGTCTAATTCTCAGCTCACAGTTATATTCTTGAGTTTGGTCTATCGGTATATTTGTAGGGTAACATAAGTAAAGTTATACAACTAAATATACTACACCCATTTTTATGTATCCTTTCATATTGCTGTCATGTTTTAAGTTATCTGAGGATAGGTTCTTTTGTATCAGCTACACTTACATATCTGAGAATACCTGAGAGCAGTAAGAAGACATAAAAAATGCTTAGAAAATGTGGGAGTGAAATAAAAACTCTATGTGAGAATATATAAACAGATGAATACCTTTTTTGGATAGATGAGTAGAAGAAGAGACAGAAGGAAAGATATATGGAGGATAGATGAATGGTTGAGTAAATGAATAAAATGAAAAAATAAATAATCCAAATAAAAGAATTTTTGAATAATTGTTAAAACAGTTAACATCTCACCAATTACAGATTTCTAGGGTAATAAAGGAGGCAAAGTGTGATTTTGCCATTAGGAAAATGATGAGATAATCTCTAGAAATCTTTATTGTTATTTATGATGGTTACCTCCAGATATGACAATACTCATTTAGGTTTGAAACAAAAAAAAAAAAAAACAAGCCTCCTGTTTCCTCTGACATTATCAATGAACTTGACAGTGACTTCTAGGGGTTTTGATACAATGAGTCCTGAAAACTCTAGTATGTATGTATATATGTATATGTATATATATGTATGTATATATATTTGTATAAACACGGGCATAAAAATAGACACACACATATATCAAAGAATATACATATGTGAGCTATATATATATCAGTTTATCTTAATATATGCTTACACACACATATATTAGAAAAACTATGAAACAAACAGAAGAAAGCAATAGGCAGGGATTGTCATGCCATCTGTACTTAATAAACTGTTCTCTAAGCCAGAGTAAACTGCTATCCCTTTCTTGGTTGCAGATTATTCATCAGTAGGAATACTATACTAGACTTTATACCTGGCCTCTGTGGGCCCTGTAGTACTCGCCTTCCATCTCTCACTGTGGTCTATATTCTAAACAGAAACTTCTAAACCTTTGACTTCCAAGGCCACATACAGACAAGCCAAGAAACATTGGGCTACTCTGAAAAGAATTATTCCTGTTATCCCTCCCAGGCTTAAACCCATGCTCACTGCTTCATACTCCCCACAAACCCATCACTACTTACTTGTAAAGACCATCTGGCTCCAGGCACTTGAAGATCACTGAGTAGATACTGACTTCAGGGATCTCTCCATGGCTTCGACCAGCTGCTACACAAGAGGTGCCCAGGCCAGAGAGTAAGTCATCAGCAAAACTCAGGAATTCTCCTAGAAGGAGATATAAAAAAAAAAAAAAGATGAGATCTCTAGTGCATGCCTTGATAAAAAAAAAAATATTACCAGGGAAAAGAAAAGATATGAAAATGTCACAAATTTGCATTTACAGTGCCTTAGTCTTTGTACGATTTTTTAAAAGATGACTTATTGCCATGTACCCAAGCCTGGCTTCAAAACTGTGATTCACTTTCTTCAGTCTGTCACACATTTGTAGGGATTATAGCTGCTAACCACTATGCCAACGACATGATGACTGTTCAAACTTATGTCTGAGGTTCACTACCTGTGAAATAAGAACGCTAATACTGAACTTAGTAAGATATGGAAAACCTGTTTCTGGAAAAAAAAAGCATGGAGCCAACCAGCAGGCAAGCTTACTGCAGGTAGGTTGTTCCAACACCACCCCACTGATGGGATCCTGTAAATACAAGGCCCACTCTGCCCTCAAACTCACCCATCTGCTGCCACCTCAGAGGAACTCTTAACCACAGGCTTCAGCTGCCTACAGTGGACCAAGAGGTGAGTGATCAGTCAGTCAGCTGGGCACCCCACTGTCTAGGTCCTCAGTACAGGGACAAAACCCTGGACCTCTTTCCATCCTGTCTAGGCTTTACTAGCCAGCCAGCATGCATGCTTCCCTCAGGTAGGCTGCTCTAACACCACCTACCATAGATCTGACACTGTAAGCTACAAGTCCCACTCTGCCCCCAAACTCACCCATACCCTATGACCTCAGAGGAACTCAGAAGCTCAGACTGCAACTGCAGAGAGCGAACAGAAAGAGTGGACCAAGAGAGACTTCAGTAATCCCCTTAGAAACTGACAGCCCTGCACAGTGTAGACAGAGCAGCTCCTAAAGACACAGACAGCAATTGCAAAGGTTGGGCCAAGAGGCAAAGACACTGTTGGCACCAGTTGAAGAAAGAGATGGGTGGGCACCAGTGTAGAAATTTATTCTATACCCGATAAAGCAACATGGCAACACCAGAACCCAGTGGTCACACAACAGAAGACCTGACCATCTTAACCCAGAAGAAGCAGAAGAAAATGATCTTAACTATAACATTATGAAGATAATAGAGACCCTTAAATAGGAGATGAAAAATTCCCTGAAAGAAATGGGGGGGAACAAAAAACATTTGAAGAAATTAACAAATCTTTTAACAAAACTCAAGAAAACCAAGAAAAAAAATCAATCAAACAGGTGAAGGTAATAGTTCAAGACTTGAAAATTGAAATAGAGGCAATAAAGAAAACACAAACTGAAGAAATTCTAGAAATGGAAAATCTGTGTAAATGAACAGGAACTTCCAATGTAAGCATAACCAACAGAATACAAGAGATGGAAGAAAAAAATTCTCAAATGTTGAAGATACTATAGAGGAAACAGATTCATTATCAAGGAAAATGATAAATCCAACAAATTCTTAACATAAAACATCCAAGAAATCTGAAACACCATGGAAAGACCAAACCTAAAAATAATGGAGATAGAAGAAGGGAAAGAATTCCAACTAAAGGGAACAAAGAATATATTCAACAAAATCAGAGAAGAAAATTTTCCCATCCTAAAGAAGGATATGCCTATGAAGATACAAGAAACTTTCAGAACACCAAATAGATTGAACCAAAAAAGTCCCTTTGTCATATAATAATCAAAACATAAAACATACAGAAGAATGAATTTTAGAGCTGCAAAGGAGAAAAAGGCCAAATAAAATATAAAAACAGACCTATCAGAATGACACTCAACTTCTCAATGGAAACCATGAAAGCCAGGAAGTCTTGACTAGATGTACTACAGACACTAAGAGACCATGGATTCAAGCCCAGACTACCACCCACAGCAAAGCTTTCAATCACCATTGATGAAGAAAATAAGATATTCCATGACAAAACCAAATGTAAATAATACCTAGTCACAAACCCAATCTTACAGAAAGTACTAGAAAGAAAATTGCAACCCAAAGAAGCTAACTGTACCCACAAAAAGACAGGCAACAGACAACCTCACACCAGCAAACCCCAAAGAAGGGGAAACACAAATATTACCACCAAAA
>NW_026068079.1:663436-674919 GCF_014885135.2 Alexandromys fortis | reverse complement strand
ATTTTCTGAATAGGTACCACATACCAAAAGTAAATCAAAACCTGATGAAGAATTTAAATAAACCTATAACTTACAAAGAAATAGAAGATGTCATTAAATGCCTCCCAACCAAAAATAGCCCAGGGACTGTTGGTTTTAGTGCAGAATTCTACCATTGGGTTTAAGGAAACAATTGAATCTAACTAGAAAGAGAAACTAGGTAGTAAAGATTGAAAAGAGCAATTAAACTTTTAGAATCTAATAATCTATATTAGCTCTGACAGGAGTTGAATTGCATTGCTTCAGACAGTGAATCTTCATTTCTGTACCTTAGTTTTCATCTGTGTAAGGTGAAAGAACTACAGTTATTCTTGAAAAATAACATAGATGTGCAACAATAAGGACAGATAGATAGTGCCATACTACTTAAACTTAGCACAGATTTAGAGCTAACTAAATATTTAGCAATATAGAAATGACTGTCAATTTGGCAATTGTAGCCAAATGGAGGGATACTATATAGACTTTAAAAATAACCTCTGGAAAGATATGAAGATATATAAAAGGGCACTGATAACATATTTCAAACTAGAAACAGGACAAACAATATAAAATATCCTTTTGTGAAAATTTCCCTCACATACACGATTTTAATACAGGAGGAATAGACATACAGCATATGCATGGCCGTGTTTATGAAGGAAATCATGGATACCTTTCTTAGTTTTGCTTATCTCTAATTTTAAAAATATCTGTTATAAATATACAGTTTTTATAAAAATAAAAATCAATACAAATTACTAAAAATAAAGTAAATAAACCTAAACAATCTCTTAGCTCCTTTCTAATTTTAAAGTTGTATAATTTTGAAGTAGGACTAGCATGTGAGGAGGTGTTTTATACCATACAGTATGAAGTACTGTGAATCCCCCACCCACTGTTTCTTTACACATTTTCATAGAAAGGAGATAATGTTCTTTCCAGAAGCCATAGCTGACAAAATAAACAGCCTTTTATCAGGTACAGGATACAGGTCCTCAAGATTTTGGTCAGAAATTCTCTAAAATAATACAAGATATTGTCAAGGCTCTTTACCAAGAACTTTATGAAAAGACCCTATTATTTCAGGCAAAACTCTCTTTGCTCACAAGGCAAAATCCAATTGATAAATGACCATGAAACTTCCCCCCCCCTACTGTATAGCTTTCATAGTACCAGAGCCTGCTGTACAGGATGCTTGATGAGCAAGGTCACCATCAACCTTACTAAGTTGTGAACTACAGTAACAGTTACTGGACAATACATGTCCATGGGTGCAATAGTGGTACAAATATTATTGAGGAAACCAATTGCTTTCTGGTTAAATTTAAATCCCACTTCTAAGAAGAAAAGACATGCCTAATATTGTTAACCTGGCCAAGAACCCAAGGTGCAGGAGACCTGATGTTCCAAGGATGGACATGGTACTATTACTTTACTGAATGGACACAGCATCAATTGTACTTCTTAATTCTTATTTCTTTACTCAAAGACTGGAACATGCTTCAGCTCTTATTGAAGAAGGTTCTTCATGCAGTGTATGGTGGCTAATCTACAAACCGACAACTGGCCAAAGTACACAGAAAATACCAGTAGAATACTTAGCCACAAATTCAACACCTGTGCCGTAACTGCTTTCAAGGCTTAGCAACCACCCTGAAGGTAGGAGGAAAGATGTAAGAGTCAGAAATCATGAATGATTGGAGCAATATAGTGTCTCCTACACATGGCAGGACTGTGTAGTACTCACAGCGGCCTGGGGCTGCCTGCACAGTGCCTCCGAGAGATAAAGCCAGTCAACCTCTCAGCTGAGACAGGGTGGCTCAGACCCCCATAACTAACTGAGGACTGTTTGATTGTTGAAGCCCTCTGGAATAGGGTGAGTCAATTTTCCTTAAAAGCATGGTCTTTGGAAGGTTATCATCTTCCCTGAGTGTATGGGTAACACAAACTAAATAAGGTGGGGTAGAAGTTGAGAGAAGAGAGAAGATCTATCTAGGGTGGATCTTAGAAGTTAGCGAGACAAGTGGAGTGAAGTGATTATAATCAAAATATACTGCATATATGTATGAAATACTAAAAATTAATAAACTATATTTTAATAGTTCTGATGATCTACAACAATAACCAGCACAATAGTCCTCAGTGTAATAGTGGCACACCATGTATACCTTAGCAGTAACCAACAGCTCATTAATGCCATTAAGTCCAGCTCATAAGTAGAATTGTACTGGGAACCTAGCCAACTACCCAGGGCCACCACTTAACTAAGCCAGAATAATCCCTAACTGGACTCTAAATAGTTACCTTTATAGCCACAGATAAATATGGTATATCATCCTCATCAAGGCAACTTCTTTACAAAAGACCATTAAATAAAACTAAAACCAATGAAAATTCATAATTGTGGGCCCAGTCCTATTAGACACATCTACAATACAATTTAACATATAGCTCAGGGAACATTGAGGAAGAGGTAGCGAAAATATTTTAGGGCACAGATGATCAGGGAGTTTGTTGTGAGACTATTTTACGGTAATGTCAGAAGCTACACCCATGAAGTCTCACAACGTGACTGCCCAAAGCTGATCTAGAAAGTAAAGCTAAGAATCTAGAAAGAAATAAGGATGTCCAGATGCAGAATCTTGTTCACATGGAGAGGTAATGGGCTTTCATCTAGTATAGCCTTAGACACTGCATTTCTACTGTAAACCTCTTAGATTGACCTTCTTGATAGCAGCATCAGAAGTCGCCAAACATTTCCATTCTAATAGATATCAAGCATAATAGTATATGGGACAAAAATTAGAAAGAAGAAAGAAAATGGATGGAGTGAAGGGATTGTTTCACTTAGTCTTGAGACTGCAGTCTGGCTGCTTCTATTTGTTTTCATACAGCTTGGTTCTACGTCTGTCTGCTTTTCAATTTTCTTCCAGATATCCATTGAAGAAATTGGCTCTTCATGCAGGGACTCAGTATGCTTGTAACTAATACTAATTAACTGTCTGGAAGGCAAAAGATGGCTGGCATTTATTTTTGAAAGGACACAGCTTTCCAGATATTTCCATGAATCTCAGAATCGTTCAGGCCATGGATCAAAGCCTTATAAGCATATTAGGTCGGTCAGCACAGTTCTAACTCCTATGTAGCTCCGAGGATTGTGAATATCATTTAAGTGAAAAACTCAGATGGCCTGGAATATAGCAACTCATAAAGAGGACACAACAGAAATACAGTGTCCAGAATTCATGGAAATTGAGTGCAAATAATGACTGAAGAAACTTAATAGGAAGGGAACTTATGCTTTAGTATGTACTTAATCCTTCTAGCAAACAAGTCAGACGTCATCACTCTACTGTAGTGGTTAAAATTGCAAAAGAAGGGCCTAAGACTTGAACCTCTGATCATCCAGGGCTGAAGTCTCATCTTTTATACTATGTGCCTCCTGGAGAGGATTGTAGGGGGATACTGTTCGAAACCTAGTTTTCTCAAAGCTGGTCAATTTACAGCTAAGTTCATGGCACCCTCTTAGTGCTAGGGGCTTGTGGAATGCAACAATAAAAGAAATAATCCCTGACCTTCTAAAGCTAGTAATCTGACAACAGGAAGGGCTGTTAATTAAAAGAACAGAACCATAAAGTAAATTGTAACGTTGCTTTTCTTGGCTTCCTACTTCACATTGCAATGTAACTCATGTGGAGGCAGGTGAATGAATGACCCTTCAGTGTCCTTCTGTATCTGGTGGACAGGGCCCTAGGAAAGACTTGGGGGACTTCTCTGTGCACCGATGCAGGTCACAGCAATTCATTCACATGTACTTGGGTTCTATCACACACCATACTCTGAATCTGGCATTGTTACAGTTTTCTGAGTTAATGTAAGGCAGTAGGTAAGATCCTAGGTTCTGGATTAACTCTACAGAGGGCTAGACCTTTGTACACCCTCTCTTACTGTCTGCTTTTTATCCTTACCTCTGACATCTGTTTCCTTTTTTATCTGTAGAAATATAATAGTAGAAAATGTGGTATTGCGAAGATGCGAAGTGTCACATAAATTAATCATCAGAATGCCTATGAAGAGCTCAATAATAGCTGCCATTATCATTTGCCTTTATTTGTTGTTGCTACCACCACAGTGTAGAGAAGAGGATTCTTAGAGATTCTTACTGTGTCCACGCTGCTCCACTCCTATATGAAGCCTAGAGAGCAACGCTTCCCTCACTGTACACAGACAGGTGAACTGGAGCAAAGCCTTGCTCCAGTTCTAGTCATGTTTAGTATGTAACGCCACTTTCCTCAAGCAGATACGCAGAAGGTAGGAGCTTTTGATGGGGCCACCGGATGTCTTCCTCTTCACTTTGTGGTCTGCATATGACGAGAACACTGCATGTTTCCTGAGCACTCACTGTGAGTTAGGCTCCATGTCAGGTGTAGGAGGCCACCTGCTGTTAACCTAAAACCTGCAATTTCTGAGAGAGTTATGGATCCCACCACAAACAGAAGGTCTCCAGTGTAAATTATCTAACAGTGGTTTGCAAACTACAGCAAATGGAAGCCAGGGTGAGGTCTGAACACTGCGGGAGAGTTCCCAATGTCCTCCTCTAAATCCACACTAACCTTCAACCACGTTAGCAATACATGTTTTATTTAGTTTTCATTTTTATTTGATATTTAGTTTATTTTGAATTATGCATGTGTCTGCTGAAGCCAAGGTCACCAGAAACAAAAATCTCTGTATGTGTGTATGGTATTGTCGTATCCCATACACAGAAGACGAAGAACAACTGGAGTCATGCTGTATTCTACCTTTATGTGGGTTCCAGGGATCCAATTGAGACCATCAGGCTTGTGTAACATGTATCTTTACCCACGGGACCATTTTGCCTAACCTGGCTTCAAAGTTTTATTGTTTAACGTTTTGGAATCCCCAAACTGCAGCACCCTGTCTCTGGAAGACAGTTGCGTGGAAATACCCTGGGACCAGAGTCCAGAACCAAATGAGCCTCATGCACCTTCCACTCAATCACCCTATCTTGGACACCCTCAACCTCACCTCCTGGGCATATGTCACTGTCGTGGTAGAGAATTTTCAGATCCCAGACTGCTGCTTCACCCAACCCTGTCCAGGTCTTAATTCTTTTTTTTTTTTTCTTTTTTTGGTGGTTGTTGTTTTTCTTTCCTTGCAAACAGACAGGGAGTTGGGAATTGCTGCAAAGGAATGTGCCTGTTCCCCATTACAGCTCTTCTGGGGCTGCAACCCGAGTGGGCTGGGTCCAGTCCCCCCCCCCCCATTTCTTTACCCACTCACACTCTGCATGTTCCACAAAGAAGTTTAACAGCGATTCTGCTGCAGCTTCAGCATGAACCAACAAAGCACAGGGCAATTTTCTTAAAGGTCCCACCCCCTGCCTCAATCCTCTCCCTCCCTCTCCTTTCAGCACTCCCTCAACCCCCCTTCTGCTTGTTTTCCCTCTCCCCACCTCAGCCTCTCCTTTCTGATTGGGTTGAGGTCACAGTCAAAGCTGGCCACAAGAGCAAATTGAAAACAGATTGGTAGAAAAGCAGCAGAGAATTCCAAAATGGAAGGGGAGCTCAGGTGGGGAGAAAGGTCCCCATGTTTCAGAAAATATCAGGGGAACTTCTGGCCACTCCAGGGTTGGCTTCTTTGTACCCTGCAAATACTCTCTGCCAGAACGCCAAATGGCAAAGAAGGTTCTCCCTTCCTCCCCACACTTCCCTGCCTTTTTCACTTGGGCAGACAGACTTGCATTCTGAGAATTTATCAGTCAGAAAAATGGCTTCAGGGCCTCACACCTAGCAGCAGCACCTTGTTGGTTTCTTCTGAAGCATGGTTTTGTTTTCAATCAGAGGAACAAGTGATAGTCACCCTCACCTTTACTACCACAGCAGCGTGGAGGAAAGAAAACAGAGTGGGTTGGCAGACAAATGAAGCCTGGTTTTCAAACCAGGCTCACCATTTATTAGCGACTTAGTTCTTCCAGGAATGGATGACTGCACTCTAAGAAGCTGCTTCTTCATCTGCAATGGAGATGAATACACGGGTCTCAGAGCATCAGGCCAGGGAAAACTGAGATAATGGTATATATAATGCAAGTGATATCTGGATGCTTTGTACATGTTGATGGTTCCTCATTTCTTTTGCCTGACCCCTATCAGATTTGACTAATCTAGCTGATGGAAAAAAAACTCATAGTATTCAAACTCATTTTTTGTTGCTTCATAAAGTATCTAATTCCTTAGTCATTTTGCAAACACAAGTACTTTTGTGAAAGAACTTGAAAAAAAAAACAAAGTAAGTGTTTTTCTCTTTTCATGGCATGAATGCTAAGTGACACCGTCACTCAGATGGCCAGATTTAATACTCCAATTCCTCTATGCTGAAAGAAATTGAATACAACTGAATGAATTTAGTTTATCATGCTTTGACAGGTAGATAATGGCCTTCTGGAAGGTTCAATATCTTGCCTAGGAATGGTCAAGTAAAAGTTAGACATCAGGGCCCAAAGTCTTCATGTTGTCTGCTACATATTGGCCGGCAGACCATGAGATGCTTCCAGCAAGAACTGTGTTTTGATCACTGCTGTGTCGCCAGTCCTTGGCGCAAGCTGGCCATGCAGCTGCTTACAGAATTCTGTGAAATTAACTTCTGTAGTTGGATGCTGGATCTTATTCCCTCAACCCCAGCAGCAGGCATTAAAAGAAGTCTCTCATGGGAGACCCGTGTTGCTTTCTGGGCTGTGACCTTTCAGTAGTAAATAAGACTCACGTGGTTTTGTGGAGAGCAGTAGAAAATGAGCCTTCCAAAAGAAACAGTGTTGTGCTGGCACACACATGGGCACACCCCCTACAAGCCAGGCATTGTGAAGAAAGGACTTCGGATTCGCTTGCATGCTCACTCCACTCACACCACTGTTCTTACCTCCTCAGTGTCACCCTCCTCTCTGTTGTAGTTCAACTGGACAATTGTTTCTCCCACACTCTTCATTAACACCCTTTAGGTGGAGCTAAGGCTTCTTATATTATTCTGACGCTGATGTATGCTCAACGGCTATACATCCCATTTCAGAGACAAAACAGTAAATAGCCCAAGGGCTGGAGGTATGGCTCGGAAGTTAGGAGCACTAGCTATTCTTCTAGAAGGTCTGGATTATATTCCTAGAATCCACATGGCAGCTCGCAACAGTAAGTAACTTCAGTTCCAGAGAATGTGACACCATCTTCTGGTCTCCAGGAGCACCACACACACGTACTGCACAGACATGTATGCAGGCAAAACACCCATACACACAAAATAAATAATTAAAGAAATAAAGTGGCCAAGACCTTCTCAGTTGGGCTAGCTCCTGGGGCAAAGACCAAGTCATGATGACATCATTTGAAGCCTAGGACACAAAGGCCTCTGAAGCTTGATCTGTCCTTGAATTTACAGATAAGTGAGCCAGTACTTTTCCTTTTCGGCCAAAGATAGTCCAATTTGTTTTGTGTTACTTATTACCAGAAGTCCCACAGATTTGTATTATTGTGGTCATTTTCATGACTTCCATTGTATAAGTAATGGTTTTAAAATATAAAACTATTTGCCCAAAGTCTTATTTTGTCTAAATTCAATTCTTTCAGACTCCAAACCTTTGTCATAAAACATTGTGTGGAATGAAGGAAAAAGATCTCCTCCTCTACCATAATCCACTGACTAACTCCAAAGACCTGCATTCCCTGCCCCCCTCTCCTAGTTCTGTTCTTCCCTTCTTCCCGACTCGCATTCCAGTCAGGCTAGCATTCCTCTGCTTGTAGCATGGCAAGAATGATGCTATCATAGGCCATTTAGTGTTCACACGTGTGATTTCATATCTGCAGAGCGCACTCAGCCATTTAGTGTTCACACGTGTGATTTCATATCTGCAGAGCGCACTCAGCCCCTTTTCTTACCCACACTCCTCACACCACATTTCTTTGGGAATATATTGCATCATTTACCACTCTAAGAGATAAACTTTTACTTCAATTGATGCCCTTTGCGAATCCATGAATTATTGCATCGTTTGCATCTATACACAGTGGGTTTCACGAGGAAGCTCCTTTAGAATGCTGTCAATCAGTGCACAACAGGTTCTCCATATTTATCCAGTGAGTGAATAGATCTACTGCATACTGAAGCTAAGCTGATGACCAGAATCGCAGACATAAAGAAGAACTTCTCATTTGCATTCTATCTGTTGTACATCCTATGACAATAGATCCATATACCTTATTTAGGAGGTGATCCCAAGAAGCAGAGACTGGACAAGTCAAATCATCAGGGGAAATAAAAGAAATAAGAAAGGAGAAGTGTTACTATAAAGTCAATCAGGTATGCGTAGAAGAAGCTTGATTCTGCGGGGACATTTGATGAAGTGAATGGGACATCTCAAAGTGATCCTGCTGGAATTCAAGGGGCTGGAGTGTCCACCATCCAGATGCTATTTCCCGTTAGTTGAGCCCTCCAACCTGGAGTGATAAGCTGTGATCTCCACTGACCTAGGGAGTGCCTTCAGTCTTACATTAGACTGTAGAACATAATGCCAAATGTGAGTCTGAGATCATTGGCAGATCAAGGTGACCCTGGCTGAACACAGAACTGCTCATCACAGGTATGTCTGAATAACTCTGAGATAAGAGAGTACAGCAGCGCCTCAAACACACTGTCTACAATGATCTAGTCTCTTCTATTAAAGAATTTGAAAAAAGAACAATTAGTTTGCCTTGTCAGATCTAGGTCTAACTTGTCTGATGCTCTCTTGTAACCATTCACAAACAGTTGCTGGACACCCACTAGGTGTTAAGGAAAGGATTAACTGCAGACTTAGCTCTGAACCATATGAACAATGCCCTTTCCCTGTGGTGGTCACAGCTTAGCAAGGGAGAATTGCGAGGGTTGCTATTGTGTGAGACCAACCGAGCAGTCCTGTAACTTATTATTGATATAGAATTTAATAGTAATAACAGCAGCATTAATATGCGCTTGGCTAATCAAGTCATTTCTTTTCTACAGTTGGATTAATTATGGCCATAAAAGTCCTCGTCATTCCCACAGTCTGGTGGACAAATGATGCTAATGCATTTGGCTGCAGTGGGTATTGCTACCATGTGTGAAGAGAGCTGATTCGGGAACCAGACTGGGAAAGACAAGGAAGCCAAACATCCCCACCCCATCTCAATTGCTCTTAAGGACCACAGCGTGTTTCACTTCCTGCAATGCACTCATTCATGAACAACTTTCTTTCCTTTCTCTAAGTCTAATTTCCAAATATTACACTGCTGTAAAGAGAGGAGGGATAATCACACAGAGCATCCTACAGAACGTGCTTCCTTTCCGGAGCTCAGCTCTCCACGCACTTCCAAGTTTCCCTGGACTGAACACTTCAGCTAACATCTTCCTGTCTGTCTAAAAATGTAAAACACATGAAGCTACTGCTGGCCCACTTGCAGAGGGATGAAACAACACAAGCAGGGTTGAAGTGGCAAAGATGGAGTTATTATTCTCTATTTGTGTAAAAACCAAAGAATGGCTCAGAGAGTTGCTGTGAGATTCTCAATTACACAACTCCTTCTAGTACAGTAAAACTCAGATTTGATGCCATATTCTCTTCATTCCAAACCGGTGAGGCTGTTTTTGCCTTTGTTTTCAACATCACACACTTTTTAACTGCCTGGTCCTATGGCCCTCAAGTCATCTTGTCTCTAAAATGAAGATGTTAGTATCTATGCTACAGGGTTTATAAAGAATAACGAGTCTTCAGAAGTACTTCCTAGTCTTCTAAGTGCAATGCATGTGTAAGAGATTGTACAAATAGAAACATATACTACACCTATCTTCTCTGTCGTATGTATAGTTTTGGAATGTCTGTTTCAGACCTCAAGGATTTAGCAGGGAACACGGTGCATGCAAGTGAAGGACATTTATGAACCTGAAAACACATCCCTAAAATGGGGAGGACGTTCAGCGTCAAGGTCATACACTCCACACTCAGAAATGAACTGGGAAATGAGAATACTCTAAAAATCTAAGATTAACTGGGGCTTCGAGAATTCTTCTCCCATTATCTTCCTTCAGCTCAGCTTCTATGTTTTTTTTCTGCACAAATAATGTTCTCCTTCCTCAGAACTCCTATACCATCCCATTTATTCAAACCCATACCGACAGCACTTAACTGTGTTTTGCCATCTTAATACTTGATTCTTTCATCACCAGGACGACTTGCAGTTACTATTGGTTTATCGTCCTTTCCTCATTTAATTATTAAAATGCTAGTTCTGTGACTTCAGAATACTTGTCTATCTTGGTCATGATCCCCATGTCTCAGAGATTATGGGTAACACAGTAATTATTCATTAAAGATATGCTGAGTAAATGAAGGATATGAAGGCTAGAGAGTGAACTAAGGATTCAACAAAAACTTTATAAACTTGTTAGGGAACCTCATCTTCATCCTTTAAGGTTTTGCTCATCAGTGGTATCTTCTAAAAGGCTCCACATCTCTTGACATCATCTAGGGTTTAGGAAAACCTAGTCTGTGATCCTATAGTTCAACTCATTTTGAATATTTCCCTTGTCTCCGTAAACAGATAAAATGTTAAGTAAATGGCATTATCATGTCTTTTGTATGGTATGAACCCTATTTTTTGGACTTCTTCAGGATGAGTGGGCCAATGAACAAGCATGGCTTCCTTCCTTATCTGGAAAGAGGTCCATGGGGTGAATAAGGGCTGGGAAATGTTAGGTGTCATTGTGCATCAAACTTTGAATAGTGTTGAAAAGAACCAGCCCCTGTGGTCACTGAATCGTATATATTTAAAGAGGGACTGAGAAGATTGCCCTGTGTTTTTGCCTCCATGTGAGATTCTATACAAATTATATTACCTGTTCTGCCTAGTTATTGCTTAGCCTTGACATGAGTTGGTCTTACAGGTATATACAACATTCCACTTTTTTCAATATACACATACATATCCCCATTTTCCTGGGCTCCTTTGTCTAGACAAATATTTCTTACCATTTCTTCATTGCATTATTGTTTCCTTTCCCCACTTAATACTGGAAACTGAGTACTCCACGGCTGACCTGCATCCCACTCTTCTCTGAAATTTTTTTAATTAATTAATTTATTTATTGAAGATTTCTGTCTCTTCCCCACTGCCACCTCCCCTTTCCCTCCCCCTCCCCCAATCAAGTCCCCCTCCCTCGTCAGCCCAAAAAGCAATCAGGGTTCTCTGCCAGGTGGGAAGTCCAAGGACCACCCACCTCCATCCAGGTCTAGTAAGGTGAGCATCCACGAAACTGCCTAGGCTCCCACGAAACCAATAGGTACAGTAGAATCAAAAACCCGTTGCCATTGTTCTTGAGGTCTCAGTAGTCCTCCTTGTCCGCTATGTTCAGCGAGACCAGTTTTGACCAAGGCTTTTTCAGAC